>NW_012123066.1:17204-19846 GCF_000951035.1 Colobus angolensis palliatus
GCTGGATTTGACTGCAATTAAATCACCGGTAATGTTTACTGACTGACTCAGCAACGTGAAAAGGACAAAACTAAAACACTGAGAACTGAAATGAGAAACAGAAATAGGAAATCTTCACAAGAGAGTAACTGTATTGCTTGCTGTGCAACCCAAACAGAAAGAAGAACAAGTATTTGAAGGATGATCACATCATTCATTCCCCCCATGATCTAGGACTCAACAGTAAAAACAGAATTCTGTCTACTTGGACCACAGAATTTCTGTCCCTGGAAAAATGATATGCACCAAGTCCTCCTTGGGCAGCAGGCCCTCTGCTTACATAAGCACCAAGAATAAGCCATAACTTATGGTAATGTAATGGTTGTTATCAGGAAAGCTATCCATAATTATATCAACTTGAATGAAGAAATTTTTCCAAGTCCTAGAAAATCTTTTAAATCCACAAGTAACAAAATTGGTTTCTCCTTATAATCAATGCAAACGATGTCATGGATGGTGACAATGCAAACGATGCAAACGATGTCATGGATGGTGACAATGCAAACGATGTCACGGATGGTGATATGGTTTTGGTTTGTGTCACCGCCCAAATCTCATGTTCAATTGTATTTCCCAATGTTGGAGGTGGGGCCTGGTGGGAAGTGACTGGATCATGGGGGCAATTTCCCTCTTGGTGCTGTTCTCCTGATACTGAGTGAGTTATCACAACACGTGGTTGTTTAAACGTGTGTAGCGCCTCCCCCTCCCTCTTCCTCCTGCTCTGGTGATGGCAGATGTACCCACTTTCCCTTCGCCTTCCCCATGACTGTAAGTGTCCTGAGGCCTCCCCAGCCATGCTTCCTATGACAGAGCCTGCAGGCGGGAGCCAATTCAACCTCTTCTCTTTATAAATTACCCAGTCTTGGTTATTTCTCTATAGTAGTGTGAGAATGGACTAATACAAACGGCATTTTCCTTTTGTGATGACTGTCAAGAATATCAGCCCTGGGAGCGGCTCAATTTCAACAGCCTTAAAATATACTACCCATACATATAAGCTTCACGAATCATTTTTGGTGCTGATCTGCCACACTCACTACATTTTACAGGATAATGTCTAGTTCCACATTCCCATTTTAAAGTATGAATCCTGGCTGGACACGGTGGCTCATGCCTGTAATCCTGGCATTTTGGAAGGCTGAGGCGGGGTCACCTGAGGTCAGGAGTTTGAGACCAGCCTGGCCAACATGGTGTAACCCTGTTTCTTCTAAAAACACAAAAAATTAGCTGGGCATGGTGGCACACGCCTGTAATCCCAGCTACTTGGGAGGCTGAGGGAGGAGAATTGCTTGAACCCAGGAGGTGGAGGCTGCAGTGAAGTGAGGTCATGCCACTGCACTGCAGCCTGGGCAACAGAGCAAGACCCTATCTCAAAAAAAAAGAAAAAAAAGAAGTATGAATTCTTACAAACCTCTGAAAATGTATCATAAAATAAAGTAGTGGAACATATACACAAGCAGGAAAACTCACCTGCAATATGTTCATTTTCTGCTGCTCTTGGAAACGTGCAGAGACTGTGGCTGGTAGACCTAGAGGGGGAGAAGCAGGTCATTGAAGTCATAAGTGCTCTGGCTTGCAAAGGCAGGAATCTCCTGCATAAGGACCACAAAAGAAAGCTCAATAGGCTAACACCCTGTGAACACTCAGCCTGCAAACACTCAGAAGGGCCTAAAAGACTGATACAGGGTTTCGCCATGTTGGCCAGGTTGGTCTCGAATTCTGGCCTGAAGTGATCCGCCTGCCTCGGCCAACACAGCGAAATCCCCTCTCTACTTAAAAATAACAAAATAATTAGCCAGGCATAGTGTCACATGCCTGTAGTCCCAGCTACTCAGGAGGCTGAGGCACAAGAATCCTTTGAACCTGGGAGGTAGAGGTTGCAGTGAGAAGAGACCACGTTGCTGCACTCCAGACTGGGTGAGAGACACTGTCTCAACACACACACACACACACACACACACACACACACACACACACACACGAGTGACGGGGAAGCATGTACTTGTAACTTTGTAACTCTAAGATAATCAGGTAGTAATTAGACGAGTTAGACTCTCATGGGTAACATGACTCCTTTTACAAACAATCTACCGTCATCAAATACAACCTACAAAAAGAAAAAAAAATCCCATCATACGGCTTGTGTTTTTTGTGGTTTGTTGAGACAGGGTCTCAATCTACCACCCAGGCTGGAGTGCAGTGTTACATTCACAGCTCACTGCAGCCTTGACCTCCTGGGCTCCATCGATCCTCCCACCTCAGCCTCCTGAGTAGTTGGGACCACAGGTGCATCCCAGCATGTGTGGCTACGTTTGTATTTTTTGTAGAGTCAGGGTCTCCCTATGTTGCCTAGGCTAGTCTCTAACTCCTGGTCTCAAGGGATACTCTTGCCCTAGCCCCGCAAAGTGCTGGGATTACAGGTGTGAGCCACTGCATCCGCCCGCATTTCCTTATTGTCTCTTTAAACTGCTTAAAATCAAAAAGGCCATAGGAATTGAGTATGTGAGCCCTCAGAAATGAACGTGTATAAAATATGGTTTTGTTTCTAAATTATCTAACTGAATTTGGTTATTGCTGCACCTAATCATCTTCTATTAAGAAAA
>NW_012123066.1:20366-22184 GCF_000951035.1 Colobus angolensis palliatus
TGACTTCACCCAGGCCCTTCTCGCTCCGAGCCCGAAAACCCAAGACCTACCCTCCTGGGGCTCGGCAGCCTCTGCCCCACGGCTCCCGAGAGGCCGGGGCGGGCCTGCTGTGGCGCGTCTGCTCGCGAGGTCCCCTCCTCTCCACTTCACCAAGGCTGTTTGGCTCCTGACGAGCCCGGGCCGGGCCTAGGGGCAAATCCAGGCGGGTGTCCTTCCCACTGCCCAGATCTGCCTCCCTGGGGCTCACCGTACAGCTGCGGCCTGGGCCAGGACGCCAAGGAAACACATGGGCCAGGCCCAGGTCCTGCCGCCCCTTCGCCTTTGCCGCCACCTCCCGCCCGGTCCCTCTGGCCCCAGCGAAGCCGGCTCCGGGGCTCACGCTCCGGGGTCCCCGCTCGAGCCTGCCTCCAGCCCGCGCGAACCCTGGCCCACATAGCTCTGCGCCCGCCTAGGTGCTGGCCCTGGAGGTCAGCGTCCAGCCCTGCAAGCTCCGCGATTCTAGTCCACTGGAGGCCAAAGCCTGGGAACCAGAGCAAGCGGTGACCTGAGGACTCACAGGAGGCGAGGACAGTGCCTCGGCCGCGCGCATGCGCGAACGTGCACACAGAGAAAGGCGCACAGGCGCAGGAGTGCACCGGAAGTCCGCCTCCCAGGGCCAGGACAAGTGCCAGACTCTATTTCCCATGAGCCTAGGCGCTCCTCAAGTTTAGGGGCCGTTTTAAACGTCTCTACCCCGCCTAAAGGTTAAGAAGCTCCAGGCTATGAACTTTGGCAGCCCTGAACCCAGGACTGAACTTCGCATTTGTCTTTACTCCCTTTTAGGGTCAAGTGCAGGGCTGCCTGACTGGGTCCTGGAGCCCAAGACTTCTGGGTTAGAACCGAGTTTCCCATAAGGAGAAGGAAAGCAAAGGGAATATCATAGTCCCTGCACTGAAATGCTAAGAGAAGTTGCACTCAAATACTAGGACAGGATAAATGTCCAGCGATGCTTTCCAAGGAAGAAGAAGAAAATAGAATTTGTGGACGGGCGCGATGGCTCACGCCTGTAATCCCAGCACTTTGGAGGCTAAGGAGGGTGGATTGCAAGGTCAAGAGACAGAGACCAGCCTGGCCAATATGGTGAAACCCTGTGTCTACTAAAAATACAAAAATTAACCAGGCGTGGTGGCTCGTGCCTGTAATCCCACCAACTCGGGAGGCTGAAGCAGGAGAATCGCTTGAACCCGGGAGGCGGAGGTTGCAGTGAGCCGAGATCGCGCCACTGCTACTCCAGCCTGGCGATGGTGCGAGACAATGTAGCTTTTCTAGATCACACAGCGAATGCCTAAAAACTGTAGAGAAATCAGGAAATACACACACAAATCGAATGAAGAAAAGAGATGCCTGTGATCTTACCTTCCCCAGGATTATGTTTAGAATTAGCTTATGTTGACCAAAAACAGTCAGTCTGTAAAGAGTTTTATTTGAGTGACCATGGCTGGTGACACAGCCTCAGGGGGGTCCGGAGAACGTGAGCCCAAAGTGGTTGGGTTACAGCTTGGTTTTATACATCTCAGGTAGACAGCAGTTCCAGGCAAAGACATCAATCAATAATGGGAGGTATACATTGGGTCAGCCAGGAAAGGCTTCCAGGTCACTAGTAGATTCAAAGATTGGCAGTTGGTTCAGAGTTAAGCGTTGGCTGAAGAGTTGGAAGACTACATAAAGAAATGGGCCATTGTGGTGGCTCATGCCTGTAATCCCAGCATTTTGGGAGGGAGAGCTGGGAGGATCCCTTGAGGCCAGGAGTTCAAGGACAGCCTGGGCAACAGAGCAAGA
>NW_012123066.1:22234-23101 GCF_000951035.1 Colobus angolensis palliatus
TGGCTCATGCCTGTAATCCCAGCATTTTGGGAGGGAGAGCTGGGAGGATCCCTTGAGGCCAGGAGTTCAAGGACAGCCTGGGCAACAGAGCAAGACCCCCACCTCTACAAAAAAAAAATTATCCAGGTGTAGTGGTGCCTGCCTGTAGTCCCAGCTACTCAGGAGGCTGAGATGGGAGGATCGCTTGAGCCTGGGAAGTTGAGGCTACAGTGAGCCATGATGGTGCCACTGCACTCCAGCTTGGGCAACAAAGAAGAGAGAGAGAGAGAGAGGGAGGGAGGAAGGAAGGAAGGAAGAGAAAAGGAGGAGGAAAAGAAAAGAGGAAAGAAAAGCTTGAGTTAAGAAAATGAGGATTGTGGAAACCAAGGTTCTTGTTATGTAGGTGAAGCCTCAGAACAGGCTTCAGAGAGAATAGATGATAAATATCTCTTATTGGATCTTAAAAGGTGTCAGACTCTCCAGAAGAGACCTGGAGTCTTTTCTGTAAGGGAAGGAGATTCTCTACAGAATGCAAATTTCCCCCAAAGAGATGGCTTTGCAGGACTATTTTAAAGTGTTTCAAAGAAAATATATTATGGGGTAAAATACTACGATTCCCTTCAAGGACTGCTATGTGTCACGTGATACTATATCAGCGTCTGGTTGGAGTTGGGTATCTTACTGATACAAAGAGTCTGTTTTGTCAGTCTTATGACCTGTATTCTAATGCTAATGTTGGTCAGCTGTGCCTAAACTCTGACGAGAGGAGAGTATGACAAGGTATGTCCGATCCCCTCCTTCCCGTCATGACCTGAATTAGTTTTTCATGTTTATTTTGGATCCCGTTGGCCAACAGGGCAGTCCATTCAGTCAGTTGTGGGGGCTTAG
>NW_012123066.1:26810-27128 GCF_000951035.1 Colobus angolensis palliatus
ATCTCAGCTCCCTGCAACCTCTGCCTCCCCCGTTTAAGTGATTCTCCTGCCTCAGCCTCCCAAGTAACTGGGACTACAGGCATGTGCCACCATGCCTGGCTAATTTTTTTGTATTTTTAGTAGAGATGGGGTTTCATCATGTTAGCTAGGATGGCCTCGAAATCCTGACCTTGTAATTCGCCCGCCTAGGCCTCCCAAAGTACTAGGATTATAGGCGTGAGCCATGGTGCCTGGCCAAAGCCTCCTTTTTATTTAGCCTGGCAGATACAATCCATTGCATACACGTTCTCAAGATAAACAGTAACTCATCCTCATGTA
>NW_012123067.1:0-1354 GCF_000951035.1 Colobus angolensis palliatus
GGAGGCACAGCCTATAGGTCAAGAGATGACTGCCTTTGATAAGACAACTTATTACTCACAGTTGAAGGAGAGGAGGCATGCGACACCACATGGGGCCAGAAGAAGACCAGGGTCAGTGATGAGGAAGAGAGGAGAAAGGAGGGAACTGAGGGCAAGGCCTTTACTGCCGTTTCTTCAGGAAGGAATTAGTGAGGCAGGGCAAGCAGGCTTGTTTGGCTAATTTGAATAATTTCAGTGAGCTATGGGGTATGGAGGCTATCCCTAGTTGTCTGTTACCTGGCCCTGGGCCACTATACATCAAGGCAGGTGTATACTGGCCCAGAAGGTGAGAATTTTATAAAGGAGGTGGTTGGGTTGTGGACTCCTGATTGATTGGTTTGCATTTGAAAAGCACATCCCTGGGGGGAAGAGCCAACCGAGGAGGAGATGGGGGAGATGAGGAAAGCAGGTGACTTAGGCATCTTATCAAGTTGTCTAGAACAAGGTGTGTCCAGCATGTACATGTAGGGCAGATGTTAAAGCATCAAACTTACGGAAGCTAGAAACACAGTTAATACATTTCTAAATTGGGTTTTCTTTTTATTGTTGAGTTATGTGTTGTTTGTATACTCTGGATGTAGGTGTTATCATAGATCTAATTTATAAATATTTTTTCTCATTCTGTGAGCAGCATTTTCCTCTTTGTTGATAGATAGTATAGTTTTCAGTGAAAGGGTTTTAATTTTGATGTAGTACAATATCTCTTATTCTTTATTTTGTCACTTGTGTTTTGGTATCATATCTAAGAGACCATTGCCTAACCCAAAGTCACAACAATTTTTAAAAAATTATTGTTTTTAAAAATTGTGAGTATATAGTAGGTGTATATATGGGGTACATGGGATGTTTTGATAGAGAAATGCAATGTGAAATGAGCACATCATGAAGAATAGGGTATCCATTCTCTCAAGCATTTATCCTTTGAGTTACAAACGATCCAATTATACTCTTTAAAGTTATTTTAAAATATACAATTAAGTATTGTTAACTATAGTTACCCTACTGTGCTGTCAGATAGTAGGTCTTGGCTGGTCTCAGTGGCTCTTGCCTATACTCCCAGCACTTTGGGAGGCCAAAGCGGGTGGATCACTTGAGGCGAGGAGTTTGAAACCAGTCTGGCCAACATGGGGAAATCTTGTCCCTACTAAAAATACACAGATTAACCAGTGTTGGTGCATGCCTCCCACCTACTCAGGAGGCTGAGGCATGACAATTGCTTGAACCTGGGAGGTGGAGATTGCAGTGAGCAGAAATTATACCACTGCACTTTGGCCTGGATGACAGAGTGAGACTGTCTCAAAAAAAAAAAAAAAAA
>NW_012123068.1:0-1656 GCF_000951035.1 Colobus angolensis palliatus
GAGTGTTCACTGCAAGCTCCGCCTCCCAGGTTCACGCCATTTTCCTGCCTCAGCCTCCTGAGTAGCTGGGACTACAAGCGCCCACCACCACACCTGGCTAATTTTTTTTTGTATTTTTAGTAGAGACAGGGTTTCACCATGCTAACCAGGATGGTCTTGATATCCTGACCTTGTGATCCGCCTGCCTCAGCCTCCCAAAGTGCTCAGATTACAGGCGTGAGCCACCGTGCCAGGCCCACGACAGTTTTTTAATAAAGGTAAAAGCATGAGTTGCGAGAATGTCAGGCTTAATTCTTCCAACTACTATTGACCTTTAACATTCTTTTCAAAGACTCAGAACAAAAACAGTGAGACAGTATTAAAAGACAGCACAGGTATGGTGGCTCAGGCTGAGGCGGACGGATCACCCGAGGTAGAGAGTTCGAGACCAGCCTGATCAATATGGCAAAACTGTCTCTACTAAAAATGCAAAATCAACTAGACATAGTGGCGCATTCCTATAATCCCAGCTACTCAGGAGACTGAAGCAGGAGAATCACTTGAACCCAGGAGGCGGAGGTTGTGGTGAGCCGAGATTGCGCCATCACACTCCAGCCTGGGAAACAAGAGCGAAACTCTGTCTCAAAAAAATAAAAAAAAGACGCTGGACACGGTGGCTCAAGCCTGTAATCCCAGCACTTTGAGACGGGCAGATCACTAGGTCAGGACATCCTGGCTAACACAGTGAAACCCCATCTCTACTAAAAATACAAAAAATTAACCAGGCGAGGTGGCAGGCGCCTGTAGTCCCAGCTACTCGGGAGGCTGAGGCAGGAGAATGGCGTGAACCCGGGAGGCGGAGGTTGTGGTGAGCCGAGATTGCGCCATCACACTCCAGCCTGGGAAACAAGAGCGAAACTCTGTCTCAAAAAAATAAAAAAAAGACGCTGGACACGGTGGCTCAAGCCTGTAATCCCAGCACTTTGAGACGGGCAGATCACTAGGTCAGGACATCCTGGCTAACACAGTGAAACCCCATCTCTACTAAAAATACAAAAAAAAATTAACCAGGCGAGGTGGCGGGCGCCTGTAGTCCCAGCTACTCGGGAGGCTGAGGCAGGAGAATGGCGTAAACCCGGGAGGTGGAGCTTGCAGTGAGCTGAGATCCGGCCACTGCACTCCAGCCTGGGCGACAGAGTGAGACTCCGTCTCAAAAAAAAAAAAAATAAAATAAAACAAAATAAAATAAAATAATACACTACATCAAAGAAATAATCTCTACAGCAGATCACTCACATCTGAGCCCTACAAGCATGTGTACACTAGACCCCCACTTGGCAAAAACCTTTTTAAAACGGTGCTGCTCAAGAGACTCCAAATGCAGCTATTTAAACTGAAGTCATTAAAATTAAACACAATGTAAAATTTGGCCCCTCAGCAGTCTTTTTCTGGATATGACCCCCTAAAAGCAGAGGGAACAAAAGCCAAAACAGACAAGTGCGATTACATCACACTAAAAAGCTTCTAGACAGCAATGACACAAGTTAGACAACCCTAGAAACGTGCAGAAGGATCACTTGAGCCCAAGAGCTTGAGATCAGCCTGGGCAACACAGTAAGACACCATCTCTACAAAAAGATTTAAAAAATTAGCTGAGTGGGGTGGCACACACCTGTA
>NW_012123069.1:0-1880 GCF_000951035.1 Colobus angolensis palliatus
GGGTGGGGGTGGGGGTGGGGATTCCCTCTGTTCTTTTCCTAGATAAGCCCATCCTCTCCAGGTCTCCACCCTCCACACCTGTGTTCAGGAATTCAGCCCGCTTCCTGCAGCCCCATCTCTACCCTCCTCCCAACCTGCTTTTCTTCTGGTGTTCCTCACTCAGCATGGCTAACAGATCCACCACCCAATGGAGCTGAGAACTGCGGTCCCCTCTGCCTGCTGCCTCTCCTGCCATCAGTGAACCTGCTTAACTCATCTGACTGTGCCTCTCGGTGCTTGCTGGCACATGTCTCCAGCCCTTGCTGCTCTCTCCCCCAGACCCACAACCCACACCCGGATGGTGACTGGGCCGACTCTGGGTCTTCTGGACTCAGTGTTTCTCCCTGATACAATTCCTTCCTCTGTGTTTTAGGATCCTGATGCTTTGATAAGATGCTCTAATCACAGCCAGGGACATTTGCAGCAGCCTGGACTGCAGTTCTGCACACTGGGTGCACTCAGTCTAAGGCACCAACTCCCTGTGAGAGCAAAAGAAGGGGTTTGGGGAAGTACAGAGCAAGCTCCTGAGGCCACAGGGCTGACAAAACCCTCGGCTTTGGGGGCACTTTGTTTCTTCAAGACTGAAATGCAGGCACTGGAACAAATCATTTGTTCCTAAAACATGTTCTGCACGTGATTAAAGAAGTTTTGGGAAGTCAGGTAAATTGGGAAGCACTGGATCAAACAACAATACGTAAGTTTATTGTCTGCAGGTCTTTTCAGAGCCTTCAGCAAGGTGAGAAGAGTCATGCTTCTACAAAGAGGAAGGAGGGCATGAGAGAGTATGCAACCTGCCCCAAACCCATTTAGCCACAGAACCCTTTTTTCACGAGGTACCTCAGGGTTCCATGGAGCATACTTTAGGAAACGTGGAGGTAGAGGTCTTCTGTGATCCCTTCAAGCTCTAATAGTCTATGATTCTTTGAGTAATATATACTTTGAGACAGGGTCACCAAAGCAGAAATGTAGTGGTGAAAACACAGCTCATTGCAGCCTTGACTCCCCAGGCTCAAGTGATCCTCCCACCTCAGTCTCCTGAGTAGCTGGGACCACAGGTGCATGCCACCATGCCTGGCTAATTTTTAAAAACTTTTGTAGAGACAGGTCTCACTATGCTGCTCAGGTTGGTCTTGAACTGCTTGGGCCAAGTGATCCTCCCACCTTGGCCCCCTCAAAGTGCTGGAATTACAGGCATGAGCCACCACACCTGACCTTATTTTTTTGTTTTGGTATTTTTCTAGACAGGGTCTCACTCTGTTGCCCATGCTGGAGTGCAGTGGTGCAATCATAGCTCACTGCAGCCTCTTTGACCTCCTGGACTCAAGTGATCTTCCTACCTCAGCCTCCCAAGTTGCTAGGACTACAGGAGTATGCCACCAGGCTCAGCTGATTTTTGTAGAGACGATGTTTCACCACATTGCCCAGGCTGGTTTCAAATTCCTGGGTTCAAGTGATCCACCAACCTCAGTCCCCCAAAGTGCTGGGACGACAGGTGTGAGACACTGTGCCCAGACTGTGTGTGTGTGTGTGTGTGTGTTTAATTAAAAACTAAGCAGGTGGCTGGGAGTGGTGACTCACACCTGTAATCCTAGCATTTTGGGAGGCCGAGGTGGGTGGATCATGAGGTCAGGAGACTGAGACCATCCTGGCTAACACAGCGAAACCTGTCTCTACTAAAAATATAAAAAAATTAGCTGGTTGTGGTGGCATGCGCCTGTAGTCCCAGCTACTCAGGAGGCTAAGGAAGGAGAATCGCTTGAACCTGGAAGGTAGAGGTTGCAATGAGCCAAGACTGTGCCACTGCACTCCTGGATGACAGAGCGAGACTCCACCTAAAAAAA
>NW_012123070.1:0-1793 GCF_000951035.1 Colobus angolensis palliatus
CTGGTGTGAGATGATATCTCGTTGTGGTTTTCTTTTGCATTTCTCTGATGACCAGTGATGAGAAATTTTTCATGTGTCTATAGGCTGCATAGGTGTCTTCTTTTGAGAAGTGTCTGTTCATATCCTTTGCCCACTTTTTGATGGAGTTGTTTTCTTCTTGTAAATTTGTTTAAGTTCTTTGTAGATTCTGGATATTAGCTCTTTGTCAGATGGGTAGATTGCAAAAATTTTCTCCCATTCTGTAGGTTGACTGTACACTCTGGTGGGAGGTTCTTTTGACAGGCAGAAGCTCTTTAGTTTAATTAGATCCCAAGTGTCTCTTTTGGCTTTTGTTGCCATTGCTTTTTGTGTTTTAGTAATGAAGTCCTTGCCCATGCCTATGTCCTGAATGGTACTACCTAGGTTTTCTTCAAGGGTTTTTACAGTTTTAGGTCTAGCATTTAAGTCTTAAATTCATCTTGAATTAATTTTTGTATAAGGTGTAAGGAAGGGATCCAGTTTCAGCTTTCTACATATAACTAGTCAGTTTTCCCAGCACCATTTATTAAATAGGGAATCCTTTCTCCATTTCTTGTTTTTGTCAGGTTTGTGAAAGATCAGATGGTTGTAGATGTGTGGTGTTATTTCTGAGACCTCTGTTCTGTTCCATTGGTCTATACATCAGTTCTGGTACCAGTACCATGCTGTTGTGGTTACCGTAGCCCTGTAGCATAGTTTGAAGTCAGGTAGCTTGATGCCCCCAGCTTTGTTCTTTTGGCTTAGGATTGTCTTGGCAATGCGGGCTCTTTTTTGGTTCCACATGAACTTTAAAGTAGTTTTTTCCAGTTCTGTGAAGAAAGTCATTGGTAGCTTGATGGGGATGGCATTGAATCTACAAATTACCTTGGGCAGTATGGCCATTTTCACGATACCGATTCTTCCTATCCATGAGCATGGAATGTTCTTCCATTTGTTTGTGTCCTCTTTTACTTCGTTGAGCTGTGGTTTGTAGTTCTCCTTAAAGAGGTCCTCCACATCCCTTGTAAGTTGAGTTCCTAGGTATTTTATTCTCTTTGTAGCAATTTTGAATGGCAGTTCACTCATGATTTGGCTCTCTGTGTGTCTGCTATTGGTGTACAGGAATGCTTGTGATTTTTGCACATTGATTTTGCATCCTGAGACTTTGCTGAAGTTGCTTATCAGCTTAAGGAGGTTTTGGGCTGAGACGATGGGGTTGTCTTTCCTTTTACTTCGTTGAGCTGTGGTTTGTAGTTCTCCTTAAAGAGGTCCTCCACATCCCTTGTTTGAGTTCCTAGGTATTTTATTCTCTTTGTAGCAATTTTGAATGGCAGTTCACTCATGATTTGGCTCTCTGTGTGTCTGCTATTGGTGTATAGGAATGCTTGTGATTTTTGCACATTGATTTTGCATCCTGAGACTTTGCTGAAGTTGCTTATCAGCTTAAGGAGGTTTTGGGCTGAGATGATGGGGTTGTCTTTCCTTTTCTTTTTCTTTCTTTTTTTTTTTGAGAACGGAGTCTCACTCTATTGCCCAGGCTGGAGTGCAGTGGTGCAATCTTGGCTCCCTGGAAACTCCATCTCCTGGGTTCATGCCATTTTCCTGCCTCAGCCTCCTGAGTAGCTGGGACCACAGGTGCCCACCACCATGGCCGGCTAATTTTTTTGTAATTTTTTTAGTAGAGACAGGGTTTTATGATGTTAGCCAGGGTGGTCTTGATCTCCTGATCTCGTGATCCACCTGCCTCGGCCTCCCAAAGTGCTGGGATTACAGGCGTGAGCCACCGCACCTGGCTG
>NW_012123071.1:0-1295 GCF_000951035.1 Colobus angolensis palliatus
GAGTGCAGTAGTTCGATCTTGGCTCACTGCAACCTCTGCCTCCCAGATTCAAGCGATTCTCCTGTCTCAGCCTCCTGAGTAGCTGGGATTACAGGCGTTGCCACCATGCCTGGTTAATATTTGTATTTTTAGTAGAGCCAGGTTTCACCATGTTGGTCAGGCTGGTCTCAAACCCCTGACCTTGTGATCTGCCTGCCTCGGCCTCCCAAAGTTCTGGGATTACAGGTGTGAGCCACTGTGCCCGGCCAGCACATCCTTTATAGGCAACTGGAGAGGAAGCTGGAAGTCCTACCTTAAAAGAGCTTACAGTATAATGAGCTGCCAAGCCCATTAAATAATAGCATCCTCCTGAAAGAAGATATTTATGAACCAGGTTCCATGGCTGCCCCAAGGCTCCATGCATCTGATTGTATTTACTGTTATTCCACCCCTTGCTGATCCCAGGCTTCAAAGGTTGATGTATGACTGATCCTAAGAATCCAGCCCTACCAGAATGACCTGTCATCTCCCTCCTGCTGCTTGTTGAATTAGGCAGCTGCTTGTTGAATTAGGTTATTAAAATGTCTGCTCAGCCTCTTAGTCAACTTAACTTGGCTTTATTTTGGTGGAAAGCAAATCCCTTAGTAGAATTTTGCTTAATTGGTCACTTGGCTCAGGGTTTGATGACTTTTCCAGTAATATTTGCACAACAAATATATTTTATTTAATTTTCTTCTGAAATAACTCAGCTGACTCATAACGTTCAAGATGTGCAAAGCACCAAAGAGGCACCATGATCCTAGCAGGAGATCTATGGTGACATGAGAGCAGAAAACACGGCAGAGAGACAGCCTGAACACTCACAGACGCACCATGGAGATAAGCGAGAAGGATAACCAGCCACAGTGTCCTCTCTACCTTTGATCTCTTTCTTGGATATCTCTGGATCCATCTTTTTCTCTGGATTCCTAACCTCCATGCCCCTCTGTTTCACTTCTTCTGTGGTGTCTCACATGTGTTTGTGTACGTGTATGTATGCACGCACACATGTAAGTGTATATACGTGTTGTACCTTGGGCAAAATTTAATAATGGTATTTTGCCACAGTTAAAAAGATAGTAAATACTGCTCCCCCCAAATGTATAATAATGGGTAACAATATGGCATTTTAAAGAACTTGCTCTGTAATGGGTCCCAGGCAAAGAACCTTTCAGGTATCATATCAGTTGTTCATCAAAAACTTAGGAGCTTTTTTTTTTTTTTGAGATGGAGTTTCACTCTTGTTACCCAGGCTGGAATGCAATGGCACGATCTCG
>NW_012123072.1:0-1022 GCF_000951035.1 Colobus angolensis palliatus
CTTGTGCCATGTTGGTGTGCTGCACCCATCAACTCGTCAGCGCCCATCAATTCATCATTTATATCAGGTATAACTCCCAATGCAATCCCTCCCCCACTCTTGCCTCTTTGTTATCACTTATTTCATCCTGCTTCACAATTAGTTACTGTTTTATGTGTTTGCATCCTCCTTCTGCCTCTGCTGTCAGCTTTTTGAGGACTGGTACCTTGTCTTAGCCTGCTGTGAGATGCGTCTCTGTGGCATGTAGGACGTCGTGCTTTATAACAGGCAGGTAGGCAGGCCAACATGTACACATAAAATATACACATATATTAAGTTACAGATCAAGGATTTCTTCTCCAGCTTCTTCTCCCAGCCAGGAATTTTTATAGAGTCCCAAGGTTTCGAAAAAGTTAGAATTTTCCACCCTACCACTTCCTCTTAATATGGAAAGTTCATGGGTGTGTCACAGACTGGAGTTAGGAAATGTTGCTAAAACTGTCACTTGCTACTACTTTTTTTTTTTTTTAAAGACTTTTTAGCTAGCAGGACCTGTTGCTTAATGAAGTGGAGTAATGAACCTTGTAGAAATGGCTCTAGGATTTCAAGGTGGGGTGGATAATGTCACTGGAAAGGAAGTATGAGAAAATAATTAACTCCAACACACAAGAGACCACCCCTTCCACTCCCAGCTGAAGTCACTTTTGACTTATAAACATGTTTTTGGGTAGAGGTGGGAGGTGGGCAGACAGGATATGGGAGACTGGTTTGACTTGTTGGCTCTAATGCTCTGACCAATTAGGCAAGAGTAGTTGAAGCCAGATTTGAGACTCTTTGCAGGAGGTTATTGAAGAGTTTCTAACCCATTAAAAGAAGCATGGATAGAAATGAAAGCTAGGTAAATTTCACAGAAACGTTTTTGGTCATTGGAAGAGCAAGTGGGTCTGAATGAAACTTTTTTTTTTTTTTTTTTTGAGACAGAGTCTCGCTCTGTCACCCAGGCTGGAGTGCAGTGGCGCAATCTTGGCTCACTGCAATCTCCG
>NW_012123073.1:0-1823 GCF_000951035.1 Colobus angolensis palliatus
CTTGCCTCCCCCCATGATTGTGAGGCCTCCCCAGCCATGTGGAACTATAAGTCCAAAAAACCTCTTTATTTTGTAAATTGCCCAATCTCGGGTATGTCTGTATCAGCAGTGTGAAAATGGACTAATACATATATGAAGCAATGGTTTGCAGACATTGGACAATTGTCGTTATAGGCCATGAAGATATTAATAATCCTAATATTAAGAAAAGATAACCAAGTATGATGAGCTCTATGATTTTTGTGACTTTTTCTCTAGAGGCATTCTCCAGTCCATGGTGTAGGTAGGGTGGGAATCCCAAATATAGAATAGTGATCTCTCTGAAGAGGCAGAGACTGGATTTCAGGGAGGTGGAGACAGCTGAAAATTGAAGAGTAGAGTGCCAGAAAAGAGGGAGCTGGAGAGTGAAAGTCTCAGAAATCTGCAAAGGGTACCCTTGAGTCTGTTTCTAAATTTGAAATTGTCCGTCCATAGGAAACAATTCGCTAGTCCAGGAAAAGAAAGACTTGAGACCTGAAAGCTAAAGAAGTGCAGAGTTTACAAGGTTAGGAGACTTTTGAGTTTTGACCAGCTAGAATGGAGAGTTTAGAATGCACACAGCTAGAATGCACACTCAGGACATTCACTATACACAGCAGAAAGAGTTAGTAGTAGGACTGGAAAAAAAATTTCTAGTGCAAAACTACTCCAAACGTGCTCTACTAAAACTTAAAAACAAGCCTCAAAAATTTAGTTTATCTACAAATAACTATCTGACAAATCAAAGTTTAATAGCCTTTAAACAATTTTTTAAATTAGTACTAAAAAATATAGAATTCACAAGTGCCCAGCACTAAATAAGAATGATTAGAAATAAGAAGAAACAGGAAATTGTTACCTATAAGCAGAAATAGAAGAAAACCCAAAAAATGACAGAAGGCTGGGTGCGGTGGCTCACGCCTGTAATCCCAGCACTTTGGGGGGCTGAGGCAGGCAGATCACAAGGTCAGGAGATCGAGACTATGCTGGCTAATATGGTGAAACTCCATCTCAACTAAAAATACAAAAAATTAGCCAGGCGTGGTGGCAGGCACCTGTAGTCCCAGCTACTCCGGAGGCTGAGGCAGGAGAATGGTGTGAACCTGGGAGGCGGAGCTTGCAGTGAGCTGAGATTGAGCCACTGCACTCCAACCTGGGTGACAGAATGAGACTCCGTCTCAAAAAAAATAAAAATAAAAAATGACAGAAAAGGTGAAATAAACAGATAATGATTTTAAAGGGGCTATCACTGATATCTTCAAGTATTTAAAACAAAATGCAAGGAAAGAAATATAAGCAATGAAAAAGAACCAAAGAGAACTAAAATAAAAGGTTTACTGGATGAGATTAATAGATTAAACACAATGTTAAAAAAGATCAGTAAACTTGAATACACAGTAGTTCAAACTACAAAATGAAGTCCAGAGAGAGAGAAAAAGAAAAAGAATGAAAAAAATATGTAAATAGACACTCAGGGACTTGTGATAAATATCAGATAGTGTTATACAAATCCTGAAGTGAGAATCATTAAAAATATTAGAAGAGGGGCTGGACGCGGTGGCTCATGCCTATAATCCCAGCACTTTGGAAGGCCTAGGTGGGCAGATCACCTGAGGTCAGGAGTTTGAGTCCAGCCTGGCCAACATGGTAAAACCCACCAAAATTATTCGGTTGTAGTGACGGTCACTTGTAATCCCAGTTACTTGGAAGGCTGAGGCAGGAGAATTGCTTGAACCCAGAAGGTGGAGGTTGCAGGGAGCCAAGATGGAGTGCCACTACACTCCAGCCTGGGTGACAGAGTGAGA
>NW_012123074.1:0-1620 GCF_000951035.1 Colobus angolensis palliatus
TTATCATTAGAACTTAAAAGAAAAAAAAAACTGTATTACAAACAAGTAGATTGTCATCCTTAAGCTATCTCTAAAGAGGTTTTTTTTTTTTTTTTTCCTACATAGAAGTAGATGGTTTTTGCAATGGGTTCAATGCATTTGGAGCATTTTAGAGGCCAATGTAGTACCCATGGAAGACTGGTTTTCTTTGTATGGTAGTATAGTTCTCTACAAAATTATAATGGAAGCCGGGCTCATTTATAGTGCTTCCCCTCTCCCAAGACCTCACCCTCTTACACTTCCCTCTTCCCCATAAGCCAAGTGAGTAGAGACTAGGAGACTGGCACTTGACTGCTCAACGGTTGCCCATTCCTGTGCTAGAGCGGTGAGAAATTCAGTCTGAAGAAATGAAACATCACTTTATTCATACGGGAAGAAACTGTGCCTTGGAAATGTTCAGGACTTGGTAATTAATAGAGCTTGTGTAGCTTTGTGTGCGGGCCAATGTGCTAGCAACGCAGAAACAAATGGAGGTGTGAGAATTTGTTTCATATCCAAAGTGGTTAAAATGGGGCAGTAATAGAAAGCAAGGCTTTTCTTCCCAAGAAAGGAATAGTGGTAGAGCTTAGAGCCTTTTTATGTGTGTTTGAGATACAGTCACATGTTTCACGTTTAAGAATGGCTTCTCATGCTAAATAAGTTAGTTCCCCATATACCTTCTCCTTGAGGCATGGGCCAGATGGATTATGTCCCATTTTACAATGACTAATGGAGAATTACCACACTCTTTTATTGCTGATAGTATCTCAGTGACTCAGTACCTTAGAGCTTATGCATAGATAATGTGATAAAATAAAGGCATGTGGTAGACGAAAGAGTTTGGTTTTCTTTGGGGTCTGATTTTCAGATTTTCCAATTGGTTACTTTCCCATTATTTGAAATCCTGAACCTAATCCACATTTTTAAAGTATCCATCTCTATAGTCTTCTTTAAAAAGGCAAAAAAAAAAAAAAAAAAAATGCGGAGGTAACTCTGCTTTTCTTAAAGCATTCTGTGCATACATCTGTCATAATTCTTTTACTTTGTTGGAATCTTTGGTTTTCTTTCCTATTACCTACATAGTCACAGCCTAGTGTTTGATTCATAACCTCACTGTAAATGTGAGTGAGTGAGTAGCAAGTGAATAGATTATTGTTAAAATAATAATTTCTATTATTTGATTGTTAGGAAAAGTTTATATGTGGCTTATTCTCATTCTGATTCTCTGTTTTAACTCCTAGTGCCTTCCACTGGAAGAATCTCAAACAGCGCCACTTCCTCAGGATCAGTGGCACCAGCCAGCTCAGCTTTGGGACAACCCCAGCCAAGTGCCCAGGACACTTTAGTGCAAAGAGCTGAGCACATTCCAGCAGGGAAACGAACTCCAATGTGCGCCCACTGTAACCAGGTCATCAGGTTGGTTGCTTTTTGAAATTTTCTTGAAAGTGCTTAATATCAATATTAGGTTTTTTGTTTTTTTTTTTTTGTTTTTTTTGCATTTTGAAATATGTGTAATGTAATTAGTGAAAATTTTCTTGCCATAATCCTATAGAGTACTAATTATTGAGTAGATAAATATGAATATCTATCCATTAGAATCTA
>NW_012123075.1:0-2226 GCF_000951035.1 Colobus angolensis palliatus
AAAAAAAAAAAAAAAAAAAAAAATTCCATTTTCTCGTCTATGTTCCTATAGCTTATTAATTCTCAAGCACTAGCCCTCATCAGAATCACATGGAGGGTTTGCTAAAACACAGATTACTGGGCCCCTCCCAGTTTCAGAATCAATAGGTCTGAAGCAGGGCCTGCAAATTTGCATTTCTAACAAGATCTCAGGAGACACTGATGCTGCTACAGCCCCCTGTGATCACTTCCATTGGTAGAACATTCCCTGCTGTGCTGCCATTACCTGCTTTTTTTTTTTTTTTTTTTTTGAGACCCTCGCTCTGTCAGTCATCCAGGGTGGAGTGCAGTGGCACGATCTCAGCTCACGGCAACCTCTGCCCCGGGGTTTAAACGATTCTCCTGCCTCAGCCTCCTGAGTACTTGGGATTACAGGTGCCTGTCACCACGCCCTGTTAATTTTTGTATTTTAACCCTGCCTGGTTAATTTTTGTATTTTTAGTAGAGATGGGGTTTCACCATGTTGGCCAGGCTGGTCTCAAACTCCTGACCTTAAGTGATCCGCCTGCCTCGGCCTCCAAAGGTGCTGGGATTACAGGCGTGAGCCACCGCGCCCGGCCACCTGCTTATTTTTTGTTCCCTCCCACAGGGAGGGCTGGGACTGTCTTTTCCATTTCTCTATCCTACTGCTTGGCAAACAGTGAAGTTGATCACTAGAGGTTTGCTGACTGAATGAATTGTGGATTTGGAACCAACCTGCTAGTTGTAGAGCTCAGTTTAGGGGAGGAGGTCTGCTGGTGGAAGGGCTGGTTCTCAGGGGTCATGAGTATGTTGCCTGAAAGGGGGCTCAATCCAGACCCCAAGAGAGGATTCTTGGACCTTGCAGAAGAATTCGGGGCGAGTTTATAGGGTAAAGTGAAAGCAAATTTATTAAGAAAGTAAATGGGCCGGGCGCGGTGGCTCACGCCTGTAGTCCCAGCACTTTGGGAGACCGAGGTGGGTGGATCACCTGAGGTCAGGAGTTCGAGACCAGCCTGACCAATATGGAGAAACCCAGTCTCTGCTAAAAATACAAAATTAGCCAGGCATGGTGGCGCATGCCTGTAATCCCAGCTACTCAGGAGGCTGAGGCAGGAGAATCGCTTGAACCCAGGAGGCAGAGGTAGCAGTGAGCCAAGATCATGCCATTGCACTCCAGCCTGGGCAACAAGAGCAAAACTCCATCTCAAAAAAAAAGAAAGTAAATGCATAAAGAATGGATACTGCATAGGCAGAGCGGCGGCATGGGTTACTTGACTGAGCATACTTATAGTTCTTTCTTTCTTTTTTTTTTTTTTGAAACAGAGTCTCGCTCTGTCATCCAGGCTGGAGTGCAATGGTGCAATGTCAGCTCACTGCGACCTCTGCCTCCTGGGTTCTAGCAATTCTCCTGCCTCAGCCTCCCGAATAGCTAGGATTACAGCTGTGCGCCACCATGCCTGGCTAATTTTTTGTATTTTTAGTAGAGACGGGTTTTCATCATGTTGACCAGGCTGGTCTTGAACTCCTGACCTCAAGTGATCTGCCTGCCTCAGCTTCCCAAAGTGCTGGGATGACAGGCATGAGCCACCAGGCCCGGTTATAGTTATTTCTTTATTATATGCTAAAAAGGGGTGGATTATTCATGAGTTTTCCGGGAAAAGGCAGAGACTTCCCAGAACTGAAAGTTCCTCCCCTTTTTAGACGATATAGGGTAACTTCCAGAAGTTGCCATAGTATTTATAAACTGTCATGGTGCTGGTAGGAGTGTCTTTTAGCCACATGCTCAGCTGGAAGGGATAACTGGTTGGGGTGAAAGAGGGAAGAGCCAGGTAGTTGGTGTTGCCCAGGGAGTGAGGCCTCTAGACCCCAGCCAGAGAGGGTTCAAAGCCTGGTTCTACTTCTGACCACCTGTGTCAATTTGAGCAAGTCATTTGTTGTTATTGACCCTGAGTTTCTTCTTTTGTAAAATGGGGATAATTATGTGGCTTCCAAGGCTGTAGGAAGGAATAAAGATGACACACACCAAGCTTCAGGTACAGGCCTTGGCATAGGCCGCCTTTCCCTCTTCATCAAAGCTTCCGAACAAGGACTTTCAGCTTTCTCTTTTAAGTCTCAGCAGTGGTCAGCTGTTTTTCTTTTTTTTTTGAGACGGAGTCTTGCTCTGTCACCCAGACTGGAGTGCAGTGGTGCGATCTCAGCTCACTGTAAGCTCTGCCTCCCGGATTCA
>NW_012123076.1:0-1183 GCF_000951035.1 Colobus angolensis palliatus
TCATGAAATTCTTAAATGAATCATGGAGACAGATAGCTCTTTTATTTTACCTTTTCTTTTTACCTATAAGAAACTAAAGCATTAGACAAATCAAGTGAAGAAATAAGCCCACAATGTTTGATTTCTGATAGTGAAATGTAGCCTCCTAATTCAAGGAGAGTTCAATATGGGTCAGTCTATTAAAATAATTAATGTATCATATTATCAGATGACAGGAATACATTTTCTCATCTCAATTGATTTTAAAATGGCAGTTACTAATATGAACTCAAATTTTGACTTAAAATACTCAAATTTTGACTTAAAATACTCAGAGTAAATAAACTAAAAATTAAAATTATTTCCATTGTAGAATTAAAAAATATAAAAGCCAGAATTATGGTTATACTCAACAGTGAAATACTAGATGTATTCCTAAGAAAATCAGGAAAAAACTAAAAGTATTTTTAATTCTACCACTATTTACATAGAGTAAAAAATGAAACATTTGGAATTATTAGAAAAAATGCAACAATAAATTATTTTCTTTATTTCCAGAAAAGTAGATATAATATCTACGTTTGGTAATTATTTTGGTAATTATTAGGTTTCTAAGAGAATCGAAGAGAGTTATGGAAAAAGTTGGTGTTAACGCCAAGTAAAAGAGTTGAAAAAGGTAATTGAATATAAAGCAAATATAAAAATAATCCTTCTGTCTGTTAACTATAATTAGTTTGAAAAATTGAATAAAATAAAAATAAACTACTCACAATTGCAGCAAAACACATAATATCTGGAGACAAAAGAAGTATGTTCACTGAGACAAATATGTAGAGATTTAAATAAAGGCTGTATACTATAAATATATAGTTCTTCCTTATTATATTGTTATTTTTTTGAGACAGGATCTTTCTCTGTCATCTAGGCTGGTATACTGTGGTAAGATTACAGCTCACTGCAGCCCCAACCTTGACTTCCTAGGCTCAAGTGATCCTCCCACTTCAGCCTCCTTAGTAGTCAGGATCACAGGCACACACCACCATGCCTAATTTTATTTTTATTTTATTTTACTTTTTTTTGTAAAGACAAGATCTCAATATGTTGCCCAGGCTGGTATCGAAAACCTGGGCTCAAGCACTGCTTCCACCTCTGCCTTTTAAAGTGTTGGATTACAGGCATTAGCCACCATGCCTGACCCCTCGAT
>NW_012123077.1:0-423 GCF_000951035.1 Colobus angolensis palliatus
AGAAAGAAAAAACTGAAACACATATCAAACACCACAACCTCCCCACTGTACTCTAACGGTCTGGCTTCTCTCCCACTCTCTCAAGGCAATAGCATCACTTGACATTCTCTAATTTTCTAGGAGTCACTAAGAATAAAGACAGGAGTTTGGACTGGCACAAAGGTTTAGAGGCCCACACAATTTTATTTGAAATAGCACTCAAAAATAAAATTGTTAAAAGTAAATTTAACCAAAAAAGTGAAAGATCTGTACACTGAAAACTATAAATGTTGATGAATAAAACTGAAGAAGACACAAATAAATGGAAAGATACATTGAGTTCATGGTGTTGAAGAATTAATATTATTAAAATATTTATACTACCCAAAGTGATCTGCAGATCCTCATCAAAATTCCAATGCAATTTTCACAGAAATTTAAAAA
>NW_012123077.1:473-789 GCF_000951035.1 Colobus angolensis palliatus
TCTACTAGAAGAAAACATGGGAGGAAATCTTATGACATTTCTCTGGGCAATTATTTCCACCACAGGACTCCAAAAGCAAAGACAACAAAAGCAAACATAGACAAAGGAGGTTACATCAACTAAAAAACTTCTGCACAGAAAGGAAACAAAGTGAAGAGATGACCCATGGAATAGGAGAAAGTATCTGTAAACCGTACATCTTATGAGGGGCCAATATCCCTAATATATAAGGAAGTCAAACTACTCAACAAGAAGAAGACAAACATCTCAATTTTAAAATGGGCAATAAACCTGGCCCACAGATATATGGAAAACA
>NW_012123077.1:2092-2438 GCF_000951035.1 Colobus angolensis palliatus
TCAGGAGATCAAGACCATCCTGGTTAAGATGGTGAAACCCTGTCTCTACTAAAAATACAAAAATTGGCCGGGCGCGGTGGCTGGCGCCTTTAATCCCAGCACTTGGGGGGGACATGGCAGGCAGATCACGAGGTCAGGAGATCAAGATCATCCTGGTTAACATGGTGAAACCCCGTCTCTACTAAAAATTACAAAAAATTAGCGGGGCGTAGTGGCGTTGCCTGTAGTCCCAGCTAGTCGGGAAGCTGAGGCAGGAGAATGGCGTGAACCCAGGAGGCAGAGGTTGCAATGAGCCGGGATCCTGGCACTGCACTCCAGACTGGGCCACAGAGCGAGACTCCCTCTC
>NW_012123077.1:2527-3709 GCF_000951035.1 Colobus angolensis palliatus
ATCACTTGTATATGGAATGTTAAAATGTCGATGTTATGGAACTGGAGTACAAAGGTGGTTATCAGAAGCTGGAGGTGGGTGAGAGGGAGGGATAGAAAAGGAGAAGATGTTGAGCCAAGAGTACAGAGTTTTGGTTATGCTGGAGAGTCTTAGTGATCTCTGGCACTGCAAGGTGACCACAGTGAATAGTAATGTATTGTATCTTTCAAACTGTTAAAGGACTAGATTTGCAATTCTCCTTAAAAACTTAAGTTTCTGAGGTGATGGCTATCTTCATTAGCTGAAGTGTTTCTGCCATGTGATTATCAATCCAAACATCACATCATACCCTACAACTATACACAAAAAATATTTTTCAATTAAAAATAAACAAATTTGAACAAAAATTAAATGAGGAATTCAAATGTAGAGGCTCTCCAAGGGCCCACAGAGCAGCAAAGGATATGTATCAAATATGGTAATATCATAGAAATACATGGTAATGTCTTAAAAATGTGTAACATACTGTCTCTTTTTTTATTTTTAAGAGAAAGGGGTCTCACTATGATGTCGGACGGGTATCGAACTCCTGGTCTCCAATGATCCTCCCACCTCAGCCTCTCAAATAGCTAGAACTACATGCATGTGCCACCATACTGGCTTAAGATGCATTCTTTGACACAGCAATTCTATTTCTATAAGTTTCTCCATATGGATAAGAGGACATATATACAAGATAATCACCGTAACTTTACTTATTACTGCAAAAGTTTAAGAATAACCAAATTGTAATAATTTTATCGTATTTTATCACTAGAAAAAAATAAGTGATGGCATATACAAGCCGTGGGATAGTATAAGCCTCTTAAAAATTATAACAGCATTCTATGTGTTTAGATACACAAAGTGCCCAGACACAGGAGATAAAAGCAAAGTGCAGAATACTATGAATAGCTGTTAATAGTGATGGTTTCCTGGGTCACAATTGAAGGCCTGGGGGTAGAAAGGAGAGCTCATTACTTCTTCTACCATTTGAATGTTGTTCCTTGTGTATGATTTAAAATTTCCTAAAAATAGAAAATAAAAATAAAATAGAAGATCTCAGAAAGGTTGTAGGCACCTAAATTACTTTGATATTCCTCCAAGTGGAGAGAAGTACCTGCTACACATTGTATATGATGCATTCAGATCACACCAACTTCT
>NW_012123077.1:4269-8887 GCF_000951035.1 Colobus angolensis palliatus
ACATTGTATATGATGCATTCAGATCACACCAACTTCTTCAACTAAATCTGAATTTTGATTTTCATCTGATAAACTTGGCCTACTATTCTACTGAACTCATTTCCCCTATAGCTGATAAGGTCATTGTCCTGGCCACACTGGCCCTGGCAGGACACTACTCACCTCAAGATCTCAAAAGCCTCCTACATGAGGTTAGTAATATCCCTGAATCCTGCAATGGATTAACTCTCTACTCCACTCGGACCCAGGTCTGACCCCAGAGAGTCATCCAGAGAGTACCAGGGACCATCTTCGGAAAACAAGAGGCATTTGATCCCCAAATTTATTGAATGAAAGCACTGTTGTTTTTCTTGTCTGAATATATAAAAGTAAATACTCAAGCAGATGGGAAACAGGATAGTAATGTCCTTATCATCATTAACAGCTTGGATCAAGAAGAGGCATTAAGCATACAGACTCACTCTGTGATGAAAGCTGGGAGAAAGAGGAGCATCAAAGGGATCTTCACTGCAAAGGCAGCCCTTCCCTCCCAATCACATGCCCACCTCCTCTCACTGTAGCCTCTGTCTCAGGCCTTCTCCCAGCACAGCTATAAATCCAGGCTCACTCCTCACTCTCCACACATCCACACCTGCTCTCCCTCCTCCAGGTGACCCCAGCCATGAGGTCCCTCGCCATCCTTGCTGCCATTCTCCTGGTGGCCCTGCAGGCCCAGGCTGAATCACTCCAGGAAACAGCTGATGACACTGCAACCCAGGAGCAGCCTGGGGAAGAAGACCAGGACCTTGCTGTCTCCTTTGAAGAAAATGGACTCTCAACTCTTAGAGCCTCAGGTAGGAGACATCAATCTTGCAGATCTGCAAAATCTAGAACAAAAGAATTGGAGACAGGCTCTGGCGTCAAGTGTGGAAAAGTCTACTGCACTTGAGTGACTTTACTTAATCTTCCTGGACTTGATTTTCTCATCTCTAAGTTAATCAATGAGAACCGAACACATCTAAAAGATTTTCTTTCTTCTAAGACTTTCAGTTTCAAGATATTTCTGTGAAATTTGCTACTTTTAAGATAGAAAGAGCTACACTGACTAATTATTTGTAGGTCTGAATGGGTAGACTTAGTTATAGAGAGAATATTTTACTTTGTCCATTGGTAAAGCTTTTAGAACCTAGAGAGGTACCTATGGGTGTGTTTCAATGTAGGCTAATGGGCTTGATTAAATCCTTCTACAATACATACTTAGGTCCAAACATCATATTGTGTCTTATACATATACACAATTATTATTTGTCAATTAAAATAAGGAAATAAGTAAAATGTTTAAGAAAAAAGAAAGAGAGAGGGAATGAAGAATTTGAATTTGGAAGGTCTTCAAAGACTCCTTGAGCACCAAAGTATTTGAGTCCATGACATGCGCATGCACAATGCAGCATCTCAGAAACTGATCCAGTTGCATTAGGGAGTCTTGTTAGGACATGGAGATCATACATGGAGGTCAAGATTAGGGGTATCGACTAACCAGAATGAAGAGTAGGTAACCCTGGGGTTGAGAGGTATATTGTTTTACCAGGGAGCAGGTAATAAACATGTCCTTAAGAGATTCAGATGGGGAAAGAGCTATGATCTTGCATGAGAAACACATAGCTAGTACGATTTCTGGTCATTTATGACAAAGACATGAATTTTCTCCATCCTAACATGACTGATACAGTGTCTCTTGTTTAGACTATCTCAGTTAGTCTGGCTCTGCCTGTCCTTTTCCCACCTCCCTCCCTGTGCCTGACCCTCTCTTCTTTCCACAGGTTCTGGGGCAAGAGCCGTCTGCCATTGCCGACCCGCCGGTTGTTTGAGGCCCTCCGGGAAGTGCATCATCGGTGGCCAGAGCTTCCCAATCTGCTGTCGCTGAGCTTCCTAGATAGAAACCAAAGCTGTGCAAGATTCAATCCAAGGTCCTGAAGAAAGAAAAACATTTCACCCTGTGTACCTTGTGTCTTTCTAAATTTTTCTCTCCAAAATAAAATTCAAGCATTAAATTTAGTGTGTTTGACTTTTTAAATTTTCTTTTCTTTTTCCTTTTTTTCCCTTTTGCTTTTTTATATGATGGATTGTATGGTTCCTTTCTATAGAGGATTCTGATCTACATTAAATTAATTGTTCCTTCCATTCCAATGATGCACAATTTGAGCGTCATAGAGCAATAACAAAATAGCGAAAATGAATAAATTGGGTTTGTTGTTGTTGTTGTTTGAGACAGTGTCTCACTTAGCCACCCAAGCTGGAGTACAGTGGTACAATCTCTGCTTACTGTAGCCTTAACCTCCTGTGCTCAAATGATCCTCCCACCTCAGCTTCTTGAGTAGCTGGGACTACAGGCATGTGCCACCACACCCTGCTAATGGTTTGTACTGTTTAGAGAGACAGGGTTTCACCATGTTGCCCAGATTTGTCTTGAACTCTGGAGCTTAAGTGATCCGCCCTCCTCAGCCTCCCAAAGTGCTAGGATTTCATGCTTGAGCCACCATGCCTGACAGGATATAAGTGTTAATTGGAATAGTTTGAAACTTAAAAGTTCAGTGCATTCCTACTGATTCTCAAACAATAGAACTTTACAATGAGAGGCAAAAAGTGGTTGTTGGCTCAAAGGAAAGATAGATCTGATGCGTTATGTTTACTTGTCCTTTAATTTTAAAAAGTGGGAAAGCATTGCTATACATAACATTTGAAATTTTAAGCAGATGTGTTAAATATATATGTTATACATTAAGCTTTATTTCACTCTTTTTTGGTAAGTGATATATAACTGTATCAACAAGATAGAAAAAAATAAAGTTTAACAAGGAAAAAGTTAAAACTGTGCCAAAAACAGGAAAGACTGATGAGCATCAGTGATTCAATTAATAACCAGATAGAAGAAGAGCTCAGAAGCTGGTGACCATAGAGGTTGAGGCCCAATAACCAATGAGACAAATGGTCCCTTACTGGTCACGAAAAGGTTAATTAGACCAATGTTTAATGAAGGAGTTGGTCTCAACTCTCCATCCCTTCAAACACATGAATTATATTAATTATAATGAAGCTATACTCATTTTAATAAAATGCTACTGAGAAAATATATGTTAATGCATTTTTAATTATGCCAATGACCAAGTCAATAATTGTAATGATAAGACAATTGGTCATACAGTTGTTCAAAAACTTAAGAATAACATATATGTGAGAAGGGCAAGTTTCTAGAATTAAAATTTATATAAAAGACAGGGCTTGGACAGTGCCATGACATGACAAAAAAAAAAAAACAAACAAACATTTTTATTACAACAACAACAAAAAGTATCAAGCTGATAATAAATAACAAGTAGTCTGACTTCGATTCATCTTAGACACGTACAAAGCACTGTTTCCTGATCAAGGGTCAGCTGTTTGACCCTAGACTTGCAACCTCGTTTAGTCATCTGGGGTCTCGGAAGATCAAGAAAATCATAGGAAGGAGTAAAATTAAAATAAATAAGAAAAGATATCAAATCCATGATATGGACCCTTCTATATCACTTTTGGTATAATGAATGAATAAGTTTGTGATCATCGTTCAGGAATACGCTTATCTATTCTTTAAGGTGTCAGATGTGTTTAAAAACAACCAGGCATACTAAATGTATAACATCAATGTAGATGAAGGGAATTTAAATAATCACCTTTGTATCAATATCTAATACTCAAGAACTGGTTTAAACTTAGTGTGAATAGTGATGAGAATTTTCTCTGTGCACAAAATTCCTTCCAATACTAAAGAACCTACCAAGCTAGTGCAAGCTGGTGCTGCCATTCCTCATCTGATGGTCCTTAGTGAGAGCTCTCCACTTTACAGGGAGATAGGTGGTAGGGGCTGATTCTCTGCCTCAGCAACCCTTCTGAGCAGGACTCTCTTCCACTGTTGCTGTCACACCTGGTCCTGGAACTGGAGGGCCAGCAAGACAGCACGGTAGAGGAGGGAGAGCATTCTCATGTACCACCCAAGAGGCGAGGCTCTCTGGCAGCAGGAACCAGAACGGGTCGTGGAGAGACCTCAGATGCCAAATACAAGTACATCTTTTGGGAAGATAAAGTCACTCTACAAAGTCTGTGAACTTAGGCCAGTTTGGCGTGTAGGGTGAAAGGGAAGCATTTTCCAAGTCTCACCTGGTTGACTAAAAGTCACCGTGATGCTCCTCTATTTAACTGCTTTACTCACAGCCAAAATTGACCGGTTGTTTGGTCTCTGCCCTTTCTTTTTGATGTGTTCTGCTTTTTGTTTCTTGGGTGTTTTGTTTTGTCTTGTTTTGTTTGAGATGGAGTCTTCCTCTGTCACCGAGGCTGCAGCGCAGTGGCATGATCTAGGCTCACTGCAACCTCCACCTCCCAGGCTAAAGTGATTCTTCTGCCTCACCCTCCCGAGTAGCTAGGATTACAGGCAAGTGCCACTGAGCCCAGCTCATTTTTGTGTTTTTATTAGAGATGCGGTTTCACCATGTTGGCCAGGCTGGTCTCGAATTCCTAACCTTGAATGATCTCCCCACCTCGGCCTCCCAAAGTGCTGGGATTACAGGCATGAGTCACTGTGCTGGGCCAATGGGTTCTGTTTTTA
>NW_012123077.1:8937-9373 GCF_000951035.1 Colobus angolensis palliatus
TGAATAGTATCTCCTGTTCCTCATCAGCCTTTATGTAAATATCAGCTACAAAGTGGGGATTTGTTAGAGGCTCCACTGCTCCATTCAGAGCAGCTACAGTATAAACAACTCTAGGTTTTCCAGGCAGATCTCTTCAATGTCCAGTTTTTCCTTGAAGCTAAGACTCTCGTCTTGTATTAGCACAGTGATCAGGGGATATGAATAACTTCCATGGAGTAGGACTCCAAGGTCAAGGGGGAGAATACCCTACTCTCTACTGTGAGTGAAACTTACAGTAAGAAACAAAACAAATGTTTCCTCAGGCAAAAAGCTGTTACACTGAGCATCAAGTCTCTGGTCAGGAGGTATATTGTTTTACCAGGGAGCAGGTAATAAACATGTCCTGGATAGACTCAGATGGAGAAAGAGCTATGATCTTGCATGACTAACATATAGC
>NW_012123077.1:11414-11754 GCF_000951035.1 Colobus angolensis palliatus
CTCTGCCCTTTCTTTTTGATGTGTTCTGCTTTTTGTTTTTTGGGTGTTTTCTTTTGTTTTGTTTTGTTTTGTTTGAGATGGAGTCTTCCTCTGTCGCCCACGCTGGAGTGCAGTGGCTTGATCTAGGCTCACTGCAACCTCCAGCTCCCAGGTTCAAGTGATTCTTCTGCTTCACCCTCCCGAGTAGCTAGGATTACAGGCAAGTGTCACTGCGCCCAGCTCATTTTTGTATTTTTATTAGAGATGGAGTTTCCCCATGTTGGCCAGGCTGGTCTCGAACTCCTAACCTTGAATGATCTCCCCACCTCGGCCTCCCAAAGTGCTGGGATTACAGGCATGA
>NW_012123077.1:11804-12229 GCF_000951035.1 Colobus angolensis palliatus
ATCACACTGGACCTTCAGTTTTACTGAGCAATCTTCTAAGTCTCTGTATATCAATCTTGTTCCAGTTCTTTAGAAGGACTTCAACAATATCCTAGATCTATCATATTCTCTATCATGTTTTTCATAGATTAACTGCTTGAAACTGTTTTTTTTTGTTTGTTTGTTTTTTTGTTTTATTTGGAAGACAGACTCTCACTCTGTTACCCAGGCTGCAGTAGAGTGATGTGATCTCAGCTGACTCCAACCTCTGCCTCTCAGGTTCAAGTGATTCTCATGCCTCAGCCTCCCAAGTAGCTGGGACTACAGGCATATACAACCACGCCCAGATAATTTTTTAAACTTTTAGCAGTAACAGGGTTTCACCATGTTGTCCAGGCTGGTATCAAACTCCCAATCTCAGGTGATCCACCCACCTTGGCCTCCCT
>NW_012123077.1:14580-14890 GCF_000951035.1 Colobus angolensis palliatus
TTTTTTGAGACAGAGTCTCACTCTGTCACCCAGGCTGGAGTGAGGCGGCATGATCTCAGCTCAATGAAATCTCCACCTCCCCAGTTCTGGCCATTCTCCTGCCTCAGCCTCCCAAGTAGCTGGAACAACAGGTGTCCGCCACCACTCTTGGCTAACTTTTGTATTTTTAGTACAGATGAGGTAACACCGTGTTAACTAGGATGGTCCCAATCTCCTGACCTCAAGATCCATCCACCTCAGTCTCCCAAAGTGCTGGGATTACACGCGTGAACCACTGTGCCCGGCCACGCACACATTTTTTTTTTTTGCG
>NW_012123077.1:17967-19053 GCF_000951035.1 Colobus angolensis palliatus
TCCTCCTGGATGACAGTGATCCCCACTTCCTCTTTGCCCCAAACCTCCACCCATGGCCACCCACTGACTCCTGCCACCACCTGGAATTCCTCCAGCTCTGAACATCAACTATGAAGGTCCCCATCCCTGATTCACCTGCTGTCCTACTAGCCTCTCTCGTAGCCGTCCCTCCTTACCTGCTGATCAACATCAACAAGGCTCTTCTCCTCCGGGGCCGTGCATGGGAATCACCAGGGAGCCTGATGCCCAAGCTGCCTCCAGGGCACCTGTCATCTGCTCTCATCTCCTGTCCTTGTGCACTACACCGTCTTTGTCTCTCAGGTTCTCTGAGTTTGGTATTTTTGATGTTTTTCAGATATCTTAGTGGGGTCTTGAATTCAAACGTCAAACCATGACAAGCTGAGTTAACGTTTGGACTCCTATATCTTGCAATTGAGGGGGAATTCTGGCTTCAGGAAACACTTGATTTAAGGACTCAAAGCATGAGTCACATTGTTGCCTTCCCATTTATTTCTCTTGGTCTTACTTTGGGCTCTCTCTGCAGGTGACAGTCATGTGAATCATGGTCATCTCTCTGTGACCTTTGTAGCTGATCTCCGGGACAGAATTCCTACTTCCTTCCCATTGTTCCAGCCAACACCCAAGTCCCATGGTCGACTCTGAAACTGTCACTGAGGATGGAGGTTGGCACCACACCTGGGTCCCATACTGCCCCTGCTCCCCAAGGAAGAATTTAAACTAAAAACAGTTGACAGGGGATCGGTGAGTCACTGGAAAAGTAAGGGAGGACAGAGTGGGTCTGTGTCCAACAAAGAAATGGCTCCAGGCCGGGCATGGTGGCTCATGCCTGTAATCCCAGCACTTTGGAAGGCCGAGGTGGGTGGATCACCTGAGGTCAGAAGTTTTGTAATCCCAGCACTTTGGGAGGCCGAGGTGGGCAGATCACCTGAGGTCAGGAGTTTCAGACCAGCCTGGCCAACATAGTGAAACCCCATTTCTACTAAAAATACAAAATTTAGCCAAGCATGGTGGTGTGTGCCTGTAATCCTAGCTACTCGGGAGGCTCATGCAAGAGAACCGCTTGAA
>NW_012123077.1:19103-19420 GCF_000951035.1 Colobus angolensis palliatus
GTTTTACTGAGCAATCTTCTAAGTCTCTGTATATCAATCTTGTTCCAGTTCTTTAGAAGGACTTCAACAATATCCTAGTTCTATCATATTCTATATCATGTTTTTCATAGATTAACTGCTTGAAACTGTTTTTTTTTTGTTTTTGTTTTTTTGGTTTTTTTTTGGAAGACAGAGTCTCACTCTGTTACCCAGGTTGGAGTACAGTGATGTGATCTCAGCCGACTCCAACCTCTGCCTCTCAGGTTCAAGAGATTCTCATGCCTCAGCCTCCTGAGTAGCTGGGACTACAGGCATATACAACCACGCCCAGATAATTT
>NW_012123077.1:23114-25430 GCF_000951035.1 Colobus angolensis palliatus
ATTAAGTAAATGTTCCAGCAGACGAGACACAGGAAATTATATCACGGTCCTAATCATCGCTTTGGCTTGGACCCAGAACAGAAACTCAATCAACAGACTTGCTATGATGAAAGCTGGGAGAACAGAGGAGCATCAAAGGGATCTTGATGGCAAAGGCAGTCCTTCCCTTCCCCAATCATATGCTCCACCTCCTCTCTGTCTGTCTCAGGCCTTCGCCCAGTATCGCTATAAATCCAGGCTGGCTGCTCACTCCCCACACATCCACTCCTGCTCTCTCTCCGCCAGGTCACCCCAGCCATGAGGACCCTCACTCTCCTCACTGCCATTCTCCTGGTGCCCCTCCAGGCTCCAGCTTGAGCCACTCCAGGCAAGAGCTCACTAGGCCGCCAGCATTGCAGACCTAGGAGTCTAGTGAGGAAAAACCAGGAACCTCTAGAATCAGACTCAACAGCTGGCTCTTTCTCTTAGGTGATCACCTCCCCAGGCCTCAGTTTCCTCATGTGTATACTGAAAAGATAGAATCAGATGATATTCCATGGACAGTGATCCTCCAAAGTTATCTGATTCACTGAAAAGTCAGTGAAATGTAGTAATCTTATGCTATGTGGAAACACTGGGGAGTCTCGCTGGCATTAAAGTTGAGAATCCACTTGGAAAGAAACATATTTCTGTTTGTTCGTTAGAGGAGTTTCACAAATGGGAATGGACCTAAGGGTGTATTCAACTGTGTGTGTGAAGAAGCAGCATCACAAAAAAGTGAGCAAATGAGAATAAGCCTCTAACCTGCCTGTGAGCAGCACTGCTGTGTACGTTGATAACTACTGATTGAGCCGATCTTGCTGCTGCTGCGATGTGGCCACCGTGATAAATGCAATCAGCCCAGTGGGTAACCGCACAGGGATTCTCCTTATCAACCACCTCTGACCCCAGTCCTAATGCCTGATGCTTTCTCTGTGTCTCCAGGCTCAACGAGGGGCTTGATCAGCTATTGCAGAATATCAGGCTGTCATTTTTCCAAACACCGCTATGGGACCTGCACCAATAGTGGGATCTGCTGTCTTTTCTGCTGCCTCTGAACATGGAGCACAGAGGAAAATGTGTTGATCCTTTGCTTTGAGATCCAGAGAACTTTTGTTACTCCTTTACCTTGTCTTCAATTTTCTTTTCTTCTTCCAAATAAAGTCTTTGTAGCAAGTTCTCTGTGTTTCTACCTGTTTGCTGTTTAATGCATCTCTTAATCAAGACTCTTTGGGATGCAAGAACCAGAATCCTAAATTCAGCTTTTTAGGCAAAATACAACTCCAAATTCTAAGAATATCAAGGACAAACATTGGCTTCAGACACAAATTGATTTACAAGCACAAATTATGCTGCTGATTTCTCCTTCTACTTCTCTGTCTTTTCACTCTGCCTCATTTCGAATGGATTCACTCAAAGGTAACTCCTATATATTAGGATAAACAATCATTGTCAGCTTCCAGTTTACACAATTATAACATCGCTACTTCTTAGGAAAAAAAACCCACCATGTTCTTTCCTGAAGTGTTGGAGTTTCATTGAACAGACCCAGATCACACATCTGGCTTTGAAGATGTGGGGTTGTCACAGCTCTATTGAAAAACATTTAATTGAGATTGGAATGGACAGTTAAGAAAGCTGTATGGGCTGGGTGTGGTCGCTCATGTCTGTAGTCCCAGCACCAAAGAAATGGTTCCAGACCAGGGGTAGTGGCTCACGCCTGTAATCCTAGAGCTTTGGGAGGCCAAAGCGGGTGGATCACCTGAGGTCATGAGTTCGAGACCAGCCCAGCCAACATGGTGAAACCTCGTCTCTAGTAAAAATACAAAAATTAGCCGACAATGATGGCATGTACATGTAATCCCAGCTACTTGGGAGGCTGAGGCAGGAGAATCGCTTGAACCTGGGAAATGGAGGTTGCCGTGACCAAAAGCATACCATTGCACTGCAGCCTGGGTGACAAGAGCGAAACTCCATCAAAAATAAAATAAAAATAAAAATAAAATCAAACCTGTAATGAGTACAACAAAAAGCATAGGAGCACCTCACTGCAACAGACTCATCAATATTTTCCACCCATGCCAGGGAAAATTTTGATTTCACATTCATAAAGTTGTCTTCACACAAACAAAATGCAGACTCCTCTACTGCATTCTGAAAAATGCACCCTTGAGACAGGAGAATAGGGAAGTAGGGTAATCCAGGGTTAAGGCATAAGGAAAAGAAAACCAGGTGTAGCCAGTTCCAGGCAAGATTAGGCAGAACACCGAATTCTTTTAGCTTAATAAAAACCATAAA
>NW_012123078.1:0-1146 GCF_000951035.1 Colobus angolensis palliatus
CTCACGGTTGTAATCCGAGCACTTTGGGATCCGCCGAGGCAGGTGGATCACAAGGTCAGGAGATGGAGACCATCCTGGCTAACATGGTGAAACCCCGTCTCCACTAAAAATACAAAAAAAAAAAATTAGCTGGGCTTGGTGGTGGGCACCTGTAGTCCCAGCTACTCGGGAGGCTGAGTCAGGAGAATGGCGTGAACCCGGGAGGCGGAGCTTGTAGTGAGCCAAGATCGCACCACCGCACTCCAGCCTGGGCGACAGAGCAAGACTCCATCTCTAAAAAAAAAAATCAGTTTTTTCCAGATGGATGTATTCAAGAACTTTTTTTTCTTTTAGCTCTTTCAGGATATTTATACACAGTACAGCATGTGATCCTAGATTGGAACCTGCACCAAAAATAAAGATATTTCTGTGGGTGTGTTTTTTGCTATAAAGGACATTGGAACAATAGGCAAAACTTGAATAAGGCCTATATATTAGATAATAGTACTGTGTCAACATGCATCTCTTGACTTTAATCATTGTACTGTGGTTATGAAAATGAGTATTCTTATTCTTGGAAAATACGCCCTGAGGTAAGTGGGCATGATGTCTGCAACTTACTTATTTTTTTGAAACAGAGTCTAGCTCTGTCGCCCAGGCTAGAGTGCAGTAGTGTGATCTCGGCTCACTGCAACCTCTGCCTCCCGGGTTCAAGCGATTCTCCTGCCTCAGCCTCCCAAAGTGCTGGGATTACAGGCGTGAGCCACCGCGCCCGGCCAAGCTTGGTTTTTTAAAAAACCCATTGTTGATATATTGGTTCAGTATGATCAATTTCCTCTGCCTTGAGCTATATAAATCATTAGGGGCATGGTAGTATACAAGTCCAGGTACAGAGTGGTGTGCATTTATTCCTTTTTGTCTTCTTGACCTACACCTTGGTAATATTACTTCTTTTTCTGTCATTTCCTTTTTTGGAATTATGTACTAATAACTGACCCTATTTTATCTAGCAAGAGATGTGAAAGTATACTAAAATCTTTGAAAGACACAGTGGGCCATGCTTAGTGGCTCATGCCCACAGTCCCAACACTTTGGGAGGCTGAAGTGGGAGGATTGTTTAAGTCCAGAAGTTCAAGACCAGCTTGGGCAACATAGTGAGACCCCCCC
>NW_012123079.1:0-1807 GCF_000951035.1 Colobus angolensis palliatus
GACACGATCACAGCTCGTTGCAGCCTTGACCTTCTCTGGCTCAAGCAGTCCTCCCACCTCAGCCTCCTGAGTAGCTGGGACTACAGGCATGCACCCACAACACCTGGCTAATTTTTGTATTTTTAGTAGAGGTGGGGTTTTCACCATGTTGCACAGGCTGATCTCGAACTCCTGAGCTCAAGCGATCCACCTGCCTCGGCTTTCCAAAGTGCTGGGATTACAGGCACGAGCCACTGTGCCCGGCCTCCTGTTTTTTAAAAAAACTTTCTCATGATACACAATTGGAGCTCACGAACCAGTAATCACAAAATTGAGAATAAGATAAATCATAGGTAGGTTTATTAATGACTTCCAACTAGTTACCAGCAGAGGGTGCTACTTATCCATATTTTCACATGTATAAAGAATGTTTTGCTGAACTAATGGGCAGGCTTCAATACTGTAAATGACATTATCTTACAAATGTGTATTGTGTGATCATGAATCAGCCACCCAGACACAAACATAACACCTTCAGTTTTAAAAAATCTTTATTTTCTTTTTCTTATTTGTGAATTTAAATAGATGATCCTGTACATGAATATGGTACAAAAATATACAGAAAGAATTAACTCTTTCTTCTACCCCAGTCCTCTAGTTCCTCAATTTTCTCTTTCAAGGTTATCATTGTGTCCAGTTTCTTCTGCATTTATGTGCGTGCCTGTTATGTTTTGTGTTTGTATTGTATGTGTTTTCTGTTTTGTGTTTTCAATCAGAAATGCTGTAAGTGCCACTCTTCAGCTTAGGGTTAATTTATAAACAAGCCCATCATTTTGAGATTCCACATCAGCACTTATAGAACATCTTTCTTTTAAACCGCTCTGTGTTATTCCACTGTGTAAATAAACAGAAATTTATGTAGCCAGTCCTCTGCTGATAGACGGTAAGGTTATTTTAAATATTTTGCCATTCCAAACATTAGTAAATTACGTGTATTTTTACATTTTTCTTTGTAAATATGTGCAAGTATATCTGTAGGGTAATTTCCTGGGGAAAATTGGGTGGCCATCTGAAAAATAATGAAGGTATAGTTTCATCTCTCTATACAAAGATAAATTCCAAATGTATTAAATCAAAGACACTAGAGAAAAACAGAGGAGAATGTCTTTGTGATTTTGGAGTCAGGAAAGCTTTTCTAAGGCTAACACAAACTCAGAAGGTATATGAAAGAAGATTGAAATTTGACTGTATATTTTTAAAAATCTGTGTGGCAAAAACACCATAAACAAAAAATACAAATAACCCCTGCTAAAAATGTATTTGTAACACATCCTACAAGGAACTAAGTCTTGTAATATATAAAGAGATTTTGTATATTGATAAAATCAAGCCCCACTGAAAAATGACCAAAGCATACAAATAAATAAAACATTGAAATGGAAATACAAATGGCTTTCAACACATGAAACCATATTCGTAAGGAGAGAAATTGCAAATTACACTTTTTTTGGTCTTTTTTTTTTTTATCGTTTTTGTGGAGTATAGTATAGTCTCACTATATTGCCCAGGCAGGTCTTGAACTCAAGCTATCCTCCTGCCTCTGCCTCCCTAAATGCTGGGATTACAGGTGTGCGTCACCACGCCCCTCGAGGAATGCATATTAAAATAATAAGATACTATATTTCACCTATCAGATTGGCAAAGACCAACATATTGTGTTCGTGAGGGTGTGGGGAAACAAACAGGCTCACAGTCTGTTGGTGAGACTGTAAATTGGTACAACTTCTATGGAAACCAATTTGCCATCAGCTAGCAAACTTTTAAAACT
>NW_012123080.1:0-1261 GCF_000951035.1 Colobus angolensis palliatus
TTTTTTTGTTTGAGACCGAGTCTTGCTCTGTTGCCCAGGCTGGAGTGCAGTGGCATGATTTTGGCTCACTGCAAGCTCCGCCTCCTGGGTTCATGCCATTCTCCTGCCTCAGGCTCCCAAGTGTCTGGGACTACCTCGTGGTGGCAGGTGCCACCACGCCCAGCTAATTTTTTGTATTTTTTGTAGAGATGGAGTTTCACCGTGTTAGCCAGGATGGTCTCAATCTCCTGACCTCGTGATCTGCACGCCTCGGCCTCCCAAAGTGCTGGGATTACAGGCGTGAGCCACCGCGCCTGGCCAATTTTTGTATTTTTGATAGGGGTGGGGTTTCCCCATGTTGGCCAGGCTGGTCCGAAACTCCTGACCTCAAGTGATCTTCCTGCCTTGGCCTCCCAAGGTGTTGGGACTACAGGCGTTAAGCCACAGCGCCCAGCTCCCTCTTCTTTAAAATACGAGTTATAATAGCACTTCTTTCCCGTTCTTGAATAGGGATTAAGTGAGACAGTTTGGAGTGCTTGGCATAGAAGAAAGAAGTGCTTAAAACATTAGGTGTTGTTTCTTCATTGAAAAATGTTTCCTGGGCCGGGTGCAGTGGCTCACACCTGTAATCCCAGCACTTTGGGAGGCCGAGGCGGGCGGATGACAAGGTCAGAAGATCGAGACCATCCTGGCTAACATGGTGAAACTCCGTCTCTACTAAAAATACAAAAAAATTAGCCAGGCGTAGTGGTGCATGCCTGTAATCCCAGCACTTTGGGAGGCCGAGGTGGGCGGATGACAAGGTCAGAAGATCGAGACCATCCTGGCTAACATGGTGAAACTCCGTCTCTACTAAAAATACAAAAAAATTAGCTGGGCGTGGTGGCGGGCGCCTGGGCATGGAGGCGGAGCTTGCAGTGAGCTGAGATCCGGCCACTGCACTCCAGCCTGGGTGACACAGCGAGACTCCCTCTCAAAAGAAAGAAATGGAGAAACATGGTTGAAGGTGATAAGTATGATGGAAAAAAGGATCAGGGAACAGGATGAGGGAGAGACCACAGTTGGAGGGGGTACATTTTATTTTATTTTATTATTATTTTTGAGATAGAGTCTCGCTCTGTCTCTCAGGCTGGAGTGCAGTGGTGCTATCTCAGCTCACTGCAAACTCTGCCTCCCGGGTTCACGCTATTCTCCTGCCTCAGCCTCCTGAGTAGCTGGGACTACAGGTGCCCACCACCACACCCAGCTAATTTTTTTGTATTTTTAGTAGAGACGGGGTTTC
>NW_012123081.1:0-4491 GCF_000951035.1 Colobus angolensis palliatus
TGGTTTTATCTGTCAAAATCAGTAATTTTTTTAAGAGACAGGATCTCACTGTCACCTAGGCTAGAGTGCAGTTGTATTAAGCCACCCAGTTCAGTACAGCAGCTCTAGGAAATTAGCACACATACCTCTCTCCTAAGTTCTCTATATAGTTATGAGCTATAATCATAACTCACTACAGCCTCAAACCCCCAGGCTCAAGCCATCTTCCCACCTCAGCCTTCCAAGTAGCTGGGACTATAGGCGTGTGCCACCACACATGGCTAATTTTTACAATTTTTGCAGAAATGGGGGTCTTACTATGTTGCCCAGGCTGTTCTTGTACTCCTGGCCTCAAGTAATCTGCCCACCTTGGCCTCCCAAAGTGCTGGGATTACAGGCATGAGCCACTGTGCCCAGCCAGTAAATTTTTGTATGCATAAGTGAAAACAGTGTGAACTGAAGCTACATAGAGTATGAGCTGAGGGACCTGAAACTATGAAAGGCTGTAGGCAGCAGAGCATCTCAGAGAAAAGAAGCCAAGAAAGGACACACTCAGGTACTTAAGATCTCAGCTATGCAATGAGGGTCAGCAACACCAAATGTTAGTGGGGGGACGAGGTCGCCTAAAGCTGTACCAGCAGCAGTCTGTGTCTGTATTAACTTTTTTTCTTACCCCAAAATGAAGATTCAAGATCTGATAGGCCCCAAGATATTTACTATCTTAGCTCAGGCTTTTATAACAAACTACCATAGACTGGATGGCTTATAAACAACAGAAATGTATTTCTCACAGTTCTGCAGGCCACAAGTCTGAGATCAGGGGCCAGCGGGTCAGGATCTGGTGAGGGTCCCCCTCACATGGCTGAAGAGGGAAAGTGAGTTCTCTGGGGGTCCTTTCAGTAAAAGGCACTAATCTCTCTAAATGAGGGCTCCACCTTCATGATGTAATCACCTCTCAAAGGTCCAGCTCCTGCTGCCATCACATTAAGGGTTAGAATTTCCATATGTAAATTTGGGGAAGACACAAACATTCAGTCCATTTCACTTAAGAAGACATTGGGGCAGTTTTCAGCTGGGATGACAGTCCATTCGTTCCTTTAACTGATATTTAACTGAATACTCATTCAGGCCATGCACCAGGGAAATAGTGACAACACAGATGGGGCCCCAGCCATCAGGCTGATCACAGACAAAATCCCAGGAAATCCCAGGAAAGCAGTCATATCTCCATATCCTCCATGGATCCCGACAAGTTTTAAAACTTTGGCTCGAGATATATTCTAAAAATATCACCTTTTTCAAAAGCTGATTCAGATATCACCTCCGCCTTGAAGCCTTCTCTAAGACCTGAAGATTAAAGTCCTCCCAACAATTTTTAAAAAAATTTTTTAAAGTTAGCTGGGCATGGTGGTACATGCCTGTAGTCCCAGCTATACCCAATGCACCCTACCACCAACTCCCCACACCCCGAATTAACAAAACCTACTCTACCCTCAAGCAGACTTTGAGGAAATTTTTCATTTTTCCAACTAAAAACCTAGCAAATCATTCTACTTCCATTTCTTGCTTTTTTCCTAGCCCACTGCATTCTGATATCCTTATTCATACTCCTCAAACTAGGACACACGAAACTTTGCGGGGCTGCAGATGAATTCTTGGGGGTCTAAAAGTTCTCTACAGGCCAGGCGCAGTGGCTCAAGCCTGTAATCCCAGCACTTTGGGAGGCCGAGACGGGCGGATCACGAAGTCAGGAGATCGAGACCATCCTGGCTAACACGGTGAAACCCCATCTCTACTAAAAAATACGAAAAACTAGCCGGGCAAGGTAGTGGGTGCCTGTAGTCCCAGCTACTCGGGAGGCTGAGGCAGGAGAATGGCATAAACCCGGGAGGCAGAGCTTGCGGTGAGCTGAGATCTGGCCACTGCACTCCAGCCTGGGTGACAGAGCAAGACTCCGTTTCAAAAAAAAACAAAGTTCTGTACAAGACTTTTTAAATTTTGAGTTTTTCTTTATTTCTTTTTTTGTTTGTTTGTTTGAGACAGAGTCTCACTCTGTCACCCAGGCTGGAGTACAGTGGCACGATCTCAGCTCACTGCAACCTCTGCCTCCCCAGTTCAAGCGATTCTCCTGCCTCAGCCTCCTGAGTAGCCACAGACAGGCACCACCACACCTGGCTAATTTTTGTATTTTTAGTAGAAACGGGGTCTTGCTATGTTGGGCAGGCTGGTCTCAAACTCGCAACCTCAGGTGATCTGACCGCCTCAGCCTCCCAAAGTGCTGGGATTACAGACATCAGCCACCCCACCCAGCCAAACTGTGAGTGTTTATTTCAAAGGTAGTTTTTTTAAACGGAACACAGTATATGCACCTGCTGGATCATCTGGATGCCCACTTTATAAAGAAACACTGCCTGGTAATTTCAGTGGTTATAATTTATGATTCTTTTGGTGCTAAGTTGCACTGATTTAATAATCACTGCCTAATCAGAGTAGAACCAAGGCACATTTAATACTTTGTTCTATAATGGGTCCCCCATAGTGAAGGCCAATGAAGTCACTCCTACCACTCTTTCTTCCTCAAAGAGACATACCTGAGGCTCACCAACGACAAAATAATGCTCACAAGAATAGAAGCGGCCCCATTCAAGTTTCAATGCACCATTTACTTTCACCAAAGTATTATTTCCATCACTGATGTCATCTACTAGAATATACTGGTTTTGCAAAATAGATCGTATTTAATGTTTGCAGATTTGTTTTGTCTGCATAATTGTTTGGTATCTATAAACATAAGACATTTACAGCTAGGTTTGTGCATGGGTTTTCAACCTGGGCCCTAATGATGTTTAGGGCTGGATAATCCTTTGCGGTGGTGGGCCATTCAGTGCATTGTAGTTCATCCAGTGCATCCCTGACCTTTACCCATGAGACGCTAGTAGCACACCATCCTCCCCAAAGTCATGACAATCAAAAATGTCTTCAGACATTGCCATATGTCCCCTGGGAGGGAGCAAAATTGCCCCCAGTTAAGAACCAGTCTTGTGCTGACAGATATTTAAGTAACATTATAATAAAATTAAGACTATACAATATATCTAAAAGTCTTTTCCAGGCTGAGCACAGTGGCTCATACCTGTAATCCCAGTACTTTGGAATGCTGAGGCAGGAGGATCCAGTGAGGCCAAGAGTTTGAGACCAGCCTGGCCAACATGGCGAGACCCCATCTCTAAAAAAATTTTTTTAATTAGTTGGGTGTGGTGGTGCATGCCTGTAGCACTAGCTACTCAGGAAGATGAAGTGAGAAGATCACTTGAGTCCTGGAGTTTGAGGCTACAGTGATCATGTCACTGCATTCTAGCCTGGATGATAGCAAGACCCTGTCTCTAAAAAAATGTTTAATAAATGAATATTTTAAAAGTCTTTCCTCTTTATAAAAGGAACATGTCTCAAGTTGAAGAAACACCAGGGCATGGCACGGGAGGTAGGGAGCTGTGTGTTGCCATGTTGTCCAGGCTGGTCTTAAAGTCCTGGCCTCAAATTGTCAATATAATGCATGCACCCACGGATGAATATATTCACCTGTGGATATATTACAATATGGTCAATACTCTGAAGCCCCACTGTACCTGACTGAGCCATGCTCCATTCTCCCCCAGCACCCGAGGATGAAAGTAGGCAACTCACAGGCCAGATCCAGCCCATAAAAGAGCCCTTCAGATTTTGCTTTAGTTACTAGACTTTGAAAATTAGGAGAACAAAACCTGAATGACTGGCTTCTCTTGAAAAACAAGCAGAAGATCCAACCGTGCTGAGCCCACATTTCTGGATGAAAACCTCGGCTGGAACTCAGTAGTGGCTGTCTCCACTTCTCAGTTCATCCCATCTCTAACTCCCCACTTCCCACTGCTTTTTTCCTCGGACTCAGACCATGGCAACTGCAATAGAAATGTATTTCTAATTGAAAGAGGAGGCTGAGAACTGACCTGACCTCCTTGACCTAGCCAACAAGCAGTTGCCTTTCAGACTATGTTTATTTGGGGGGACACAGATTCATTCCTTATGGCTTCCCTGGCACCTCTGTGCATTTCATTTGAAAACCTAAACCCAACATGGTGTTTGTGCAAAATCCTAAAACATGTCTCCAATCTGCCACTCTCCTGCTCAAGAACACTAGCTCCCACTTCCATCAAAGTATTCAAAGCTTGTGACAATATGGCCCCAGTCTTCATAGCCAACTTCCCTAAACTACAGCAACAAGCTCTGAACTTCCTTGCCCCATCACCTGCTTGCCTGCCCTATTCCTTCTCCTCTACTATCACCTAACTATCTTTTAATACCTATTTTACATATTGTCTCTTGGCCGGGCGCAGTGGCTCACGCCTGTAATCCCAGCACTTTGGGAGGCTGAGGTAGGTGGATCACCTGAGGTCGGGAGTTTGAGACCAGCCTGACCAACATGGAGAAACTCTGTATCTACTAAAAATACAAAATTAGCCAGGTGCACTGGTGCAT
>NW_012123082.1:0-1167 GCF_000951035.1 Colobus angolensis palliatus
AGCCCAAAATCTCCTTAGGCTGATAAGCAACTTCAGCAAAGTCTCAGGATACAAAATCAATGTGCAAAAATCACAAGCATTCTTATACACCAATGACAGACAAACAGAGAACCAAATCATGAGTGAACTCTCACTCCCAATTGCTACAAAGAGAATAAAATACCTAGGAATACAAATAACAAGGGATGTGAAGGACCTCTTCAAGGAGAACTACAAACCACTGCTCGAGGAAACAAGAGAGGACACAAACAAATGGAAAAACATTCCATGCTCATGGGTGGGAAGAATCAATATCATGAAAATGGCCATACTGTCCAAAGTAATTTATAGATTCAATGATATCCCCATCAAACTACCATTGAATTTCTTCACAGAATTAGATAAAACTACTTTAAATTTTATATGGAACCAAAAAAGAGCCTGCATAGCCAACACAATCCAAAGCAAATAGAACAAAGCTGCAGGCAATATGCTACCTGACTTCAAACTATACTAAAAGGCTACAGTAACCAAAGCAGCATGTTACTGGTACCAAAACAGATATATAAATCAATGGAACAGGACAAAGGTCTCAGAAATAACGCCACACATCTACAACCATCTGATTTTTGAGAAAACTGACAAAAGCAAGCAACGGGGAAAGGAATCCCTATTTAATAAATAGTGTTGGGAAAACTGGCTAGCCATGTGCAGAAAACTGAAACTGGACCCCTTCCTTATACATTATGCAAAAATTAACTCAAGATAGCTTAAAGACTTAAATGTAAGACCCAAAACCATAGAAACTCTAGAAGAAAACCTAGGCAATACCATTCAGGACATAGGTATGGGCAAGGACTTCATAACTAAAATACCAAAAGCAATGGCTACAAAAGCCAAAATTGACAAATGGGATCTAATTAAAAGAAAGAGTTTCTGCACAGCAAAAGAAACTATCATCAGAATGAACAGGCAACCTACAGAATGGTAGAAAATGTTTGCAATCTATCTGTCTGACAAAGGGCTAACATCCAGAATCTACAAAGAACTTAAACAAATTTACAAAAAAATGGTTTGATGGTTACAAAAAAAACATCAAAAAGTGGGTGAAGGATATGAACAGACACTTCTCAAAAGAAGATATTTATGCAGCCAACAAACATATGAAAAAAAGCTCATCATCACTGC
>NW_012123083.1:0-1233 GCF_000951035.1 Colobus angolensis palliatus
TTTTTGTATTTTTTTAGTAGAGACGAGGTTTCACCGTGTTAGCCAGGATGGTCTCGATCTCCTGACCTCGTGATCCGCCCGTCTCGGCCTCCCAACACAGCTGTATTGTGGGGGAAAGAGTTGCCATAATTTATTTCTCCAGATAAAGGGTGTGTTACCTCTTCAACAACTAATGCTATTTTTAACATAAAAAGATTATTATTCGACAAGCTGAGAAATAAAATTCCTCCACTTTTTTATATTAGGGATAAACCACGAAGCCTGCATCTAAATAAATAGTCAAAAGAGAAATGCATATTGCATGCCCTCAATAGCTCACCCTTCCTACACTCTGACCACCTGTATTTACATAAATGCATTTAAACTCTCCTCACCTGTAAGACCTTTAAAAAGAAAATTATTTGGACAAAAATCAATGAACTGAAAAGTCACACTTGTTTCCACATACAAGTTTGGAGGTATAACTTAATAGGCACATTTCAGTCAGCAATAAAGTATTTATTATAAAATCAGTTGTTTATAAGTGCACAAAAGTCAAACACACACACAGAAAAAAACTATCTCCATTGTAAGCAATTAAAAGTTTTTCTCAGCCGGGCATGGTGGCTCACGCCTGTAATCCCAGCGCTTTAGGAGGTGGAGGTGGACAGATCATTTGAGGTGAGGGGTTTAAGACCAGCCTGGCCGACACGGTGAAACCCTGTCTCTACTAAAAATATAAAAATTAGTCGGGTGTGGTGGCGCACGCCTGTAATCCCCACTAAGGCTAAGGCAGGAGAATTGCTTGAACCTGGGAGATGGAGGCAACAGTGAGCCAAGATCACGCCATTGCACCGCAGCCTGGGCGACAGAGTGAGACTCCGTCTCAAAAAAAGTCAAGCAAATAAAAAGCAGCAAGGCATTTTTTAATTCTAGGAAAAACAAAACATTTTTATAAAGAAATATAATTACGATATACCATGAGGTTTAATTTGAACAACAGCTACATAAACCACAGCCCAGCCTAATATGAGCATTTTTATAGATATGGAGTAAAATACCAGAAGTTGTTTAAAAAAGTAGATGCCTCTGTTATTATAAGCTTTGTATACTACTTATTTTTAAACCATGTATGTAAGATTGAAATAAAAATAAGTTTTAAAAAAATTGGCCGGGTGCGGTGGCTCAAGCCTGTAATCCCAGCCCTTTGGGAGGCCGAGACGGGCGGATCACGAGGTCAGGAGATCGAGACCA
>NW_012123084.1:0-2148 GCF_000951035.1 Colobus angolensis palliatus
CACTGAACTCCAGCCTGGGCGACAGAGCGAGACTCCGTCTCAAAAACAAAAAGAAACAAATAAACAAAAAATTAGCCGGGTGTGGTGGTAATGCGTCTATAGTCTCAGTTACTCAGGAGGCTGAGGTGGGAAATCACTTGAGCCCCTGAGATCAAGGCTGCAGTGAGCCAAGATCATGCCACTGCACTCCAGCCTGGGTGTCAGAGTGAGACCCTGTCTCAAAGTTAGATAGATAGATAGATAGATAGATAGATAGATAGATAGATAGATAGATAGATAGATAGATAGATAGATAGACAGACAGACAGATATTTTAAAATAAAAATTTAGAAGTTGATAAAAGCCACAAATACCAAAAAATTCTGAAATATGTTTTTATTCTGCCTGACATATAATACTTTTCTCCCTACATTGTTTGCTACATAGTCATTGATATCTTTATATGGTGACAGTTTTGTAATATTTTCTAAAAGGTGTTTAAAATTAGTTTTAACATGACTGACTAAAATTGCTTTTCTAATATTATAGTTGGGATTTCTTTTTAAAAAGTAACTTCACATTTAGGTGTACTTGTATTACTACGACTCGTTTTACTTTATAAACACAAAAATTACAGTAAATTCTGTTTTGTCGGATCCCCATCAAAAAAAGAAAAAAAGGGTACTTATCATTACAATGTGCTGCAAAAGAGAAGCTCCACTTTGATGAGGCTTCAAAAACAAGTGAATTCTTTGATGCAATTTTGCACATTTGATGACTGGAAAAACTTTCCCCAAACTAGTTTCTAATACCTTCCATTCCAAGCTTTTTTTCTCTTCTGCTAACAGAACCAGATTCCATGAGACACATCTGGGAATTACTCCCACCTCAGAACAACTAGCCACAACTTAACCATACATGGAAGTGACCAGAAGCCCCCAAATATATTCTGCTCTGTCCAAATGCATCCCCAACTCAACTTCCCCTAGCCAATTGCCAAAAATGCCCAACGTCACCCAGCATGAGATGAACCATGGTGAAGGGGAAGTCAGAAAGGAAAGAGACTGCACCAGTCTGAAGACTGTAGGTCCTCTCGTGAAGTTTACAAAAATATGTGATGATATAATCACATTCTTAGGACCCCTCCCAGAGTCTTAGCTGGATCCTGTGCTACTGAAAACAGCATGGTACTGACATAAAAATAGACACATTGACCAATGGAACAGGACAGAGAGTACAGAAATAAACCCACGCATTTATAGTCAACTGATTTGCAACAAAGGTGCCAAGAACACCCTATGGAAAAAGGATACTCTCTTCAATAAATGGCGTTGAGAAAACTGGACACTCGTATGCAGAAAAATGAAATTGGACCCTTTTGTCTTACACCACATACAAAACTCAACTCAGAATGGATTAAAGACTTAAACATAAGACCTGAAGCTATAAAGCTACCAGAAGGAAACATAGGGGAAAAGTTCCACCACATTGATCTGGGCAATAATTTCTTGGATACACAGAAGCAACAAAAGCAGAAACAAACAAATAGGATTGCATCAAATTTACAAGCTTAAGCTTTTTTTTCCTCTTTTTTTTTACCTATGAAAAAAGGATAATATTGGCCTATCTTATGGAAAGGCTCCAGTGGGGTACACATAAGTAAACAGTTTGAAAATGAAATACTCTTGGGAAAATGGGTACAGGTCGACTTGCCACCTCCCAAACCTATCATCTCAGTAAATGTAAACATAAGTAACTTTCTGGTTTATCAGACTATCTGTGCTCTTTTCTTTTTATCCCTTTTTTTTTTTTTTTTTGAGACAGTCTTGCTCTGTCGCCCAGGCTGGAGTGCAGTGGCATGATCTCGGCTCACTGAAACCTCTGCCTCCGGGGTTCAAGCGATTCTCTTGCCTCAGCTCCTGAGTAGCTGGGATTACAGGCATGTACCACCATGCCCAGATAATTTTGTATTTTTAGTAGAGGCGGGGTTTCTCCATGGCTTATATGTCAAACCCATAAAATGGAACTGCTCTAGCAGAGTGGTAGTGTCCTAGCTGTATTTGTGTGAGTCTACTTCTGGACCTTACCCTATCTCTTCAGCAATTCCCACTATTCTCTAGAATATCAGGGAGCACTGTTTGAGAAAAAAATTGTTTGCAGTATCAATAT
>NW_012123085.1:0-2662 GCF_000951035.1 Colobus angolensis palliatus
GGGAGGCCAAGGCAGGCGGATCACGAGATCAGGAGTTTGAGACCAGCATGGCCAACATGGTGAAACCCTATCTCTGCTAAAAATACAAAAAGTTAGCCGGGCGTGGTGGCAGGTGCCTGTAATCCCAGCTACTCGGGAGGCTGAGGCAGGAGAATCGCTTGAACCCGCGAGGTGGAGGTTGCAGTGAGCCAAGATCATGCCGTTGCACTCTGACTTGGGCAACAAGAGTGAAACTCCATCTCAGAAAAAAAAAAGGATGAGCTTAAGGTTTTAAAAAATGTGTGTAAGTTGTCCCAAAGAATTATTTTATAAATCATAATGTAAATCTTCCTTGTTTGTTGTAGTAGCAGAAGTAGCAACAATGGTAGTAATAAAAGTAAAAACTAACTTTGATTCATTGCTTCTTATAAGCCAGTTCCTCTGACATAGACTCTGTGTGTTATTTTATAGGATCTTCATAATAACCTGTGAAGAAAGATGGTAGTGTTATTCCCATTTTACAGATGAGGAAACTGAGGCTCCAAGAAGTGAAATGCCTTGCTTTCCAGCTAGTGGCAGGCAGGGAGGACTAGAGCCTTGTTATTAATACATGAGAATCTCATTCCAGTGCAATACCCCTGCCTGTTGGAGAAACAGCTGTGTTTTCACAGGCACCAGGTCAGGGCTGAGGCTCCCAGCTGACTTTGTGTTGGTATTTCTTTTCTTTTTGTTTTGCTTCCTCAGGGGGGAAAGCCTTTTCTGGGGAGTCCTGTTTACTGATGACTTAGCGAGCACTGCCGAGGGAAGGAAACTTTGGGTCTGCAGGGCCTCCCTGCAGAAGGGGAGCCCAGCGGGTGCATTGGGTGCACCGAGGTCACTGTGCACTCACACCGCCCGACCTGTCTGGACTTGAAGCCTGGGTCTTGGCAGACACTGCCCGCTCAGCCTTGCCCAGTGCCCTGGGCAGGGCTGGGGAGTAACTTGGTTAGGGAACTCCCAGTGCCCTTTGGCCTGGGAAGCTGCCCAAGTTTGTCTTTCCCTTTCATTTTATGCCCCAGCACTGGAAAGCGCTTGTCTTTGTTTTTTGAATGATTGCTTACCTGTGTACCTGGGACTGTGCTTACCACGTGAAGAGGTTCTAGGCCGTGAGAGAGAATATAGAATGTATTAAAATGAGTCCTAGACTGGGCATGGTGGCTCATGCCTGTAATCTTAGTGCTTTAGGAGGCCGAGGTGGGAGGATTGCTTGAGCCCAGGAGTTTGAGACCAGCCTGGGCAACAGAGTGAGACCCTGTCTCTACAAAAAATTAATTAGCCAGGTGTGGTGGTGCACACCTGTAGTCTCAACTGCTCAGGAGGCTGAGGCATGAGGATAGCTTGAGCCAGGGAGGTTGAGTCTGCAGCTGGCTGTGATCACACCACTTCACTCTAGCCCGGGCGACAGAGTGAGACTCCGTCTCAAAAAAAACAAAAAACAAAACAAAAAAAAAAATCAAAATTATTTTTTATAATGAAGATAATGTATAATACACCGAACACTGCCAAGATGGCAAAATAATATTCTAGAAGGTAAAAAGTGAGTCTCCTATGCCAGACTCCCAGTCCTACTTCTGAGAGAGCCAGCAGCTTCTCCTGACAATCTAGAAACTTTGCACACACACATGCTCTGTTTACTTCCTTCCACACTCCTATCACACTGTGCAAATGATCAAAGTTATCTTTACATCCACTTTGGAGCCACATAGAAGGAGTTGAATCCTAGCCTCTGCCACTTACTGGCTGTGTGACCTTGGGCAGGTGACTTAACTTCTCTGAGCCCATTTTCTTGTCAGTAAGTGGGGAGGCAGATGGTATGTGCTCAATATGTGTAGATGCTGTTATTATTATCCTCATTATTACTAGTAGTGGTCATTGTGGAGTTAGTATTATTGATGACTTTTCCCTCTACTCTCAGCTCCTAGAAGGCAGAAACCCTACTTAACCTTCATTGCTGTCTGTAGTGTTCCTAACTGCTACTGCCAGACACAGAGTTGGCGCTCAGGACATAGCCTTGGAGTAAACCAATGAATCCATATATGTAAACATACTCTTTGAACAACAACAGCAACAACAGTAACAATAATAAAATAAAGAGGCCGGGTGCAGTTGCTCACACCTGTAATCCCAGCACTTTGGGAGGCCAAGATGGGCGGATCACAAGGTCAAGAGATTGAGACCATCCTGCCCAACATGATGAAATCCCATCTCTACTAAAAATACAAAAATTAGCCGGGTGTGGTGGTGCGCGCATGTAGTCCCAGCTACTCGGGGGGCTGAGGCAGGAGGATCACTTGAATCCGGGAGGCGGAGGTTGCAGTGAGCCAAGATCACACCACTGCATTCCAGCCTGGCGACAGAGTGAGACTCCGTCTCAAAAAAAATACATAAATAAATAAAATAAAACAAATAATTTCACACGTGAATTAAAAATATATTTGGGTACTTTCCCATTTCAGAATGTGTTGATTTACCTCATTCTTTTTTAAAGCTGAATAAGGCCAGCTGTGGTGGCTCATGCCTGTAATCCCATCACTTTGGAAGGCCAGGCGGATCACTTGAGGTCAGGGGTTCAAGACCAGCCTGGTCAACATGGTGAAACCCCATCTCTACTAAAAATACAAAAATTAGCTGGGCATGGTGGCAC
>NW_012123086.1:0-1183 GCF_000951035.1 Colobus angolensis palliatus
TCACCTGAGGTCAAGAGTTCAAGACCAGCCTGGCCAACATGGTGAAACCCCATCTCTACTAAAAATACAAAAATTAGCCAGGCATGGTGGTGCATGCCTGTAATCCCCGCTACTTGGGAGGCTGAGGCACGAGAATCACTTGAATGTGGGAGACGGCAGTTACAGTGAGCTGAGATCACACCACCGCACACTAGCCTAAGTGACAGAACAAGACTCTGTCTCAAAAAAAAAAAAAAAGAAAAAGAAAAAGAAGTACATTCACACATATTAGAGAATGTAACTATGCAGCAGTTAGAAGTAACCAAGTGGATAGATACACACAGCAACATGAATATATCTTACAATCACAGAAGTAAAAAGAAATATACAATTAAAACTGTAGCATGGTGTCACTCACATAAACAAAACACTATATACACATAAATACCATATATTTTACAATGTTAAATTCAATTTCAATCTTATGTATTAAATATATTGGAGTAGTTGTTATGGAAGTTGGAAGAATGAGAGTGGGGACTAAAAATAAAAGTATATATGTATATATACACACACATATATATATGTATATATACACATATATATATAATCTACATTCTTCTGTTTATACATAAAGTCATAAAACAGAAGGGTCTTTCATGAACTAGTAAGAGAATGCAATGAACTGAGAAATATGAATAAGAAAAGCTTCTGTACCTGAGATAAAACAAAGTAAAAGCTACAAAGATGTTTCTTAGAACCCAAGGGACTTCAGGAAACAGGAAATGGAAAGAGTAAAAAAAAAAAAAATCCAGGGGGAGCTTTTCCTCCATCTGTATCTCTCCTTTCTCTGTGTACATTTGCTTTTCTATTCTCTCTCAGCAGACCTACTTGTTTTTTTGTTTTGTTTTGTTTTTTCAGTGCACATGGTAAGAATTCAATTTTGTATATCTTCTGCAGGTTTGCATCTCTTTCTTTCAAAAAACCATCCCAGATTGATATTTAGGGGGAAAAAATGTAATTCACAATTAAGACAGATGAATATGGTAAGTAACACATTTTAGTTATTATAAAACAGTATAGGCTTGGTGTGGTGGCTCACACCTGTAAACCCAGCACTTAGGGAGCCCAAGGTGGGTGGCTCACTTGAGGTCAGGAGTTTAAGACCAGCCTGGCCAACATGTCTCTACTGAAAATACAAAAA
>NW_012123087.1:0-2583 GCF_000951035.1 Colobus angolensis palliatus
TCTGATTTTAGAACATTTTCCTCCTCCCAGTAAGACCTCTCATACCCATTTGCAGTTACTTCCTAGCCCAGGCACTAATCCAGTTTTTTTTTTTTTGAGATGGAGTCTCCTCGCTCTATCTCAAAATGAGACTAAACATTGTGAGACTGTTCCTTTTTTCTGTCCATTGTTGTTCCCTTCATTATCTTGTACTCACCATCAAGATAAGTGTAAAGTGGTGGTAAGTGTAAAGTGTAAAATCAAATCTTCCCTTTGAGCACCTCTGACCTGAATTATTACTACTTGCACAATTGAGGCAGCAGTTTATTTACTGCTGCCTCCTGGCTTTTAATTAACAGTCATAAGGTATAGTAGATCTCCTCTAACTATGTTACGTTAAAATAGTAGTTTTAGAGTATTTGTTGCATTGAGGGAGTTGCAGAGAAGTGGCATCAAGAGCCAATGTATTTTTCAAACAGGGTCTTGCTCTGTTGCCCAGGCTGGAGTGCACTGGCATAATCTCGGCTCACTGTAACCTCCACCTCCCAGGTTCAAGCAATTCGCATGCCTCAGCCTCCCGAGTTGCTGGGATTACAGGCGTGCACCATCGTGCCCGGCTAATTTTTGTATTTTTAGTCGAGATGGGGTTTCACCATGTTGGCCAGGCTGGTCTCGAACTCCTGACCTCAGGTAATCCACCCACCTCAGCCTCCCAAAGTGCTGGGAGTACAGGCATGAGCCACCATGCCTGGCCTAGGGTACAAGTTTTTAACCTGTACGTATTTTTCTTGTCAGTCATTAAACTATAAAGGGGCAGAACTATTAAAAAGAAAACTCCTGAAGCAAGGGATAATTTTCTCACATGGTCAAGGATTGCAAGAGGTGTTATATGATTTATTTTGCTCCAATTATATGCTAGGTACAGTCACTGTTTACCTCTTCATCTACAGAGGGGTGACATAGGCAGGGACCTATTTCTTGTACATTTTAGGCTTTGCCGAGTCTTATTTGCATGGCATTAAGAGTCAGGTGAGAGACAGGATGTTTGGATTGACTGCTCTTTTTGACATCCAGTCAGTGTTGCCACATCATTGCCCACAGAAATATGGACAATAAGGAGGGGCATGTCTTTGTGCTAAAGTCATTGCTGTTAGGAAGATAGAAAAAGTTTGTCTCTAACTCATGGAGCTGACTTATTCTATGTCTTCTTGTATGTTGTGTTTTATGTATGTATGAACAGTGATGTTTATGTCAGGATTCTGTTTTCTAGCCCTGACAGCATGGCTGTTTTTTCTCTTTCTAGGCAGACTCAGTGGGATCCTCCTACTTGGGAAAGTCCAGGAGATGATGCCAGCCTTGAGCATGAAGCTGAGATGGACCTGGGAACTCCAACATATGATGAAAACCCCATGAAGGTGAGTGTGGCTTACACATGTATTTCCTGATCATTTGGGAGTCTTTGTTCTGTCATTCTATAAGGCCAGTAGTCACATGGTCTTGGGATTCTTTTTTCCTTATTCTGAAAAATAAGTGAGTAACCATGCATGTATCAAGGTGTAGAGATGAAGTCAGGGGGAAAGAATGATCTTTTTTAGACTAGTTCAGAGACTCAGATGCATGCTAACTGCTTACTCATTTGAGGGAGATAAATGGCTAAGAATTGCGAGGGGTGTTCAAAACACCCCTTACTATGATTGCTTCAGGGCCTCTCTTGTTCTCTCTCTCTTTGCCTTTTTTTTTTTTTTTTAAAAGGAGATGGAGTCTCACTCTGTTGCCCAGGCTGGAGTGCAGTGGCACAATCTCAGCTCACTGCAACCTCCACCTCCCAGGTTCAAGTGATTCTCCTGCCTCAGCCTCCCGAGTAGCTGGGACTACAGGCGCCCGCCACCACGCCCAGCTATTTTTTGTATTTTCAGTAGAGACAGGGTTTAACCATGTTGGCCAGGCTGGTCTCAAACTCCTGACCTCAGGTGATCCACCTGCCTCTGCCTCCCAAAGTGCTGGGATTACAGGTGTGAGCCACCACGCCTGGCCAGAACTTTGTTTTTTAACACCAAAACAAGCTTTTTAATATTCTATCAATCTTCCAAAAATAAAAATCATTTGGGCCGGACATGGTGGCTCACGCCTGTAATCCCAGCACTTTGGGAGGCTGAGGCGTGCAAATCATGAGGTCAGGAGTTCGAAACCAGCCTGACCAACATGGTGAAACCCTGCCTCTACTAAAAATACAAAAATTAGGCGTGGTGGCATGTGCCTGTAATCCTAGCTACTCAGGAGGCTGACGCAGGAGAATCGCTTGAACCCAGGAGGCAGAGGTTGCAGTGAGCTGAGATCACGCCATTGCACTCCAGCCTGGGCGACAGAGTGAGACTCTATCTCAGAATCAAAAAAAAAAAAAAGTTTGTATTTCTTATTTATATGTGTACCTTTCCTGTCTTTTCTAGGTTTTATCTGGTAGCTAGGAACAGACATATATATATATTTGTTCAATTTCTATGATAACACCCTTAGCTGTTTGTGGTTCTTTTATTATGATAGAAATGTTGAGCCTTTTGAAATAAATGAATTCCATAAGTCAGAGGTAAGCCTATTTTTACAACT
>NW_012123088.1:0-1221 GCF_000951035.1 Colobus angolensis palliatus
TACAGAGTTCATGCTCTTAAACACTTATAAAGGCTTTAATATCCAGACAAAATCCAGACCTAAGTGCAAAGGTTACTGGAGTTGGGATTTATTGCCAGATGTAAATCCATCTTCTCTAAGACCTGCTCCAGTTCCCTGGTGCCTCACTTGAAATATTTCATGTGTGCTGAATGGATTTGTTGGCTCCCTGTTGCCTTCATAAATTATAAAGTCAAACTTTCTTAAAGCCTGGATCCAGCAAGGGTAGATCTAACTACCCCACGCCAAGCTTTGAATGGTGGACAGCTTTGCTTCATTCCTGGAGAGTGCCGTTATTGACGCTTTCCAAGAATTAATACATCATGATCTCCCATTTTGGATTGGGGTTGGGTGGGTGCTGCTGGGCTCACAGCAGATCACCCCAACCTTCAGGGCCCAAGTTTGGGACACACCCCCACCATTCTGTGGCCATGGTTGACTGGTTCAGCCACAAAAACACTGGGCCAAAAAACGGACCAATCAGTTTTCTCTTTTAGGAATATGACACTTATTCCAAGGGACATTTCTGTTGGAGGTCAAGATTTCTTCATGGCAGGCCCCTCGAGAGAAAGTCTCAAGCCTCTTGCTGAGATCTTTGCATCTGACTTCCTAAGATGGGATGTCTTAACTCACCTTTTCATCCCCCTGCTGTTCAAATGTAGCTTTTTCATTTCACTTAGGTGAACCAGTGTCCATTCTTGGTGCAACCAAAAGAATCTTGACTAATGTCTATATTAATCCACCCACTCTCAATATAGACTCACATCATTTTCAGCTTCTCACTGCCCATGGACAGCTTTTCTGTATTCCTCCCCAAAGCTTATCAGCTGCACCTGCTTACTTTTGAAGTCCCCACAGAATCATAGAGCAGGGTGTTGGACAGGGAAGAAGACTACAGTGTATGCCTGGGCAAGGAATTCCAGAAGACGCTGCATTTCATCAGCACTGTTATGTGTGACACTCTGCTAGAGCCCACAGCTGCTGCTGATGAGTGACTTAGAGAGACCCAACATCCTTCTGAATGCACCCTGACCACCTTCTCTAGCTCCATTTCATTCATTCCTTCCCATCTATTCTACTATTAGCATCCCTGAATAGCTCACTCTGTGGCCTTGTGTATGCCATTCACAATGCTACTACCTGGAATGCTTCTTTTCTTCTCTGATTAAAAACCCAACTAGTCTGTCTCAGCCAGATCATTTA
>NW_012123088.1:5799-7608 GCF_000951035.1 Colobus angolensis palliatus
AATTACACTGCATCATCATGGCACACAATATGTGAATTCACACAGTCCAACTGGAGTTAGCAATATCTCCTGGCTGTGCCTGGCTTTCTATGTGTTTGAAATATGGTTCTGTGAAAAGACCCAGAATCAGGAGGTCTGAAGTCTGATCCTTCCTCTGCCACTTACTTGGCTGTGTGATCTTAGACTTGCTTCTCACCTCTCCAATATCCTTATCATGAGCCTTAAATAAGATAAAGCAGAGGTGTTTAGGAAAGCTCCCAAGCACTCTACAAATGCTACAGAATTTTATTATTATTAACACACTTTACTAATTTTAACTCTAAACTGAAATACAATGCTGTCAAACCAAGACCTCTGCATTCAGTCTTATTTTTTACTTTATCCCGAAGAAGTTAATTCTTTCTATTTGCTGCCTTTTTGACAAGAGACATCAACACTCTCATCTGGGAATTACTCTCTTTTTATTTTCTCCTCCTGATGCCAGAGTTACTGTTGACAATATGTATTCAGGCAAGGTAGGGACTCATTGCATTTCACAATCAGATGCTATGCACACTACTTCCGTCAAAACAATTAGTGTTCATTTCGGTTTTACTCCATGAGACCTGCAGTGACTGATCAGTATAAATTATAGATGCATCTGTCCAGATGCACTTGTTCATTCATGCATAGATTTGAGGAAATTTTATTCTTCTCAGTTCAAAAACAGTCACTAAAAAATCCATACTTAAAAAATATAATTTAGCACATTTTCAACTCTGTTATTATGTTCATGTACTCACTCATTCCATCTGGGATTTGAGGCATTTGAAGTTGATTTGGGGCATTTCCAGATTGTTATATTTTCCCCTGTAAAATCTGCTGTCTTTATAAATCATGAGAAAATCGTAGACATTTTTAACTGAAAATAATGAAATACAGTTTGTTTTCCCTCTTTTATTGTTTGTTTGTCTTTTGTGGCACCTGCATGCAAGCTTACTGTGAAACATACATCCTTTACTCTGCCTGCTCAGGAACTTCAGTGCATTTGAAGCAAAGCAATAAGAGCTTCAAATAAACAATGTGGATTAGTACTCTCTGGTGCAGATAGGCTTTTGATTGTTTAATTTGTTTCATATTTGTTTTAATGAGCAGCTAGAGGAACTATCAGGCATGTTGCACAGTACAACAAAAGAATCTCTATCATTTGTTTAAAATACTTTAGGTGGAATGACTCCCTTAAATATAACTGGGAGGGTCTATATTTGATGGATTTATTTACTTGCTTCAATAAAATTCTATGTGTACACATATACAATTGGGGCTTTTTCTCCGAAAGTAAATTAATCAGCGCTGAACAAAGCAATGAAAAGCTGCCGGGGTGGAGAAGCTCAGGGCTGCTGAAGTGGGAGTCTGTGAACCATCAGGAGGACAAAAGCAAATTCCACTGCAGCTTCCCCTCAATCAGACTTTCTAAGAAACAGACATCTTCTCACCTGAGGTTTTTGCCAGACAGAGGTTGATATTGGCTTAACCCACCGACGTTGTTTTGTTACGAGGGTCTCAAAATAACAAGAAGAATAGGCACATGTCATGAAAACCATTTTTAGGAAACCCCGTTGAATGCTCAAGGTGGTAACAATCAAATGTCAGCAAAACAGGGGAGGTTTACCATGGATGCAGCCTCTCCCTGGGAAGGAAATATTGAATCAAGGTCTTGCAAGGCTGGGAAGCCAGAGGAGACATGGCAGGCCTTCCTCCCTGGGAAGCATTCTGATAGAAGCCACAAAAAACCATCAAGCAACTTTGAAGACAAAAGAAAAGGTGTCT
>NW_012123088.1:11677-12797 GCF_000951035.1 Colobus angolensis palliatus
CTTTGCGGATCCTGTGAGGAGGGTAGGGAAGGGGGCTGAGGGTTTGGTGTCTTTAATTCCGGTTTCAGAATATTCACATTTTCCCGGCCTCCTGGGGCTCTGGGGCCTTAGCAATGGCATAGGCACATCTATAAGGGTATTTTGGTTAAAATGCCTTTCATAATTCCCGTCCCAGCACCTAACAGAATGCTCAGCCCAGGTGGCATTTAGTTAATGCATAATGAAGGAATGAATGAAGGAGCAATCTGATTTCACCCTCTTTGCTTCTAGCTCCCGCCAGCGGGAGGCAGGGGTCTCTGACCTCCAGTGCCCTCTTTCTTGCCCCTGTAGTTTCTGGTGTCGGCAAGTTCCAGCACCACATGCTGCGAGTCTACCCCACGCTCAGTCTCAGATGTGGCATCAGGCTCCACCCCAGCGCCTGCTCTCTGCTGCGCACCCTACGATAGTCGACTGCTGGGCAGTGCACGACCAGAGCTGGGCACCACCTTGGGCATCTATGGAGCCCCCTACACAGCCGCTGCAGCTGCCCAGAGCTACCCTGGCTACCTGCCCTATAGCCCGGAGCCCCCCACACTGTATGGGGCACTGGTGAGTACAGGAGTGGAGTCCCAGGGTCGTGAGCAGTAGAGACAGATGAAATCCAGAGAAAGTCAAGGAAAGACTCACACTCCTGAGGAAAGGAAATGGTTAGGACTGTGCATAAGGAGGACAAAAAAATACAGTACATTACAGTTTGCAGAACTTGAACTTCATACTGTTTAGAAAACATTTATACTTCTGTTAATTCTGTGAGGTAAGCAAGTAATCATTAATCTCAATTTATAAATGAGGAAATAGAGGTGCACAGGGGTTCAAATACTTTACCCAATGTCACAGGGATACAAAGGGTCAGAGAAAAGCTCCTGAAGAAGAGTAAAGCAGGAAATGCCCCAGCTGGTGTGTGTTGTGTGTGGAGAGGAGGGGGAGGGGTAAGTGATACAGTAATAACAGCAGCTAATATTTAACTACTGCCTACTCTGCACCAGGGATTCTGCCAAGCATTCTGCTAGCATGGTCTTCTTCAATAACCTATAAGTACTATTATCTCCATTTTACCAAGGAAAAAGTTGAGGCACAGAGT
>NW_012123088.1:16041-18011 GCF_000951035.1 Colobus angolensis palliatus
CCATCACACTGCAGATTAGATTTCAACATGTACTTTTTGGGAGGACACACACATTTAGTCTCTTGCACCAGGTCTTTCAAATGTGCTGACTCATATGTCACAATAGTCCAAAAATATATTATATCACACCTAACAGTATGCCCCACTAATGAATGAGGAAACAGGCTCAGAGAGGTTAAGTAACTCAATGTCAGTTATCCAGCTACCAAGTAAAGAGGCAGGCTCTATGCAAGACTGATTCTTTAACCACTAAGTTCTACTACAAATGTATTCTATTATTTTAAGATTTCTTTATTTAATTATTAAGAAGACCATCTATTTCTGAGACTCTAAATGTCTAGAGTCTATTATTTCATTCTCTGGACTCCTAGGTTGCCCTCCTTCCCTCTCCAAAATGTCCAGTGGGAAAAAACTTGTGGTACCTCTTGAACCCACCCCTGCATCCTGACCAAGAACATCTCTACCTATCCCGTTGCCCACATTTCCTGGGGACACACTGTCTGAGACACCCCTGGTCAGTATTTGGCAAAATGTAGCCCATGGATTCTACTATCAAAATCAGCTAAAGATTAAAGAATCACACTAGGATGAGGGCTGAGAGGTCTGTCTTGTTAACAAGCACCCCAGGTGGCCTGATGGGCCTCTGATCTGCATAGTGGCAGATGAACTTTGAGTGGCCAGACTCTAAGCTCAACAAGAGGGCCTTGGACACCTGCTGTTGGCTAAGAGTAAATCACATCCCAGTAACAGGTGCAAGCATTTCCTCCAGGATTTAATCTGGATTCCCATTCAGTCTCCTCATCTGGTTCAGCTCTTTTTTACCCCATCCAGAAGCTCAAAGATGTGTTCTTATTGGAGGGTGAGTAGGAGAACTAGGAGGCTAACTTGCATGTACCAGCTGTCTGAAGATGATTTAGGAATCCAGGTTTGGAAGCACCTGAATAGGAGCCTGTACCGTGGTGTACAAAAGAATTCTGTCCAAAAACACGAGCATGCAGTCAAGAATCTGTACACATTTGGAGGAAGCCAGCAGGAAAGAAAGACTACCTTAAGTGAAAAAAGAATTGGTGAGGGCTGGGCTTCTCCACTGTGGCTGTCTCCTGGCACAGCCACTTGCAACCTTGGTATTAGAAAGTTCTTTCTTTTTTGAACCAAATTCCTTTTCCAAGTAACTTTCGAAAGTTGCCTCCTAAACTAAAAAGTCTTAATCTTCTCTACAATTCATTCTTTCTCCTCCCTTCCATGCGTCCTCTCCCCACCCTCAGTGGGACTTGTTTTGTCTTTATGCTGGGATCAGAGTAAGAAATGGAGTCTAGGCCAGGCACGGTGGCTCACACCTCTAGTCCCAGCACTTTGTGAGGCAGAGGTGGGCAGATTGCTTGAGCTCAGGAGTTTGAGACCAGCCTGGGCAATATGATGAGGCCCTGTATCTACAAAAAAATACAAAAATTAGGTGAGATGGCATGCATCTGTGGTCCCAGCTGCTCAGGAAGCTGAGGTAAGAGGTTTGCTTGAGCCCAGGTTGTTGAGGCTGCAGTGAGCCGTGGTCGTGTCACTGCACTCCAGCCTGAGCAACATAGCGAGACACTGTCTCAAAAAACACAAAACAAAACAACACAAAAAAAGGAATGGAGTCTAAAGGGCCTCTACTGATTATACGGCAGAGGTCCCCTCTATTGGCATAATTTTCTTCATTAAATGTTAAGTTGGGGCAGGGGGAAAAGGAGGACCACTGGCCTGAGTCCTTGGGCAAGTCACCAAATGTCTCTGAGACTCAGCATTCTCCTGGTAAGTTGTGATGTGGCTCTTTTATAAGCAATATGGTTTTCTCAACTGGCTGCTACGGGGATGTGTTAGCCCATTCTTGCAGCACTATAAAGAAACACCTGAGATTGGGTAATTTATAAAGAAAAGAAGTTTAAACAGCTCATTGTTCTGCAGGCTTTATAGGAAGCACAGTGCTGGCATCT
>NW_012123088.1:19519-22349 GCF_000951035.1 Colobus angolensis palliatus
AAAAAAAAAAAAAAAAAAAAAGACGTGAGACCAAGAATATCGTAAGAATATTTGGTAATTTATTTTCAAACAACTATATACATATATATTTTTACATTCACTATGTGCAAAATCCTATTCTAGATATTTGAACAGTAAGGAGGAAAAATAATGAGTTGGATAAGATCCCTATTTGTAAGGCTCTTAAAATCTACCTGGAAAATAACACATAAGGACTTGAAAAGTCAAATCAAAACACAAAAGTCATAAAGTCAAAACAGTACAAAGGACAATGTGATACATTTCATGACTAATCATCAAAACAGTGTCAAGACCAAAGGTTATTGCAGCCAACTGTGCCATCAGAATTATACAGAGAGGTTTTGAAAAAATAATTATTAGGCCCTACCCCAGACCTCTTGAATTAAATTTCTGGGTAGGGCATGGGAGAACAGGGGGTATAAATTCACAGAAGGGAGAGGAATTGGAGGAGGCAGGACCTGGCATTTTGTATTATATAAGCTTCCCAGGTCATACTGATGAAAACAGTTTGGCACAACTTAGTGGATCAGTATTTGAGAATCACTGCTGTGGGCCAGGATGGTACCACCAGGCAAATATACTTCGGTAGAAGTAAAGGTGACAACTGGAGTTGGGGGTAAGAAAGATTGTCAGCAGAAACTCTTCTTTTCCTATCCCCACTGATGCCTAGCACACTTAGATAGAGAAATACTAATCTAGGTTATGAAAGTGAGATTCCACAGTGGAGTTGAAAGATTTCAAGGAGGGAAAGCTTCTGCTGGGTTTTAGTAGAAAAATCTTGCTTCCCAAACTTAGAAGGAGAGAAAAGCTTGCCAGGGAAGGGGAACAGCATGCATTCAGGAAAGTAAAACTGGGCTTGAGGCATGATGCTTTGAAAAGTTGTTTAGAAGAGAGGGTTCATGCAAGGGGAGGCTCAGTTTGAGAGAGTATCACATTCCCTATTTAGGTTCTAATCTGTTTTTATTATGGAAAAATGTGAATACCAAATCTGGAACTCTACACATCTCAATTCAATAAACTGTATGCTACTTTTGCTTACTCAAGTTACACTCAAAAAGGTTATGTCATTAATTTCATTATAATCTGCACATCTAGGATAAACTTTTGGCTTAATTTTTTTGTGTTTTTTTTTTTTCATATTTTTTTTTTAAATAGGGTTCTGGATGTTTAGTTGATTTTATTCAACCTTTTTTTTTTTTTTTTGAGATGGAGTCTCATTCTGTCACCAGGCTGGAGTGCAGTGGCACGATCTCGGCTCACTGCAACCTCCGCCTCCTGGGTTCAAGCGATTCTCCTGCCTCAGCCTCTCGAGTAGCTGGGTCTACAGGCACGCACCACCATGCTCAGCTAATTTTTGTATTTTGAGTAGAGACGGGGTTTCACCATGCTGGGCAGGATGGTCTTGATCTCTTGACCTCGTGATCTGCCCACCTCGGCCTCCCAAACTGCTGAGATTACAGGTGTGAGTCACCGAGCCTGGCTGATTTTATTCAACTTTTATACTTAATAGAGAGAAGTCAGCACTGCAATACCTGGTGATGATGAGAAATATTTGCATACAAGATGTTTTAGCAAAGGATGTCAGAAAGAATAAATTTCCAAGACAAATATCAGTACAACTAAGATTTAATGGTTTGTGCTTATGCAACATGAACCAAATACTAATATTATTGTTACCTGAGTGAGTGATTCCTGGTAAGATCAGGTTGACGCTCCTGTAGAATTTCAAAGATATTGGGTTGACGTAGAAATGCAACAATCTTGTCATTGTAAGCTGAAAAAAAAATCAGAAAAGACAACAATTTAAAAAAGAATCTATTATTAGTTTTATGTATATAAATCCAAACGTGTGTGTGTGTGTGTGAGGTGCAGTTGTGCTCTTTCACCCAGGCTACAGTGAAGTGGCATCATCTCAGCTTACTGCAACTTCTGCCCTCATGGGTTCAAGCAATTCTCCTGCTTCAGCCTCCCAAGTAGCTGGGATTATAGGTGCCCGCCACCACGCCCAGCTAATTTTCTTTTTGTATTTTTAGAGGGGATGGGGTTTTGCCATGTTGGCCAGGCTAATCTCGAACTCCTGACCTCAGTTGATCCACCTGCCTCGGCCTCCCAAAGTGCTAGGATTACAGGCGTAAGCCACTGCACCCGGACTATACATCCAAACCTTTCAAAATCATCTGTTTTTCAGCCAGGCATGGTAGCTTATGTCTGTAACCCCAGCACTTTGAGAGTCTGAGTTGGGAGGATCACTTGAGCTCAGGAGATTAAGACCAGCCTGGGCAACATAGTGAGAACTTGTTTCTACTGAAAAAAAAAAAAAAAAAAAATGAAATCTGTTTTTCTGGCTAATATTACTTATACTCAAAGTTATAGTTTAGAACTAGACTGTGCTCACCACTATAGGTGCTTACATTCCAATTTCTATCTAACCTTTTATATGATTATTGGACTTAGATCTGTTAGCTGTGGCTTAGTTAAACATTCTTAGTAAACTCATTTGATAAGCCATATTTATTACCAAATGGCAAGATGAGGTCACCAACGAGATTCTAGATCTTGATCATTTTAAGCTTACGAAAATCAGCCTCACAGAAATGACAAGTCAGAAATGAAAAACCATCTTCTAATTAATTAGCAGCCAGCCAGGGAGGTAGAAGAAATGCAAATCAAAACCACAATGAAATACCATCTCACACCAGTTAGAATGGCGACCATTACAAAGTCAAGAAACAACAGGTGCTGGAGAGGATGTGGAGAAATAGGAACACTTTTACACTGTTGGTGGGACTGTAAACTAGTTCAACCATTG
>NW_012123088.1:24710-26016 GCF_000951035.1 Colobus angolensis palliatus
AAGTTAGGGGAGGAGTTGAGTCTGTTTTCTTGCATCAAGCTCAGTGACTGACGCAAAGTGGATACCCAAGAAACCTATGCTGAAAAAGTGAATGGATGCAGAAGAGGAGGGGAGGTCAGAAAAGGAAAAGAGGAAAAGGACATTCAAGGGAAGAGAGATTTTACAGAAAATTGGAGAATAAATGAAAGGCACGTGAATAAGAAAGAGCCCAAATGTCTGCCCTTGAGTTCAAGATCCTGGGAACCTCAATATTTATGTATTTGTTTATTTTTGGCTAGATATACTAAAATGCAATTATCTGTCTCATTCTTGTTCAAGAAAAATCTTTTTTTAAAATAAATCAATAAGAGAGCTGGAATTAATTTTTTTAAAACACAAGCAGGGGTATTTTAGGGTAAATTCAGAAGATGGACCTCCTTTTAATCAACATTAAAAATAATCCTTTCATAGGTGCAAAGATGCATAGGAGAACGGATTTCAAAGTCTTGTGCCAAAATGAAAACAGTGGTTATCTCTGGAAGATAAGAGTATGGGTATTTTAATTGTTCTGGTTCATACATTTCTAACCTTCCAAATTTTCTGCAAGATTTAGCTTTATAATGAAAATATGTAATAAATCTGTGTGTGTGTGTGTGTGTGTACAAATATGAATAATGGGGAATGAATAAAAAGGATTTCTGTACCCACTGGGGCTGTCCTGTTGGGTGGGTGATAGGAGATGGCCGATTATTTTGGGTCCAGTACTTTTGGCTCAAGAAGGCACCAGATAGAAGGAACATAAGATGCCCTTCATGCTGACTGCCTGGCTCCATAACTGAGGTCCTTGGTGGGTGAACAGGCACTGGAGTGCCTAAAGATATGCTAGAATAATCCCTGAGTGAGGACACTTGAAAACAAGCACTCTTTCCCTGACATTCGGAGAAATCTTCAGAGAGCCCCCTAAAATAGTTTGCAGAACTATGTGTGCAGTATTCTCAAGAGAGAATATCCTTAGTTTTCATCAAATTCTTAAGGAAGGCATCAGTGATCCCCTGAAAGTTCCTATTCTTTAAACCAGAAATATCTATTACTGTTCGTAAAACTTTTTTCAAAGGGTCACCTCAAACATGGGTGTGTGCTTATTTATAAATTAAATGCATACACTATAACATAATATATATACAATATATACAAAATATTCATTTTTAAAAAAGAAAATAAGAATTTCTAATATTTTTGTCTCATATTCCAAAGGATCATACCCAAGTCCCCTGGAAAGCACTGGTCTCTTTTTGGAGAAAGTTGCCTCTAGAATCAATGAGGCAGC
>NW_012123088.1:30179-31698 GCF_000951035.1 Colobus angolensis palliatus
TTATCTCCCTGAAACATGCCCAAATCCTAATATGTTATATATATATATATACACATACATACACACACCCATACACCCACACACACCATAGAATACTACTCAGCCATAAAAAGAAACAAAATAATGGCATTCACAGCAACCTGTATAGAATTGGAGACCATTAATCCAAGTGAAGTAACTGAGGATTGGAAAACCAAACATCGCATGTTCTCATCCATTAGTGGGAGCTGAGCTATGAGGACGCAAAGGCATCAGAACAATAAATGGACTTTGGGGACTGGGGGAAAAGATGGGAGGGGTGAGGAATATAAACTATACATTGGATGAAGTATACATTTCTCAGGTGATGGGTGCACCAAAATCTCAGAAATCACCACGAAAGAACTTATTCATGCAAAAAAAAAATTAAAAACAATAATAAAATAAATGAAATTCAACTCACTACAAGAGGGGATGGATGAAATGGTCTGTAAACTTCCTTCCAGACCCAACACCCTTTTAACTACGACCTTGTTTTCTAAGGACGGCATTCTGTGAGGAAGCAGAAAGAGAAAGAAGGGTGACCCCAAAGAGATGGTGGGTTAGTTTAATTAAGTATGTATCAACCAGTTCCAGAGGGAGAATTGGAAGCCAGCTCCTCGTCTTCATGTGCACTTTACACAAAGAACACAAAGTGTGAAAAATACGAGTAAAACAAAAGTTACCTCTCCCAAGACCCAGAGGAAAGGAAAGGGAGGTCGTTAAGCAAAGAGGAACTATAAGGAGTTGTAGCTCTGCACCACTCCAGGCAAGGGGTCAGTCTGAATAGCTGTGCGGGAGGGGCAGGGGTGGGGGATGATGTTCCAACAACTTGAGAATTTCCTAAAGAAAATAAATTATTTTTCAGCTGGTTATGGGAAAAGCTGTGACCTATTTACCTTCTGTTGCATCAGGCTGCTGTGGGTAGAGGCTTCCAGTCCTTACTATTTATGGGGTCATGCAGGTATCATTGGGTTGCTTATTGTAAAGCTGCCAACATCAGACTGGGCTGCCTCCAATATTTTAAAACTATCTTTCTGAAAGTCAATTGCACCCTTACATTTTAAACATAGCATTTGTGTCTACATTCAAATCATGTCATGATAATAACATTTCCTCGGGCAAGATTTATATGTAAGGACTACAGCTTTCAACTAATTTAGGGCACAGACTTCCTCGTTATTGTTTGGCATTTGTTGGTAGGGCTCAGGTCTCGGGTCCTGAATGCATACACAGGAACCACAGTTAAAGACTAGCAATTGCAAAAAGAGGAGATCCCGTAATACCAGCACTTTGGGAGGCTGAGGCACACAGACCACAAGGTCAAGAGATTTGAGACCATTCTGGCCAACATGGTGAAACCCTGTCTCTACTAAAAAACACAAAAATTAGCTGGGCGTGGTGGCACGTGCCTGTAGTCCCAGCTACTTAGGAGTCTGAGGCAGGAGAATCGCTTGAACCTGGGAGGCAGAGGTTGCAGTGAGCCAAGATCATGCCACTA
>NW_012123088.1:32692-33879 GCF_000951035.1 Colobus angolensis palliatus
TGTGGGATGAAGAAACCAGAGACAGAAGACAAGAAAGCTAATTCAGAGGACCATGTGACCCCTAAGGGCAACCGGGGCTTGGTCCCACAGAAAACTACCAGGAAACAGGTGAAATATTCCTTGGAGTTGCCCCACTCAAGGGTAAGGAAGCTGGGGTATGTCCTCCATCTACAATTTGTCGATGACTTGGGGCTGCTCCCAGGGGTGTAACTTCTCAGCATTAAGGGCCTGCCTACTTGTGCCAAGAAAAAGCCCCCAGTCTCTCCCAGTAGAACCAAGGGGCTGGGGCCAGACATTCTGCTAGCTGATCCATCATGTCACACCTGGTTGCCAGTCAGCAGCACACCCAAGCCCCTTTTCCCCAGTGGCATCCCAGCATAAAGGCTTTCCTAGCCTCCTCTACATTAAAGGTTGGCTTTATGGTGGCAAATGAGATGTAACAGAACACCCCACCCCACGAGGCTCCTGAGAGTGATTTCTCTTTTCTGATAAAAAGGAAAGACATGCATACAGAGTCCTCTCGCCTCTGGCTTCCCATGTTTCTGGCCTTTGGATAGGCCATGTGAGGTCATGAGACCTGGGGCAGTGGCATCAACGGGGACCAAGAGGGTAAGACATCATTTATATTCTAAACAATTACTGAAACTGCATACATCCAGACTCACTGTAAAGTTAATAGTTGTCCGTATGATTTAAGCCACTATTAGTTGAGTTTTCTATTACTTGCAGCTAAATCCATTCCTAACAGAAAATTTGATTTAGTCTCTCAATAGAAAGTTTGTATCATTGTCAACTTAACTATTCTTCCTTATTCTGCTAGGTGTTGTAAAATATAAAGGAAGTCTCTGCCTTAAGCTTTTTAATAATCAACATAAAAGTAGTGGTTTCATCATACGTAAACATGTCAAAACTTAAATTGTGCAATTGAAATAATCAAAATAGGAGACTAGTTATTACTTTGTTTTTTGTGTGTGGTTCTATAACTTTATTTGATAAAAAGTGGTTAGTTCTCATCCACATTGACTGTAGGTTTTTTAAGTGATGGCAGGTACATAGGTAATCAATGTGCAGAGCTTGTTTGGTGAATTTTCATCCTCATTAGTTTTTCTCAACAACTGCACATGGATGTGGTATGGGATGTTCCTTATTCCTTTGGCCCCAATAGCTTTGTTGAGCCCAGTATCAAC
>NW_012123088.1:35172-36408 GCF_000951035.1 Colobus angolensis palliatus
GTCCTGATTTCTCTTATTTTCTGGTTAGATTTTTATATATCTGTCTTCCCCAAAACTGAGCACATCTGTAATTAAAAGTTACAACCAAAGACACCACATATCATTTTCAAATCTTTATTTCAAATATTAATTGGAAAAAGGTTCTAGAGACAAAAAGTAAGTCAACCATGCCAGAAATGGAACCCACACATTTAAAAGTCTTTGAGTGCTATAAAAGCAAGCAGAATGTTAATATGACATTTACAAGTCACTCCCAACCACTCTCTAATTAACTTATTGTGTGCCTTCTCTAAACTAACATACACAGAATTAGAAAGGAAACACTTATCTGTTCTGTTGCTAAGGAACCAATATAATTTGCATAGTGAAAAAAATCATTAGTATATTTAAGCTGAAATTCTGTCTATTTATGATGGCCAGATTTAAAACATGAGATCAAAGTCTCGACATTTTTTTTTTCACCATCTTAAATAAGTAGCTCAAAGCAGTACTGTGGTTGCACCTAATACATAATATTAACATGAAGTCCTATGTCGCTTTGTGTTACAAATTGCTCCATAGTCATTCATGGGGACTAAGCTGAGGAAGTTCAAGATTGTACAATGCAGGTAGACAGGTGGCTTCATTTGACAAGATGTGTTGCACAACTCAGCATACAACTGGATTCTGAATGAGTTCAGATTGATTAGTTCTCTTTTAGGTTCTCTACAGAGATGAATATATTTTCCTCCTCACTTCTCAGAATGATTCCTCATTTGCATTTCTCTGGGAGTGATTAAAAGAGCACTAGATTGGAGCCAGAAAACCTGGGTTTGATCTTACAACTTGGCACCCATGTTACCTGGGTGACTATGGGCCAATGTCATCACTTCTCAGAGCCTCAGGTCCTTCCCCTGTAAAGGCGGCCTGGCATGGCTAGCATTATTATGAGGAATAAATGAGAAGGTGGGTCAGAAAGAGCCTTTCCAAGAAGGAGGTTATTACTAATTAAAATTTTGATAGAGTTTTTTTTGAAGCAACTTGACATAAGGATATCAAAATTTGCATAGAAAAACAAACATATAAGAGAGCCAGGAAAATTCTGAAAATAAAATTAATGAAGGGACTAGTACTACTATATTTTAAAAGGTATTATAAAGCTGCAGTATTTAAAACAGTATGATGCTACTCCAGAGCTCAGGAGGCAGAACACTGAAAGAGAATTAGGAAGAGTCAAGCTAAATACATGTGAGGATC
>NW_012123088.1:38246-39386 GCF_000951035.1 Colobus angolensis palliatus
AATTAAAAAGTCAAAAAATAACAGATAATGGCCTGGATGCTGAGAAAAAGGAACACTTATACACTGTTGGGAGTGTAAATTAGTTCAGCCATTGTGGAAGACAGTGTGGCAATTCCTCAAAGACCTAAAATTCCATTCGACCCAGCAATCCCATTATTGGATACATACCAAAAGGGCTACACATTCCTCTGTTATAAAGACACATGCATGTGTAGGTTCATTGCAGCACTATTCACAGCAGCAAAGACATAGAATCAATCTAAATGCCCATCAATGATAGACTGGATGAAGAAAGTGAGGTCTGTATATACCATGAAATACTATGCAGCCGTAAAAAGAACTGAATCATGTCCTTTACAGGGACATGGATGGAGCTGGAGGCTATTATCCTCAGCAAACTAACACAGGAACAGAAAACCAAATACCTCATGTGCTCACTTATAAGTGGGAGCTAGATGATGAGAACACATGGACACACAGAAGGAAATGACATACACCGGGGCCTGTCAGAGGGTGGAGGGCAGGAGGAGGAAGACGATCAGGAAAAATAACTATTGGGTAGCAGGCTTAATATCTTGGTGATGAAATAATCTGTACAACAAACCCCCGTGACACACGGTTACTTATGTAATAAACCTGCACATGTACTCCTGAACTTAAAATAAAAGTTAAAGAAAACCTGAGTGTAATCTGGACGTGTATTCCTGAACTTAAAATAAGAGTTAAAAGAAAACCCTTACTGGTTCTCTAAGGTGCAGAAAAGGCAAGTCCTGATTTCTAGTGTTTGCTGATTTTGTGGTGTAAATATTCCTACCATGGCCAAATGCTGGTTACAAACAGGACATCACTGATCATGTAGTTGGGAAGAAGTGCACAGCAGAAATAATACACACATATATGGCTTTCCTGCCTTACAGATGCAATAGGTGTAACTAATCTCAAAAGCATCAATATGGTAAAAATAGAAAGTGATGAGTTTTGAATCTAGATTATCTTTATTTTTAACATGATTTACTTAATTGAAAGGTTATGTATTTTAATTTTTAATAGTGGCCATGTCTAAAACGTCAAGAACCAACAGATGCTGGCGAGGCTGTGGAGAGATAAGAACGCTTTTACACTGTTGGTGGAAATGTAAAT
>NW_012123088.1:39436-39780 GCF_000951035.1 Colobus angolensis palliatus
TGGCTGAAGAAAGGCAGGATCCCTTGATGTCCCACTAGCTCTATCTAGAAAGAGAAAGGTAACTTCTTAGAAGGAAATTGGTATGCTGTCTGAGCCAGTAGAATGCAGAAGACACCCTTGAAGGGGTGACTGGGGAGAGTTCAATATAGTGCTGTTGCAGAAGTGTGGGCTAAGGGAGGCAACCAGGAGTGGGGAAGCACCCAGAGACCAGCAACAATGGGAAGCCGTTACCTCCCCAGGGCCTGAAGAAGCCAGCAGAGGGAATATTAGTAGAATATGCGACAGAAGTAGAGAGGTCACCTGGACAGGAGCTGGGGTAGTAAATAGAGGAAGAGGTCACTGCC
>NW_012123088.1:45520-47118 GCF_000951035.1 Colobus angolensis palliatus
AATACCATTTGATCCAGCAGTCCCATTACTAGTTATATACCCAAGGGAATATAAATCATTCTATTATAAAGATACATGCACACGTATGTTCACTCAGCACTATTCACAATAGCAAAGACATAGAATCAACCCAAATGCCTGTCAGTGACAGACTGGATAAAGAAAATGTATGTATACACCATGGAATACTATGCAGCCATAAAAAGGAATGAGATGATGTCCTTTGCAGGGACATGAATGGAGCTAGAAGCCATTATCCTCAGCAAACCAAATACTACATGTTCTTGCTGATAAGTGGGAGTTGAACAATGAGAACACATGGACACAGGGAGAGGAACAACACACACTGGAGTCTGTCAGTGGGGGATTGAGGCGGGAAGGAGAATATCAGGAAAAATAGCTAATGCATGCTGGGATTAATACTTAGGTGATGGGTTGATAGGTGCAGCAAACCACTGTGGCACATGTTTACCTATGTAACAAACCTGCACATCCTGTACATATACCCAGGAACTTAAAATAAAAATTAGTAATAATACTAATAATGGCCATGTCTAACAACAGCTTGCACACTTCCTGAAAAGTTAGCAATTGGTTCTTGTGAGATGGTGTGAGCTGTGTCCAACACCCAGCTGCTCAGATTCCTGAGACCTGAGTGATCGAGCTACATGTACAGAATCATAATTTGGAATTAGAACAAGTTTACTGATTATAAACAGAGAATATTTTTATTTTGAATTATTTTTCTTCTGGATTTTCTACTCAATTAAAATCAAATTTGACTGACTATTATGTCCTAAGGCATAATGAGCCATAAATTGCTAGTCCTTTTTCCATTCTCAGCTCCATCATCACCTCCTCCAGGAAGCCTTCCTGACCTACAAGCTCATGGCACCAAAGCACTCTGTTTCATGGCACTTGCCCCTGTTCCAATATTGTACTGATTTATGTGATTCATTAATTGTCTTTCTTTCCCACTAGATTGTAAACACGTTGAGGTCAGATTATTTTGTTTTGTTTAATGGAATTCTCTAGAGGGCTCATCACTTGATCCCCAACTCCTATGCCAATTGCCTGGCACAGAAAAGCATGGCACAAAGAACATGCGTTAAATATCTTCTCAGAAAATTATACTAGCACTAATGAACTGGTTAGAGCAGTCATAGGTTTTTGTTTTGTTTCATTTATTTTATTTGTTTATATTTGTTTTATTTTGTTTGTTTAATTTGTGATTGCCAGAGATAGCAGCGGCCTTAGAGAAGACTGCGTCCGACTACCTCCCATTTCACAGGCTGGAAAACTGGGACCCAGGCATGAGGAGCGTTTTTCTGAAGGACACATAGCCATTTAGCAGGAATATCCATATGTCGTGAGTCTCAGCTCAGGGCTTGTTTATCACAATGTGTTGTCTCAAATAAGTTATTTATCATAATCCCGGTAATCAGATGAGAATCAAAAATAAAAGGCAGCAGTAACAATAACAGCTTCTCCCATAAGACATTAGGGCTAAGGAATATTCTGAAACTTTGATATATTTGAGTAGAACTTTAATGATTCCCAGTGGGAATTATGAATCTAAGGTTTTATTTGGGTTTTTT
>NW_012123088.1:49039-50181 GCF_000951035.1 Colobus angolensis palliatus
TAAATAGCTTCAATGCTACAAGACCAATTACTCACAGTTTGAGCAGTAAGATGGTATTGATTGTGCAGGTGCAGAGGAGGCAAATGTCCTGGCAGCATCATGTGGACTGGTGACAAGCCGCCATACACCAGGGAGGCTTTGTCTGGGTAAAGGACACACTTGGTCTTCAGGCCCTGGGTCCAAGGTCTTCCTCTGCCCAAGCAGGCCTCAATACTTGGGGGAGACTCATGTCTCCCTGTCGACGGGCTGTTTGCTTTTCTAGCTTTGCAAGGGGTGAATCTTGAGTAATTCATGTAAATAAATTCACCTAAATAAAGTGAAATTAACTTAATTTTATCAATGAAAGAAAAATAAAATACTACCAAGGCCTAAAATGAAAACGTTTTCATGTCCCAAGTGTAAATAAAACTGAGATATTTTATTGCAGTAACTAAAATATAGTGAGTCATAGAAATGGTGCCGGGTTTGTTTGTTTGTTTGTTTGTTTGTTTGTTTGTTTGTTTTTGGGTTTTCCCACTTATGATTTGGGGTTGGAATTTGGAAATTTTATTGGCATTTTCATGTTGTGGTTAAGGATGCATATAGTTTTATGCTTTATTTTTTATTTAATTTTATCACATAACCATCATTTACTTAAATGGTCCCTATTGTTGGACCTTTGCTTTGCTGTAAATTTTTGCTGTTATAGAAATCACTCTTACATGTACTATTATTTAAATGGCTTTACTAATATTTTTACTTTTAAAATACTTGAAAGTAGTACGAATGAATCTCAGAAAGTATTCACTTAGATGTGAGCCTGTGCTCATGTGCAACATCTAATTACAATCTAGTTACAACAGAGGAAGGAATCCAAAATATCTCTACAGTAACTTCTGTAAACATTTTCATGACGCTGCTCTTTTAACTCAAATAAGACATCTTGTTCCTCTGTGGAGTTCAATTACTCCCTCGTTTTATTAAAGAAAAATTCACTGGTTCTGATCTTACTGATTTTGCAGAGTGGAAGACAGGCTAGACAGAGGCTGAGAGACCCGAGTCTGCCCCACTCTCTGCCAACACCCTGGGAAAGGCATTTTCTCTCCTTGAACTTCAGTTTCCTCATAATGGAAACAAAGAGAACTTCTTTAGATACTTAGTAA
>NW_012123089.1:0-1006 GCF_000951035.1 Colobus angolensis palliatus
CGATCTCCTGACCTCATGATCCGCCCGTCTCGGCCTCCCAAAGTGCTGGGATTACAGGCTTGAGCCACCACGCCTAGCCTATTTTTTCCCTTTTTTTAACTAACCTTCTTTGCTTCAAATATTTTTAAAATTTCAAACTTACTAAAAATATTAAAGAAATAATCTAATCAACACTCATATATTCATTACCTGTAGTATTCTCAAGCTGCCACATTTACTTTACTTCTGTCCGTATACAGAGATTTCTTTTGGAGGGATAGGGCAGAACCATTTGAAAATAAGTTCTAGGCCAGGCACAGTGGCTCATGCCTGTAATCCCAGCACTTTGGGAGGCCGAGGTGGGAGAATCACTTGAGCCCAGGAGTTTGAGACCATCCCTGCCAACATAGGGAAACCCTGTCCCTACAAAATATAAAAAAATTAGCCAGGCATGGTAGTACATGGCTGTAGTCCCAGCTACTTGGGAGGCTGAGGTGAGAGGACAGCTTGAGTCTGGGAGGTGAAGGCTGCTGTGAGCCGTGATTGCACCAATGCACTTGGCTTGGCCAACAGAGCAAGATCTCATCTCAAAAAAAAATAATAAATTAAAAAACTAGTAAGAAGAAACTAAGTTACAGACCCTTCATCTCAAAAATTCTCAGCATGTATCTCTGTAAAAAAATATCTGCAGCCAGGCACCATGGTTCACACCTGTAATTCCAAAACTTCAGGAGGCCGAGGTGGGGGGATCACAAGGTCAGGAAATCGAGACCATCCTGGCTAACACGGTGAAACCCCATCTCTTCTAAAAATACAAAAAAAAATAAAATTAGCCAGGTGTGGTGGCAGGCGCCTGTAGTCTCAGCTATTCAGGAGCCTGAAGCAAGAGAATGCGTGAACCTGGGAGGCAGAGCTTGCAGTGAGCCGAGATCACGCCACTGCAATCCAGTCTGGGTGACAGAGTGAGACTCTGTCTCAAAAAAAAAAAAAATCAGCTGGGTGTGGTGGCGCACACCTGTGGTCCCAG
>NW_012123090.1:0-1051 GCF_000951035.1 Colobus angolensis palliatus
AGAGGACCCCGGCATGCGTGTGCACAGACACAGAGAGGTGGCCAGACACAGACATGAAGGGATAAGAGACAGCAAGGTGCACACAGGGGTCTGAGATGCAGAGAGAGTCAGACCCAGGCACCGGAATGGGGAATGGCAGGGGCTGGTGCTGCCCTCCTCTGGGCATCCTCCCCTGCGGGAGTCCCAGCTGGCTCTGTCTATAAGCTGCCGCTTCAGTACTACAGCTGCTGTCCTAGGTGCTGCCCTGCAGAGTCGGGTGCCCGGCCTGGGACCAGAAGGGTCTGGGGCTGGGGAAAGCTGTGGTCAATTGGGAGTAGGGGGTAGTACCAGGGAATGAAGGGGGTGAGGCTTCCGCTCAGCCATCCTTTTCCCTGGGACGTTGCTGGACAAGGTGACCTTGTGGCCTCCCTGGCCCTGCCTGGCAGTGGAGCCTGGCGTGGGAGGAGGGCTGCACGCCTTATTTGGGCCCAGGAATGGTGCTGCGGCGCTTGGGGTGCGTGGCTCTTCCTCTCTGCAGTGTCCTCTAGCTTGCGGTGGGGTGGAGGCCGGGCTGGTCCTCCCTCCTGCTGCCTTGCTCGCCCCCTCTGCTGCCAGCCAGGGTGGGTGTGCCCTATCCCACCGTCTGATTTCGTTTTCCTCTGCCCAAGGTGGGGATGGCCCTGGAATCTCTCTCCTCCATCCCCAGCATGCTGCTCTCCTAATGGTGATGTCTGGGGCTTGGGCCCCTCCCACTCCCCCTCTGCAGCAGGGCTGGCACACACTGCTGGGAGGAGGGGCTGGAGAGGCCGGCTCAGCCTGCGGGGCTTTCCTTCTGGTGTTGCCACGAGCAGCCTCAGCTGAGCTTGTTCGGGATTTCCCTGCTCCTGCATGGAGTACCCTTGTTTTGTGCTGTGCACATCAGGCTGAGCTGGGGGTGGGGTGGAGGAGGAAGGCTGGCTCTGTCATTTCCCACCAGGCTGTAGTGGCAAGCGTCCTGGTGCAGAAAGAATGTTCCATGTGCACAGGCGGCCACAACTGGGCAGCGCTGTGGGCCTCCAGAGGGGGCCAGGCC
>NW_012123091.1:0-1534 GCF_000951035.1 Colobus angolensis palliatus
ACTACAGGCACACGCCATGACACCTGGCTAATTCTTTGTTTGTATTTTTAGTAGAGAGGGGGTTTCACATTGGCCAGGCTGGTCTCGAACTCCTGACCTCAGGTGATCCACCCGCCTCTGTCTCCCAAAGTACTGGGATTATGTACATGAGCCACCGCACCTGGCCCACAACTACCTTTGGCTTTCAAAACATAGCTTTAAAGTCTGGAGGCTGTGGCTGAGCCAAAGCTAAATGTTCACCAAATCCTATTTCATTTTCCACTTCCTGGGCACAAGGGAAGACCACAGTTCCCAGCAACCTTCCCAGTTATTTGGATGCCATGTGATCCATTCAGGCCCACAGCTATGAGCACACATGATACACATCATGCTCTTTTTTAATTTGTCACAAACATATTGGAAGCCATAGGTTGATATAGCGGCATCACAAAATGAGGCAGCCTCGATCAGGAATGACTGCAGAGAGCACAGCTGCCCCAAAGAGTCACCAGACACTGCATGACGCAGATACCGTGGTGCCGGTTGGATTTGTTCCTGCATTATAGGCCAGGCCCTTCCCAAACAAAACATGAATTTCCTGTTACCTCTCAGTCTATGTGCAAAGAGCGTCATAAAATGTTCAAGAAGTCTCAGCTGAATGGGACATTTAAAGATGGTGCAGTCCAATTAAGTGAGGGAAATGAGAGAACACGGAGGATATTCCATTTGTCACATATTTATTGGCTTGACCTAAGCCTGTTTCCGCCTCTGGAAGATAGAAATAAAAATAACACCTACCTCAGGGCGCTGTGACATTTTAAAGAAAGGATTTATTTCACAAACATTTACATAGTATTTACCATGGCCAGGCACAGTTCTAGGTTTTTTACCATTGTTCGCATGTTCAGTCCTTGTATTAGGAGCTGCTGTAGAAAATTAAGCACAAACTGGGTGTCTAAGACAATAGAATTTTATCCTCTCACAGTTCTGGAGGCTAGAAATCTGAAATCAAGGTGTCGCCAGGACCATGCTCTCTACGAAGGTCCTAATGAAGAATTATTTCTTGCCTCTTCTAGCTTCCGAGCAGGGATAGGACATTCTGTTGGCTCCCAGCAATTCCTGGCCTTCCTTGGCTTATAGCCACAGGACATTATAATCATCCTATGAAGGGGGTACTAATATTATTCCCACTTTACAGATGAGAAATCAGAAACTTGCCCAGGGTGGGCCACCTCACTCTGAAGTTTTTATTGGGACACTGTGTTGTTTCTGAGACAATGCACGTGAAGTACTTTCCACAATGCCTAATAAATTTTAGGGGTTTCATGCACCAAGCTCAGCACCAGAGACTGGACAGACAAATATGAGCAGGGGAAGAATCCCTCCCTCCCTATGGTAACCATATTGTAAAGGGAATAAGCAGGGCACAGTGGCATGTACCTGAAATCCCAGCTACTATGGAGGCTGAGAAAGGAGGATGGCTTGAGGCCAAGAGTTCGAGACCAGTCTGGGCAACACAGTGAGACCTCATCTCTAAAAATAAATAGATAAATAA
>NW_012123092.1:0-1170 GCF_000951035.1 Colobus angolensis palliatus
AAAGAAAAGAAAATAAGAAAATTTCAAATCAACAATCTAAGCTTCTACTTCATGAATCTAGAAAAAGAAGAGCAAAGGAAATCCAAAGCAAGCAGAGGAAGGAAACAATAAAGACAAGGGCAAAAGTCAATGAAACTGGAAATGTAAAAATAATAGAGAAAATCAGTGAAACAAAGAGCTAGTTCTTTGAAAGATCAATAATACTAATAATCCTCTAGCAAGACTGACAAAGAAATAAAGAATGAAGACACAAATTACCAATATCAAGAATAAAACAAGAGATATCACCACAGACCCTGCAGGCATCAAATGGATAATGGAATACTATGAAAAACTACACATATAAATATTGGCAGTTTAGATGAACTGGACAAATTTCTTTAAAAATACAAACTACCCCAACTCTCCCCATAGGAAATAGATAATTTGAATAGCCCTCTATTAAGGAATTGAATTAATAATTTAAAAACTCCCCAAAAAGGGAATCTCTAGGCCTATATTGTTTTACTGGAGAATTCTAGCAAATGTTTAAAGAAGAAGGAACAACAACATTGTGCAATCACTTCCAGAAAACAGAAGAGGAGGGAACACTTTCCAATTAATTTTACAAAACTAATATTACCCAGATACCATCAGACAAAGATGGTATGGAAAAAAGAAAAAAAAAGAAAATTACAGACCAATATTCTTCATGAAAATAAATGTAGAAACACTCAAGAAAATACTAGCAAATAGAATCCAGCAATATATAATAAAAATTAGATACCATGAGTAGTTGGAGTTTATTCCAAGGACAAAAGGCTGATCCAATATTCAAAAATCAACTAATGTACTCTACCCTATTAACAGACTAAAGAAGAAGAATCACATAATCATATCAGTTGATGCAGAAAAAGCATTTGACAAAATCGAATTAGAACATCTAAGCCAGTGCCATAATACAAGAAAAGGAAATAAAAAGCATACAGATCAGGCTAGGCACAGTGGCTGTAATCCCAGAACTTGGGGAGGCCAAGGCGAGTAGATCACTTGAGGCCAGGAATTCAAGACCAACCTGGCCAACATGGCAAAACCCTGTCTCTACCAAAAATACAAAAATTAGCCGGGCGTGATGACAAATGCCTGTAGTCCCAGCTGCTCAGGAGGCTGAGGTAGGAGAATCGCTTGAAC
>NW_012123093.1:0-1580 GCF_000951035.1 Colobus angolensis palliatus
TGTTGTCTACCAACTGTCATGATCACTTCTCTGCAAACGCTGCTGCTGCCATTGGAGTCCTTATGGTTCCTCTTGCTGAGGCTGTCAGTTCTTCAATCTCAGCATTTAATTTATGTATTACCCATTCCATTGCTTCTCGGCCCTTAAACAAAAATCCAATATATTTATTGTTACTGAGTGAGAGCAAAGGCATATATTGAACTAATGACACACCAGGAAGTAACAAGGAGTATGACAAGTTTAACTCAATCTCAGGATGACAGATCGTTTTTGTCCTGGCTTTTTCTTTTCTAATGTTATTTAGCAAACATCAAATGCCTTGAGCAACTGGCTTGATCCATAAACTGACTTTTATTTTGTATGCAAAAGATGTTCTCAAATGAATCTACAATGACAGAATGTCTTATTTGTTTCATGATTATAGTGGTCCCCTTTTTAGGGGGACAAGAAGGTCAAATCCCTTTTCTTTATATTGTAAACCAAAATCCTGTACAAAGGATCTGGTCCTCAACTCCCTCCTCACCCCTTCTCTCCTAGTGTTCTATGCAGTTCCTTGAAAAACAAAGAGCATTCCCCACTTCCTGTCCCAGGGCCTTTGCACACGCAGCTCCTCCACCGAGAACACTTGTCTTGGCATACCGCTGGCAATCCACCTGCCCCCATTTGGCGCTCATCAGAAACATCAGTTACTGAACACTCATTAAGCACTCTCATACCTTTCTGTGCCTTTTCTTTCCTAATGAAATGCTGTGTGATTAATTTCACCTGCCTCTTAGTTCCACGAGGGCAGGGACTACATTTGTTTTGCTCCCTCCTGTATCCCCTGTCTAGCCTAGCACTCTGTATGGCACAGAGAAGGCATCCATGAGTATCTCCTGATAACTACATTAACCATGTGTTATGCAACAGTGCATTAGGCATCTTTCTCTAAACTTACTGTTTTAGATCATGCATTCTCAATAAGCAAAAATTGGTTCTTGGGGGGGATGGAAAAAATTTCCCTCTTTTATGTATAAAGTCCGCACATATGTATATGTTACATAACTTAATGGAGGTGGCAATTAGGGAAAATATGTCTCAAAGGAGTTGGGGGGAGACAATAGTGAAAAAGGCTGAGAAACAGTGCTTTAAATGACACACAGCTACATATCATTGAGTACTTCCTGAGTGCTGGGCCCCAGGTTCCACACTTTCCATATGTTATCTCATTTACTCCACGCAAACCCTGTAAAATGGGTATAATCTCCACTTCAAAAACATGAAACTGAGGCACAGAAAGGTTAACTTAATTGCCTAAGGTTAAGAGGCTAAAAGTTAGAGCTTGGAATGTGAACCCAGAGCCTTGGTAAGTAACTGTCCAACGTGCTGCAGTTTCCTATGGTAGAACTGGCAAGGGTCGGCTTACAAGGATGCATGTGCAGTCAGCACCCCATTCCATTCCCATGAAACGAACCAGGGATAATAACCAAGAAGCAGCCTCACTTACTTTACTAGCGTTTGAGGATATCGTACTTGCCATCAATCCTTCAAGGTAACTGCTGAGGCTAACGCCTTTCACGGTGATTATGGCTTCTTGAGTC
>NW_012123094.1:0-1308 GCF_000951035.1 Colobus angolensis palliatus
GTCAGGAGTTCAAGACCAGCCTGGGCAATAGTGGCGCACACCTGTAATCCCTGCGAGACGGAGGTTGCAGTGAGCTGAGATCAGGCCACTGCACTCCAGTCTGGGTGTGAGAGTGAGACCCTGTCTCAAAAAACAAAAAAACAAGTCAGGCAACTAGAATTATTCTGGCTGTCTTCCATGCCTCAGTTTCCTCTTATCTGTGGAATGGAATAATAGCTATCTTACATACACATCATTTTATCCCAAGGTCCAAATGAAAATATACTAAAAAGCATAAAGTATCAGGCCTGGCACAGTGGTTCATGCCTGTAATCCCAGCACTTTGGGAGGCCAAGGAAGGCTGATTACTTGAGGTCAGGAGTTCGAGACCAGCCTGGCCAACATGGTGAAACCTCATCTCTACTAAAAATACAAAAATTAGCTGGGTGTGGTGGCATGCGCCTGTAGTCACAGCTACTTGGGAGGCTGAGGCAGGAGAACTGCTTGAACCCGGGAGGCGGAAGTTGCAGTGAGCCGAGTTTGCACCACTGCACTCTAGCCTGGGTGGGAGAGTCAGATTCCATCTCAAAAAAAAAAAAAAAAAAAGTATTATATATGTGCAAGGCACTATCTATATAAATATTGCATGGCTGACTTTTTAAAAAAAATATACATTTATTAGTAACTTAATAAGGAAGAGATGGCTAACTACAACTTCATTTGTAATTAGACACAGAGGGTACAAATGACAAAAATGGCTTATTTATAATCATTCACTCGGGAAAACAGGTACTGAACTGTAAGCTCCTTGGAGGCACAATGTCTTGTTCATTCATGTATCGCTAGTGCCTAGTACAGTACACACATTAGGTGCTTAATAAATACTTATTAAATAAACAAGACACTTTCCCTCTATACCTCTAGGCCTTATTTCACCCTTTTCCTTCCCTTTACTACCAAACAACTCAGCAGACTGAGCGAGGGTAATGGCAGGAGACCCAATGTCACAGTATCTCTCCTCATAACTCTGGGGACTGCCTCTTGCCATTACAATCTTCTGAATTTCCCCTGCTCCGCCAGCTCTCCTCTGTCCAGATGGTTATCCTTAAGACCCAGGTGAGAAGGCAGTCTGGGTTTTTTCTAAACTTGAGAGTTCAAATTCCAGTTTTGACTATTCTACAAGCTTTTTTTTTTTTTTTTTTTTTTTGAGACGGAGTCTCGCTCTGTCGCCCGGTCTGGAGTGCAGTGGCCGGACCTCAGCTCACTGCAAGCTCCGCCTCCCAGGTTCACGCCATTCTCCTGCCTCAGCCTCCCAAGTAGCTGAGATTA
>NW_012123095.1:0-1195 GCF_000951035.1 Colobus angolensis palliatus
GTGCTGGGCAAGAAGCCGAAGAGGCAAGATATGTATCCTGTTGGGGAGTACAAGAAGGTCAGGGCTGTGACCTTGTGTGCACAGCAGACCTAGGTTGGGGGGGGCGCTGAGGAGGAATGGTGAGCAGGATCCATCATGACCACCAAGGCATAAAGTAGGGGTGAGGGTGGAGGGCAGTCTTCAGGAATGGAGCAGAGAATGAGGTAGAAGTTCAGAAGGTCAAGAGTCTTTGAAGCAGGAAGTTTATACCAAAAGTTTATTGAGGAAGTAAGGATACAGACCACTGAGTAGAGCAGAAACAGGGGTTTTAGGAAGATGAACCTCAGAAGATGGACTTCTCACCTTTTATTACCCCCACCCCTTTACTTTCTCTCCGTATGCTATGAGTTGAATTGTGTCCCCCCCAAAAAAAATATATGTTGAAGTCTTAACCCCCAGCACCTCAAAAAAGTGATCTTAATTGGAAATGAGGTTGTTGCAGATGCAATAATTAGTTAAGACGTGGTCATACTGGAGTACAGTGGGCCTTTAATCTAATACAACTGGTGTCCTTATAAGAAAAGTGACATTTGGGCCAGGCGCGGTGGCTCACGCCTGTAATCCCAGTACTTTGGGAGGCCAAGGTGATCACTTGAGGTCAGGAGTTCAAGACCAGCCTGGCCAACATGCCAAAAACCCCATCTTTACTAAAAATATAAAAATTAGCCGGGCATGGAAACACATGCCTGTAATCCCAGCTACTTGGGAGGCTGAGGTGGGAGAATCACTTAAACCCAGGAGGCTGAGGTTGCAGTGAGCCGAGATCATGCCACTACATCGTAGCCTGGGCAACAAAGTGAGACTCCATCTCAAAAAACTAATAATGATAATAAAATTAAAAAGAGTGACATTTGTACACTGACACCTACAGGGAGGAGAATGCCACAGACACAGACACAGAGGAAAGACAGCCACAGGAAGATGCAGGCAAAAACTGGAGTTTGCTGACACAAGCTAAGGACTGCCCGGGGCTACTAGAAGCTGGAAGTGGTAAGGAAGGATCCTAGAGACTTCAGAAGGGGCACGGCCTTGCTAATGCCCTGAATTTAGACTTCTGCCCTTCAGAATTGTGAGACAATACGTTTTTGTTGTTTTACGGCACCCAGATTGTGGTAATATGCACTCTTTTTATAATTCTTTTTTTTTTTTTTTTTTT
>NW_012123096.1:0-1578 GCF_000951035.1 Colobus angolensis palliatus
AAAAAAAAAAAAAAAAAAAAAAAAGGAAATTTGCTGGTTATCTCATAAGACATTTTTATAAATGATACATTACTTTGTCTTGCAGCTCCCAAGATTCTCTTCTTGACTGTGACATTTTTATCTTCCTAATTTATGTTTTTTGATATTTTTAATATTTTTATTGTTATCCTGAGTTTTCTGAACTTCAGTAGTTGTGTTCCTGTTTCATTCACTGTGTAGTATTTAATTTATTTTAAATTTTAAAAATTTGTACATCTTTATATTCCTATGATTGCTTTCTGAAAGTTTAGTAATGTTTTTGATGGGGTCATCCTGCCCTAATATTTTGTATACATTAATCTTTGATTGAGATTTAGACATTAAAAACAAGCTACCTGTCACAATCTTTTTTTTTTTTTTTTTTTGAGACGGAGTTTTGCTCTTGTTGCCCAGGCTGGAGTGCAATGGTGTGATCTTGGCTCACTGCAACCTCCGCCTCCCAGGTTCAAGCAATTCTCTTGCCTCAACCTCCTGAGTAACTGGGATTACAGGCGTGCACCACCACGCCTGGCTAATTTTGTATTTTTAGTAGAGATGGGGTTTCTCCATGTTGAGATTGGTCTCAAACTCCTGACCTCAGGTGATCCACCCACCTTGGCCTCCAAAAGTACTAGGATTACAGGCGTGAGCCACCGTGCCTGGCTTTTTTTTTTTTTTTTTAAGACAGAGTCTCACTCTGTTGCCCAGGCTGGAGTCCAGCGTCTTGACGCCTGGCTAATTTTTTATTTTTAGTAGAGATGGGGTTTCTCCGTGTTGGTCACGCTGGTCTCGAACTCCTGACCTCGTGATCTGCCTGTCTCGGCCTCCCAAAGTGCTTGGATTACAGACATGAGCCACTGCACCCAGCCTATCCGTGCATTTTTTTTTTATAACTTGTGTATTTGTTGTGTAGGTGTGTTGTGAATGGTTGATTAATCCTAAGTGAATAGTGATAGAAATTCTAATATTAACGTTCCATTTATTTGTGAATCTCTATTATTTTTGGATTTAAAGATGTTTTAAAACTGTGATAACTCTTTATCTCTTTTAAGTATTATTGTTTTATTTGTCAAAAACATGCAGCAAAATTTAGAATTAAAAAAACAATTTTTTTTTTTTTTTTTGGAAATGGAGTCTCACTCTGTCTCCTGTGCTGGAGTGCAGTGGTGTGATCTTGGCTCACTGCAACCTACGCCTCCTGGGTTCAAGGAATTCTGTTGACTCAGCCTTCTGAGTAGCTGGGATTACAGGTGTGCATAACCACACCTAGCTAATTTGTTGTTGTTGTTGTTGTTTTAGTAGAGATGGGGTTTCACCATGTTGGCCAGGCTGGTCTCGAACTCCTGATTTCAAGTGACCCATCTGCCTCAGCCTCTGCAAGTGCTGGGATTACAGGCATGAGCCACTGCACCTCACCTAAAAATTTTTTAAATATTTAGTTTTTTCATATTAATTATATTTATATTGGTATGCAACATATGCTAAAATGTTTTTATCTTGCAAAGCTAAATCTGTGTTTTTTTTGCGTGTGTGTATGAGACAGAGTCTCACTGTGTCACC
>NW_012123097.1:0-3401 GCF_000951035.1 Colobus angolensis palliatus
CAGCACAGCAGCTCTAAAGAGCACCATTTGTTATTACAAATCTTCCAAGAGACCCTTCTACTAGTGATGGTGCCAGAACTGAGCACATGACTTACTAGCAGGGGCTGAGAGTCAGAAAATGAGACCTTCCTGTTGGCACTGTCTCCAGCCAGCCTGCCTGAACCTCCAGGCCTCAGTCCCTGCTGTCACCTGGTGGGATCACGTTATAATCAGGATCCACTGAGTCTTCCTGTCTCCTCTTAACCAGTCAATCCAAATGCCTTAGCCTGACGGGCACAGTCAGGTTCTAAATGACTGCCTCTGGCCTCTAGCTGATACAATCCTTAAACAGGAATAAGAAAAGTAAGTTACTGTGTATACTTTATAGTTTACACAACTCTTTAGCAATATGGTCTCCTTTGAGATGGGTGAGATTTGTATAGTTTTTCCCATTTTGTAAATGGAGTACAATCAGTTTCATGGTAGGTTTAATCCCTATAAGAGAGGTCCAAAATAGCATTGGTTTAAAACTTCTCTCTCCTGTGATAGTCCCGAGGTAAGTCACCCGTTCTATAAGATTACCTGTGCCCCAGGCTCCTCCTTTCTTGCATCTCTGCCATCTTTAACAGTTGGCCTGTGGTCCAAGGTGGCAGCTTCAGCACCTGCCACCACATCTACATCCTAGTCGGGAAGAGAAGGTAAAAAGTGGGCAATGGAGGGCACACTTCTTCCCTTTAAGGCATAGTGTTGATGTTGCATGTGTTACATCTGCTTACATTCTGTTAGCCTAAACGTGGTCACCTGACCACATCTCCTTCCAAAGGAGGCTGGAAGGTGGAATTTTTAGGTGGCCATGTGCTCAGCTGGAAACTCCATTACCATATAAAAAGAGCGGACAGCCAGCAGCTGACAGCCAGCAGCTCTGCCACCTGAAACAGCTAAAGAGGTTATTTGCCCAAAGCCACATAGCTATGAGTGCTACTGGCCCGTCTCCTGTATCCAGCAGCCCTTCTTCTAGTTGCTTATTATATCTTCCTTCTTTCTTTTTTGGTTGTGGATGCAAAATATAGCTTTTTAGATGAAACCTACATGGAGATTCCCAACAGACCTGATTCAGTGTGTCTGGGGTAGGACCTGAGAACATGCTTTTCTGACAGATTTCCAGATAGTGCTGATACCACTCCTGCACTTTTAGTAGCACTGAGTTCCTTTACTAGCTGGTTGTAGACAAGGTGGGGAGGGAAAAGGGGATTCTTATCCAGCATCAGCCTATACCTTTTTCTCAGCCTTTGCCCAGACCCAATTTTCTGTCAAGCATGAGTGTCTCTTCCACTAATGTGTGGTAATAGGGACTAGAGAGCCGGAAAAGCAAGCCGCAGGTGAAGAGGACATCCCTACCACCCTTAAGAAATGAACTCTGGGCCAGGTGCAGTGGCCCACGCCTTGTAATCCCAGTACTTTGAGATGCCAAGGCAGGAGGATCACTTACGCCCAGGAGTTCAAGACCAGCCTGGGCAACATAGCAAGACCTGTCTCTACTAAAAATAAAAATTAGGCTGGGGGCAGTGGCTCACGCCTGAAATCCAAGCACTTTGGGAGGCCGAGGCAGGCAGATCATGAGGTCAGGAGATTGAGACCATCTTGGTTAACCCGGTGAAACCCCATCTCTACCAAAAATACAAAAAATTAGCTGGGTGTGGTAGCACATGCCTGTAGTCCCAGCTACTCGGGAGGCTGAGGCAGGAGAATCGCTTGAACCCAGGAGGCAGAGGTTGTAGTGAGCTGAGATCACGCCACCGTACTCCAGTTTGGGTGACAGAGTGAGACTCTGTCTCAAAAAAACAAAACAAAACTAGTGGTGGGCCAGATTTGACCCACAAGCCATAGTTTACTGACCTCTTGTCTAGATCATATATAGTCTTACTCTTCTCCAAGCCTAAAACTCCTTCACTGATTTACTACATTAAAAATTTAAAAATATTGCCTTTAATGGGATTTTAAAAAGAATATTAACAATGCCTTCTTTTGGCACCCCTAGTTTTAAAATGCTTTGATTTGCATTATCAGAATTTATTATCATAAGGTATGTCCCCATTTTATAGATAAGGAAACTGAGGTTTGGAGTCTTGTGACTTTGCACAGATTTACACACAGCAGGGGTCCACATCTCTTGACTTCCATCTGCACTTTTTTTCTGATCTCATCCTGCTCCAGGCCTCCTCTGCCTGAGCGGTAGGTAAGAACTGCAACCAGACACCAGGAAACCAGGACGCCTAGTCCCTTTAGAAGGGTTTAATCATTTATTCCCCTTAAGCAAGGCTGTCAGCCTCCAGGGTCAGGGGTTGCACACTCACATGTGTGAGGCACCAGTCAGGTGTACAAGTGAGTAAACTCAGCATGGTATTGAACCTTGCCACCCAGACACACTTTCTTAGCATCTTAAACAACTTGAGAATATTCTCACTTCACAAATAAATAAGCTGGAAATGTGCTCCCAGGATTGCTAAATGTTCTGTTTGTTTTCTAAGGCAATCTAGAAATCTGGGCTTTGGTGTGAACTCTCCCAATTTTAAAACGCTTACAGCCATATTCTTAAAATTCATTTGCTGCTGGCAGAAGCTGCAGGTCAAACATGTCTGACTTCTGGTTGGGGTTTATGTTTACTGTTACAAATAAATACACCTTTGTAACTTCTTAAAGCATTTGTGAGTTGGGTACATGGTGTTAACCAAATATCCAGAGTGGAGACTGGAAAAAGTTTCTGTCTGTTAACAACTAAAGACTCTGACTAAACTTCCATATTTTCTACTACCCATGGAATCTCTTACAGAACAGCCTGTGGGGGATTCAGATCCCAGCCCAACTGTCATGTCCCAGCACAAATCAGGAGCGTAGCAAGTGTCAGGCTGGGAGTTTGTGCTGAGGCAGCTGACAGGCTCCTGGTGCCGAATCGGACTGCCTAAACTCTTGCTACTCAAAGTGTGGTCCCTGGACCAGCAGCATCACTGGGAGATTATTAAGAACACAGAATGTTAGGCCCTACTCTAATTCTGATTTGTACTGACTGAATCAGAAATTCTGTAGAGGGCTTTAGAATCTCTATTATGACAAGATTTCCAGATAATTCTTAGGCACCTAAGTGTGGGAAACACTGGTTTAAAAATATGGATCCATAATCCCTGAGTCAAAACCTTTGGGTCAGATGTGAATTAAGAGTTTGTTTTGTTTTTTTTGAGACGGAGTTTCACTCTTGTTGCCCATGCTGGAGTGCAGCGGTGCAGTCTCGGTTCACTGCAACCTCCACCTCCCCGGTTCAAGCAGTTCTCCTGCCTCAGCTCCCGAGTAGCTGGGATGACAGGCATGCGCCACCACGCCCGGCTAATTTTGTATTTTTAGTAGAGATGGGGTTTCTCCATGTTGGT
>NW_012123098.1:0-1147 GCF_000951035.1 Colobus angolensis palliatus
AAAAAAAAAAAAAAAAACAGGAATCACGATGAACCCTATTAGTTTTTATCATATTTAAGCTAAAACAATTATTGTCTATCTTGCATTTGGGTTATGTTTTTTTTTCTTCCTAAAACATCAGTATCTAATTAAGCCTAATCAGAATTTAGACCGTTTGTCATCTTTAAACTTTAATTCAAACATCTCTTTGTGGTTAATACACAAGGAAGAAGAACATTCTAACCCCATTCACTGGTTAAAAAATAAATAAATAAATAAACTGAAAACACCATACACAGTCATAGTATGACACCTGATTGTGTTGAGAACAAAAGGTTAAAATGGTAAATATGCTAAAACTACACAAGATAAACAGAATGAAACCAATACACTTCAGAATCCTGTGACATTAAGAAATAAAAAGAAAAGACTCAACACCTTCAGCGGAGGCCATCAGGGTTCTGCAGATGCACTGTTAGGTTTTTAATAGACCCGAAGTCTTCTCAAGTGAATGTCCTCAGGGCCAAAAAGCAGCGAAGAAAAACCACACCTGGCCCTTCTCCTCCCTCTAGAGGGTGGCCACTGAGCCACTGTACCAGGTCATGACGTTAGCCCTTGTAGTCTACCTGTTTCCCTGGACCAGCCACTGTGGGCAGCCCCACTTGATAATCATAACAATAGATTAACCTAGGGCACTTACTATAACGCACTTTTCTGTACAGAGCTACACGTGGCCAGAGCCCCATGCTCATGTGTGTGTCCAGGTGTGCTTTTCAGTTTTCATTTTACCAAGGCTGATGTGAGATGAGGATCATCCCCTAAAACAGATTTTTTTTTTTTTTTTGAGACAAGAGTCTCACTCTGTCACCCAGGCTAGAGTGCAGTGGTGCAATCTCAGCTCACTGCAGCCTACGCCTCCTGGGTTCAAGTTATTCTCCTGCCTCAGCCTCCCGGGTAGCTGGGACTACAGGCGCCGCCACCTCGCCCGGTTAGTTTTTTGTAGTTTTTAGTAGAGACGGGGTTTCACTGTGTTAGCCAGGATGGTCTCGATCTCCTGACCTCGTGATCCGCCAGTCTCGGCCTCCCAAAGTGCTGAGATTACAGGCTTGAGCCACCGCGCCCAGCCTAAAACAGATACTTTTAAAACACAAGTTACATGACTGTAAGA
>NW_012123099.1:0-1638 GCF_000951035.1 Colobus angolensis palliatus
GGACTACAGGCGCCCGCCACCTCGCCCGGCTAGTTTTTTGTATTTTTTAGTAGAGACGGGGTTTCACCGTGTTAGCCAGGATGGTCTCGATCTTCTGACCTCGTGATCCGCCTGTCTCAGCCTCCCAAAGTGCTGGGATTACAGGCTTGAGCCACCATGCCCGGCCCCAAATTTTTTTTCTTTTGAGACACAGTCTTGCTCTGTCTGTCACCCAGGGTGGAATGCAGTGGTGCGATCTTGGCTCACTGCAACCTCTGCCTCCCAGGTTCAAGCAGTTCTCCTGCCTCAACCTCCTGAGTAGCTAAGGTTACAGATGCAAATCACCACACACGCTAATTTTTAAATTTTTAGTACAGACAAGGTCTCACCATGTTAGACAAGCTGGTCTTGAGCTCCTGGCCTCAAGAGATCTGCCTGCCCTGGCCTACCAAACTGCTGGGATTACAGGCATAAGCCACCATGCCTGGCCTGGTTACATGAATTTTAAAGAATGGTACAGAACCACAATCCTGAGTTCACTTTATAATGTCTATTTTGCCCTGTCCAAACTTCTATACATAGGAGACCTATGCCTTACCTTCACTCTCTGAGCTGGAAAGTCTTCGCTTGTGAACTCGTCTTATTTCTTTACCACGTCGTAAACTCTTCTGGGAACCGTCACTTTCTGAGTCTTCTTTGTAGTTAATTTGTCTTTTCTGATTTCTCCTTGACCGCCTTCGCCGAGTTTCTACAAAATCATCACTAAAATCATCACTGAAGTCACTTTCTATTTTAAAAAAAGGAAGAAAAAAGTACAAAATTTAAGTCTATTAAGTAGAAATGTAGCTTAGGTTATAAAAATGAAAAGCTACTAAGCAGAGTTCAGTCATAAATATTTTTAAGTGAACAGTAACCTTTATAAGTCTCATTTTATTTGAGAGACTATCTCACTGTCACAAAGGCTGGAGTGCAGTGGCATGAACGCAGCTCACTACAGCCTCAACCTCCCGGGCTCAAGAGATCCTCTGGCCTCAGCCGCCCCAGTAGCTAGAGCTAGGATCACAGGCACGCACTACCACGCCTGGCTACCTACCAAAGCGTTGAGATCATAACATGCCTGGCCTTTAAGTCTCACTTAAAAAAAAAAAAAAAAAAAAGAATGAGTCAATCTGTGGGGGTTTTTAATGCCAAACCTCACAATGTATACTCTTAGCAGTGAATCCTCAAGATTAGAAAATGTTTTATCCTTTTTTGTTTGTTTTTGAGACACAGTCTCACTATGTCACCCAGGCTAGAGTGTAGTGGCGTGATCTTGGCTCACTGCAACCTCCACCTCCCGGGTTCAAGCAATTCTCCTGCCTCAGCCTCCCAAGTAGCTGGGACTACAGGCTGTGCACCACCACGCCCAGCTAAGTTTTGTATTTTTAGTAGAGATAGGGTTTCACCGTTTGGTCAGGATGGTCTTGATATCTTGACCTTGTGATATGCCCGCCTCAGCCTCCCAAAGTGCTGGGTCTGTCTCTTTCTTTATGGCCATGCAAGAGGATATAAAATGGTCCCTCTTGTGGTTTTGACTCACATTTCCTTAATGACTAAAAATGTTGAGCAATGTTTTTGTGTGCCTATTGACTATTTGCATACCTTCTTTGAAGAAAATGT
>NW_012123099.1:6493-7965 GCF_000951035.1 Colobus angolensis palliatus
TGATTTACTTGCAATTTTATTATAAAGCTACACTTACAGCTCTATAGTAAGTTAGTCTGGGTCTCCAGGTAATACACTTTTTCAAATTTATTTTTCTAAATTTTAGCTAGTATAATTTCTTTGTTTTTGTTTTTGTATACATTTTAAAGTAAGCTTGGCAATTACTACACAAATCTTGCTAAAATTTTGGTGAAATTTTGGTTGACATTTCACTCAATCTATAGATCAATTATGGGGAAAACTTCTGACGAACAACACTGAGTCTTCCAAACCATGAACATCATATAGTTCACAATGTATGCAGATTTTTTTCTTTCATCAGTGTTTTGTTGCCCTCACTGTATATATCTTGCACAAGTCTTCTAAGAATTATACCAAAGTTTGTTTGTTTGGTTATAGTGCAATAATAAATGGATCTTTTCAAATTAGAATTTTGAATTTTTCATTACTAGTGACAGATTATTTCCTTGACCAAACTACTCAGGCTCCCCTGCACTCTCATCTCAACTAGCCTTTAATATTTGAGCTTCTGCATTTGTCTTTTCATTGTCCAATTTTAGCAGGAATCCTATTGAGTTAGTTTAGTCAGTTTCCCCATCCTCAATATCTCATCAGGCTTGGTATCCAGTTCCTCATCTGCCGCCATCTCCCAGATCTATGTCTGCTGATTACCCTGTCCTGTTTCAGCAATGATTGATGTAATCAGAATCCCCGTGCCCTGATGTTTACTCTTAATAACTTTCCACCCTACTCCTTGACTATACATTTTCACTTTTCTCTGTTGTATTTGGAGTTGAGCAGAATCTCTTTCCTCCACTGCAAAACCCCACTGCAGTATTCCCTGTACCCATCCTGACGGTTCTAAACAAAGTCTGCTTTACTATTCCTCAACAAGTGTAATGAGTAATTTGTTTAGCACTAGTATGTAGAAATACAATTAATTGATTGTATATATTGACCTTGTATCTTGTAACCTCCGTGAAATCGTGTATTTGTTTCTATAACTTTGGTAAATTATTTAGGATTTTCCAAATCAATGATAAAGGTGTTTGCAAATAAGAAAAAATTTACTTCCTTTTTTCCAAACTGGATAACTCTTTTTTTTTTTTTCTTGCCTGGTTGTCTTAGCTAGGTCCTTTGTACAAAGTTGCCTTGTTACGCATTATTAGGAAGACGTATTCAGTCTTTTTTCTTTAAGTATGATGTTAACTGTAGCTTGTATGTAAATGCCTTTGTATCAAGTTGAGGAAGTGCCTTTCTGTTGCTACTTTTTGAGAGTCAAGTCATGGATAAATGTTGAATTTTATGAAAAGCTTTCTTTGTACCTTTTGAGATCACCATATAGTTTGTTTTTAGATTGTTAATGTTGTGAATTTTAGTGATCCATTTTCAAATGTTGACCCCGTTTTGAATTTCTGGGATAAAAACTCTATAGTATTATTTTTAGATTGTCATAAAAAGATTAAAATTTT
>NW_012123099.1:10040-10376 GCF_000951035.1 Colobus angolensis palliatus
TTATTTACTGGGCAGCTCCCATCCTAGCAACAGTTCTGGAAAAGTTATGCATCTATGATGCTGGATGGTAAACTACAACTGCAATTAGGAGTTGTTGCAGAAAAGAATATAAATGCTTTTGCTTACATCCTGAAGCCAATGTTCACCATGACCGTGAGCTATACATGCCCTTAGCAGGAGAACTCGCCGAGGCACTGTTGCCATAGAGAAAACGTTTCCTTGTGGGTTTTCTAAGCTACCTGTGAGAGTCTATGGTGAGTTGAGAGTCACTTGAAGAGCAGACCCACACCGAGAACCCCCATAAATGCAATTAATTGTCTGAAGCTGTAAATGTAA
>NW_012123099.1:10426-11521 GCF_000951035.1 Colobus angolensis palliatus
AAGAAATGTGTGTTAGCCAGATGTTAATGATCATGCACAACACTGAAAGTGATCAGTCTATAGTACAAATTGGGGACCTGGTTTTTGGGCCATGAGTCTGTCATTACCTTTTCCTAGAATCCTGGATAAATTTTTCCACCTTTTGAGACACAGTTCCTCTATCTGTGAGATGTGCGTATAGGGATTGGTGTCATCTAAGATACCTTGCAGTTTTTACAGCTGGTAGTTTTAGAAGACAGGGCTAAGCCTGTGGACGTGTCAGATGGGTTCTAATGACCAGCTTTGAGACAAGTGTCCAAAATGGGCTTGTTTCTGACAATTTTCTTATTTCTCCTGTAAGTGGATTCAGAGGAGGAAGAAGGGTAGCAATCCAGTGGCATACAGTTCTGGATAATTAGAATCCACCAGTCAGTGCCTTATGGTAAGAGATGACTGTATATGTCTCTTTATTGTGGTTCAATACCATGTGCTTTCATGATATATACTTTTCTTTACAGGAGTCTAAAATAATCAAATAATCACCATCAATACTATGATTCCAGCATATTCTCTAGTCTAGTACACACATTTAAAAACAAGAGAATTTAATTAAGGAACCACTTTCCTGTGAGAGCTGTGCTGAAAACTCTAAAATGCCAAGGGATAATGTCAATTGAAATACAAATGTTTCAGCTTAAACAGGCAAAAAACTACTTCTTCCTTTACTCTAAAAAAGTGAAACTTTGTCTATTCCTAACAGAGCTCTCTGAGATATAGAGTAATATCTCTGATTAAGCATTCTGTGGGCAACATTTGAGGAGTAGAGAGATTCTAAACAGTAATGCAATTCTTTTCAGCATGATTTCTTTTCTTATGAAAAAGAAATAAATACGTGATCCTGTGAAATCTGTAAACGTTTTAATGCAAAGTGGTATTGAATTATACTCTAGTCTTTAGAAAACAAGGCTATATGTCGAGCTTGTAAAACGTAAAAAAAAAAAAAATTCAAATGAGATTGGGAGCTGGTATTGATTATTAAAAAATAAAAAAAAGAAGGAAACCCATTCAATTTTCTATATGGTTAGAGTTCCCAACGGAATTTCAGTTTGATATATT
>NW_012123099.1:15558-15905 GCF_000951035.1 Colobus angolensis palliatus
TCTGTTCCTGCAGCAGTTTACTAAGGATAATGGCCTCCAGTTCCATCCATATTCATGCAAAGAACATAATATTGTTCTCTTTTATGGCTTCATACGATTCCATGGTGTGTATGTACCACATTTTTGTTATCCAGTCTACCATTGACGGGCATTTAGGTTGATTGCATGTCTTCGTTATTGTAAATACTGCTGCAGTGAACATATACATGAATGTGTCTTTATAATAAGACTCTTTCTATTCGTTTGGGTATATACACAGTAATGTGATTGCTGTGTTAAATGGTAGTCTGTTCTTAGGTCTTTGTGGAATTACCACACTGTTTTCTACAATGGTTGGACTAATTTAC
>NW_012123099.1:17785-18597 GCF_000951035.1 Colobus angolensis palliatus
GACTTTTGCTAATGTCCAAAAATTAATATAAAGAAAGCAAATTGCTAAAAAATGATAAAATACAAATACATTAATTAAAATTAGCTAACAAGGGTGCACACATAGTAGTGGCATGATAAAATGTAAGGCATTTTGTATAGCTAATTGTATAAAAATTAGAATATTTTCTTAGCAAGAATTATAAAAGATACTACTCATAAACCTCACCATTCTAAGCAAAACATTGTTAATAATGTGATGTTAATATCTCCTGAGAACAAAGCTGGAGGCATCTCATTACTCAACTTAAAACTATAGTAACTGAAAGTTAGTATAGTTATGGCAGTGACCGAAACAGCATGATACTGGTACAAAAACAGACCAATGAAACAGAATAGAGAGCCCAGAAATAAGGCTGCACACCTACAACTATAGGATTTTTGACAAAGCTGACAAAAACAAGCAATGAGGAAAGGACTCCCTCTTCAATAAATGGTACCAGGATAACAGGCTAGCCATATGCAGAAGATTGAAACTGGGCCCCTTCCTTCCACATTGTGCAAAAATCAACTCGAGATGGATTAAAGACTCAAATGTAAAACCTAAAAATATAAAAACCTTGGAAGACAACCTAGGCAATACTGTTCTAAACGTGGGAATGAACAAGATGCCAGCATGAGGAAGATGCCAAAAGCAATTGCAACAAAATCAAAAGTTGACAAATGGGATCTAATCAAAGAGTTTCTACACAGCAAAAACAACAAAAAGGGAGTGGTAATCAGATAAACTACAGAATGGGAGAAAATATTAGTAAACTGTGCATCCATCAAAGG
>NW_012123099.1:18647-19049 GCF_000951035.1 Colobus angolensis palliatus
GCCTAAATTTAGCTTTGACAAAACTATGAAATAATTTTTCTAATATCTCAATTGAAAAAGTTGTAGAGGCTATAGAGCTGGCTTGAGTTTTGTATGTTGGTTTTATATTCTGAGAATTCACTGAAGTTGTTCATCAGTTTAAGGAGCTTTCCGGCTGAGACTATGGAGTTTTCTAGATATAGAATCCTGTCATCTGCTAACAGGGATAGTTTGACTTCCTCTTTTCCAAATTGAACACCTTTCTTTCTTTCTCATGAGTGATTGCTCTAGCCAGGACTTCCAATGTTGGATAGAAGTGGTGTCAGAAGGCATCCTTGCCTTATGCTAATTTTCCAAAGGAATGCTTGTAGCTTTTGTCCATTCAGTACGCTGTTGACTGTGGGTTTGTAATAGGTTGCTTTT
>NW_012123099.1:19099-20058 GCF_000951035.1 Colobus angolensis palliatus
AACATCGGTTTTTATGGGGTGTGTGTGTGTGTGTATACACCATATCAGTTTTTAATAATGTTTATATGTTGTGCAAGCATATTAATATTAGTTACGATAGATAATGCAGACTCCACAGAAACATTACAATCTAAACTTTGATGATAATATATAAAAGTATGAACTTCTGCACACTTTTACAATTATTAAATTATTTTTCTATTTGCATTTTCTGATGTCATTTGAAGAAGAACTTTTTATATGTCTACTTAGAAGGCTGTGTATGTGGTGAATAAAAGTACAGACTCTGACCACATGACATCAGTTTTAATTCTAGTCTCTTTGCTTCCTAGCAAAGAGAGTCTATAAAATGTAACCAGTCTTTGCCTTGGTTTCCTCACTGTAAAATGGAGAGGAAATGAGTACCTAGCTAGTAAAGTAGTAGTGAAGACACATGTAAAGCACTAGAGAAACAACTGGCACAAAATTAGCCCCACGATATTTGGTTAGTTTTTAATATTTATCTGCCTATTCATATCTTTTGCCCATAGTTTTTTAAATTAAATATTGCTTATTTTACCAGTCAGAATGCTATAGTATATGATATACTTTTACTGTACCCAAAACATGAATTTCCAAGGAAACCATAATTATTGGGTGTCCCATCCATTTAATCATTTCCTCTCTGATCTTCCGGGAAAACACTCTCATGTACACATCTTTCATCTCCCATCTCCTCCTCCTCAATCTTCTTCATGAAATGTTTTTTCTTTGCCTGTGTCTCTTTTTTTTTTTTTAACTTTTAAGTTAAGGTGTACTCGTGCAGGTTTGTCACAGAGGTAAACTCATGTCATGGGTTTTTTTGGTACGGATTATATTGTTACCCATGTATTAAGCCTATTACCCATTAGTTATTTTTCTTGATTCTCTCTCTCCTTCTATCCTCCACCTTCCAGTAGGCTCCAGTGTCTGTTGTTTCC
>NW_012123099.1:26388-27055 GCF_000951035.1 Colobus angolensis palliatus
TATACATTTCAATTATTTTAAAATTATAATAGAATTTTATATCTAATATAATAGTTTCATTTATTTACCATTCCTGAATATTTGTTTTCTGTGTGCATCCTTTTTTACATTCTCTAATAAATTGCTCATTCAATTGTTAAAAACTTTTAAGTACCATTTTTACAATATTTGTATGTTACTTCTTATTTTTTCTGTGAACATGGCTAGTCCTGATCTCAGAGTATTTCTAGACTTGTAGTATAGATTGAGAACTGGTTTTTGTGTTTGTTCTCTGCAAATATTTAAACAATAAACAGTTTATTAAATATACGGTAGACATTTCCCTAAATCATCTGTTGTCAATTTTTTTTTCAATGATGTATATCAGGACTACCTTTTCAGTTTTTACAGTGTTTTTCAGATTATTTAGGTTTCCATTTATTCTGACATTTAAGTTATATTTTCTTAGAAATGTAACCCTTTGTCTAATTCTCAAAAAATGTGTTACCAAAGTTATACCAATAACTAAATATTTTAAAAATTCATCTATATCAATGGCTCTTTCCATTTCACTAGTGTCCTGAATTTTATAAACATGCAACATATCCTTAGCAAAATGGAATAGTTTTATCTCTGTTTTAATGTTCGTTCCAATTATTTTTTCTTTCTGTTGCATTTTTGTGGAGCC
>NW_012123099.1:27105-27419 GCF_000951035.1 Colobus angolensis palliatus
TATCTCTGTTTTAATGTTCGTTCCAATTATTTTTTCTTTCTGTTGCATTTTTGTGGAGCCTCTGAAATACAGTTATAAAAGTAGCACACGTCTTTCCAAGATTACAGATTTTAATTCTAATGATATTTATGCTCTTCTATTATAAACATACATTTGACTTCGGAAAACAATTTTCGTATTTATTTAGCTACCTTGAATTCTTTTTTTTTTCTTGCATTCATTTCTTTTTTTTTTTATTATACTTTAAGTTCTAGGGTACATGTGCATAACGTGCAGGTTTGTTACATATGTATACTTGTGCCATGTTGGTGTGC
>NW_012123099.1:31337-31598 GCF_000951035.1 Colobus angolensis palliatus
AGCCATGCTGTTTCTTCCAGATTCAATCTTGGTCAGTTCCATATGTCCAAAAACGTATACAATTTTTCTATATTTTCCAGTTGGTTCATATATAGTAATTCATGATAGTGTCTGATGATCTTCTGTATTTATGTGTTATCATTTGTGTGTTGTTTACTTTCTATATAGTTGTATAGTTTTAAAAGCTCCTCTTGGTATTGATTTCTTGTTTTATTTCATGTTATCTCAGAAGATATTTTAAATAATTTTAATATTTAAAAA
>NW_012123100.1:0-1208 GCF_000951035.1 Colobus angolensis palliatus
AGATCGTGTTTGCCTGGCTTGAATCCTTCAGTGGCTTCTCATTATTCTCAGAATAAAGTTAAAGGTCTCTCCGTGGGCTGTGAGGTGGGCCAGCACCCTCTCCAAAATCGCCTCTGTGTTTCCCTTGTTTACCATATTTTCTCGCCTCCTTTCCGCATCCTAAATGTACCATGCTCGGCTCTGCCTCAGGACCCTCAAACTTTCTGTTGTTCTCCTTATCCTTTGGTTCAGACTCATTATTATTTGGGTCATTTCAGTTAGGTCACATTTTCATAAAGAGGTGATAACCCTTTTTTTAAAAGCCATTTTTCTACCATATTACATTGTTTTATCTTTTTCAGAGAATTTGTCGGTGCTTGAAATTTTTACCCACCTTTTTTTTTTTTTTTTTTTTTTTTTTTTTTTTTTCCCAGCTCTCCATTCATCTATCCATTGTGTGTTTATTTCCTGTTTTTTATCCAAATATATACTCCTTAAGGGCACAGGGCTCTCCTTTTCCTCACTCTATCTCTTTAATTTCTTTAATTATTTTTCCTTTGAAACAGGGTCTGGAATGCACGCTTTCCCCTACTGTGGGCGCCTGTAATCTCAGTTACTTGGGAGGCTGAAGCTGGAGAATTGCTTGAACCCAGGGGACAGAGGTTGCATTGAGCCAAGATCGTGACTGCACTCTAGCTTGGGCAACAGAGTGAGACTCAAAAAAAAAAAAAAAGAAAGAAAAAAGAAAAGAAAAAGAAAATAAAAAGGCAGCCGGGCGCGGTGGCTCACGCCTGTAATCTCAGCACTTTGGGAGGCCGAGGCAGGCGAATCACGAGGTCAGGTGTTCGAGACCAGCCTGGCCAATATGGTGAAACCCCATCTCTGCTAAAAATACAAAAAAATTAGCTGGGCATGGTGGCAGGTGCCTGTAATCCCAGCTACTCGGGAGGCTGAGGCAGGAGAATCACTTGAACCCAGGAGGCGAAGGTTGCAGTCAGCCAAGATTGCGCCACTGCACTCCACCCCAGGCAACAGTGCAAGACTCCATCTAAAAAAAAAGACAAGAAAAAGGCAAGCCACAGGCTGAGAGAGAATATTCACCATACCTATATTAGACAAAGGACTTGTATAACGTTTTTTTTTGAGACAGGGTCTCTTCTGTTCTGTCACTCAGGCTGGACTGCAATAGTGTGATCATGGCTCACTGTAGCCTCAAACTCCTGGGCTCA
>NW_012123101.1:0-1231 GCF_000951035.1 Colobus angolensis palliatus
CCGGCTAACTTTTTTGTATTTTTAGTAGAGACGGGGTTTCACCCTGTTAGCCAGAATGGTCTCAGTCTCCTGACCTTGTGATCCGCCCGCCTCAACCTCCCAAAGTGCTGGGATTACAGGCATGAGCCACCCCGCCTAGCTAATTTTTGTATTTTTAGTAGAGACTGAGTGTCATGATGTTTGCCAAGCTGGTCTTGAAATCCTGACCTCAAGTGATCTGCCCACCTCAGCATCTCAAAATACTGGGATTACAGGCATGAGCCACCAAGCCTAGCTGCAGCTTTGTATTTATAGGCACCACTCTGTCTTCATACACATTTAATCTTGTAATATTATTATTAATTAAATAATTGTTTATGTGTTATATAATAATTTATAAAATCAAATAATTATGTAACTATAATAACCAAAATGTCATAGCCAAAATAAACAAACACAAATGTTTGGGTGCCAGACTAATTCTTAGTAAGCAAAAATACTGAAAACATGAAAGCAGAGTGGCACAGAAATACTAGAGTAGTCAGGCAGCGGCACTAATTCAGTGTGGTATGAGTATCAGTTAGTACATTATATAGAGGAAATGGAAAACATTGGTTAAAACAGCTAGTCAGAGGGCAGTGTATCTACTACAATATCTCGATCTTCTAATATATTCTCATTTAGTTGTTTTATTGAGGCCCTGTGTAAAACTATGCCCAATAGTTGGAAGATAGAGTCAACACTGAAGTGGGTGCGTATTCTGAGTGTCAATGATCAACATTGGGAGGATCTTAGATAGAAAATAAATTTGGTGTTTTTTTTATTTCAATTTTTATTTTAAGTTCTGGGGTACATGCTCAGGATGTGCAAGTTTGTTACATAGGTAAACGTGTGCCATAGTGGTTTGCTGCACCTATCAACCCATCAGGTATTAAGCCCAGCATGCATTAGCTACTTTTTCAAATGCTCTCCCTCCCCCTACTCCACCCTCTGACAGGCCCCAGTGTGTGTTGTTCCTCTCCATGTGTCCATGTGTTCTCGTTGTTCAGCTCCCACTTGTAAGTGAGAACATGCGGTGTTTGGTTTTCTGTTCCTGCATTAGTTTGCTAAGTATAATGGCTTCCAGCTCCATCTACATCCCTGCAAAGAACACGATCTCGTTCCTTTTTATGGCTGCATAGCATTCCATGGTGTATATGTGCCACATTTTCTTTATGCAGTCTATTGTTGATGGGCATTAGGGTTGATTCCA
>NW_012123102.1:0-1131 GCF_000951035.1 Colobus angolensis palliatus
AGACGGGGTTTCACTGTGTTAGCCAGGATGGTCTCGATCTCCTGACCTCGTGATCCGCCCATCTTGGCCTCCCAAAGTGCTGGGATTACAGGCTTAAGCCACCGTGCCCGGCCTAGTCAATACTCTTAAAGAAAAGAATTTTCAACCCAGAATTTCATGTCCAGCCAAACTAACCTTCATAAGTGAAGGAGAAATAAAATCCTACACAGACAAGCAAATGATGCGAGATTTTGTCACCAAAAGGCCTCCCTTACAAGAGCTCCTGAAGGAAGCACTAAATATGGAAAGGAAAAACCAGTACCAGCCACTGCAAAAACATACCAAACGGTAAAGGACTGCAATTTCTATGCAACTCTTAGTCCTGGGCTAGGCTTAGAGTAAACTGACTAGGATGCCAAGTGTCCTAGGGAGATCTAGGGAGACAACAGCTGGGACAGACAAGGGGGTGCTTGCACCATCCCTCCCCCAACCCCAGGCAATGCAGCTAGCAGCAACAAAAGGGTCTCCTTCTTTCTGTCTGAAGAGAGGAGTGAAGCATAAAAAGGACTTCGTCTTGCATTTAGGTAACTGCTCAGCCACAGTAGAATACAGCACCAGGCAGTCTTAAGGGCCCAATCTAGACCCCAGCTCATGGATGACATTTCTAGACACACCTAGGCTAAAGGGGACCCACTGCCTTGAAGGGAAGGACCTGGTCCTGGCGGGATTCATCATCTGCTAACTAAAGGGCCATCGGGCCCTAAATAACCAATACTGATACCCACGTAGTACGCCATGGGTCTTGGGCTGTGCTGGTTTCAGGGCGGTGACCCAGCACATTCCCAGCTGTGGTGGCTATGGTGAAAGACTCCTTTTATTTGAGAAACCAGAGGAAAAGCAAAGGGAACTTTGTCTTGCACCTTAGGTACCAGCTTGGCCACAGCAGGGAAGAGCACCAAGTGGGTTCTTGAGGTGCCCAAATCCAGGTCTAGGCTCTTGATGGCAATTTTGGACAAATCTTCCAGACAGAAAATCAACAAAGAAACATCAGACTTGGCCGGGCGCGGTGGCTCAAGCCTGTAATCCCAGCACTTTGGGAGGCCGAAACGGGCGGATCACAAGGTCAGGAGATCGAGACCATCCTGGCTAACA
>NW_012123103.1:0-2181 GCF_000951035.1 Colobus angolensis palliatus
GTCTCTACTAAAAACACAGAATTAGCTGGGCGTGGTGGTGCCTGTAGTCCCAGCTACTCAGGAGGCTGAGGCAGGAGAATCACTTGAACCTGAGAGGCAGAGGTTGCGGTGAGCCGAGATTGCGCCATTGCACTCCAGCCTGGGCAACAAGAGCAAAACTCCGTCTCAAAAAATAAAAATAAATAAAGTAATTAACAATAATAAAATTCAGCAACAGCAACTTTGCCGCCACTCAGGAACACTGTGGTGCTGGTTGGCACGGCCAGTCCTCGCCCGCGTCTCCAGAGCTGTGTCCCGCCCTCCAAGCCCACGGAGGACTTGGCTCTCAGGGTCTCCATGGACCTTGGGGCCCAGCAGGTCCTCAGCAGCCTCCAAGGCCATCAGTGCCACCTCCTTCCAACGGCGCCTTCTCTGCGTGGCTGCACGGAGGCTGCATTTCCCGGCTTCCCACCTTGCCAGGCCAGGGCCCTTTGTCCTCTTCCTCCGCGATGGGAGCTCACAGGCCCTGGCTCTTCTGTCTGCAGAGTCTCAGCCCGTCCAGCGCCACCTCTGCTCTGAGCTCCAAACTCAGACACCTGGTTTCAGTAGCTCCGTTTGGAAAGCCAGCAGCACCTCGTTCCTACCGTCTTCAAAACCCAAAGCTCCTGATCTTGTCTCTGCCCCCCACACCCTGTTCTTCATCTTCCCCACGCAGGCAAGGGTGGTGGCCCTGCCTCCGGCCCCCCTCGGCACTCCCCGCCGGCTCCGATCCATCAGTTCCTCTCGTCCTATCTTCAAATGGTGCCCAGAGGCCACAGGCAGTGGCTCACGCCTGTAATCCCAGCAGGATGGATCACGAGGTCAGGAGTTCAAGACCAGTCTGGCCAACATGGTGAAACTCCGTCTCTACTAAAAATAGAAAAATTCGCCAGGCGTGGTGGCACACACCTGTAATCCCAGCTACTCTAGAGGTTGAGGCAGGAGAATTGCATGAACCCGGGTGGGGGCGGAGGTTGCAGTGAGCCGAGATCACGCCACTGCACTAGAGCCTGGGCAACACAGCGAGACTCCATCTCAAAAAAAAAAAAAAAAAAAAAGGCCGGGCGTGGTGGTTCAAGCCTTTAATCCCAGCACTTTGGGAGGCCGAGACGGGTGGATCACGAGGTCAGGAGATCGAGACCATCCTGGCTAATAGTAAAACCCCATCTCTACTAAAAATACAAAAAATTTGCGGGCATGGTGACCCGTGGCTGGCAGCCCACGCCCTGCACCTTGTCCCACCCCTGCGTCAGCACTGACAGCGGGAAGTCCCCAGGATTGCTGTGACTCTCGTGCACCAGGAAGCTGCCCGGACGTCCCTTCTGCAGCAGCAGTGTCTCAGCCTCCTTGCCAGACAAGCTCCCGTGGTACTACCTGGCCCAGGCATAGGGGAGCACAAGTGAGGCTGGAGGCCATGGCCTGGCCAGGTGAGGGGGAGAGACCCACACAGATGGGGCAGAAGGCTCAGTGAGACATACGCAGACCTTGGGGGTCCAGGCAGCGCCCCCACCCAGGCCCCAGAGCTGCTCTGCCCACCTTTCTGGCCCTTGCCCACCCAGGAGCCTGCAGGAGGCAGGCGGGCGCTGCAGGGGTGGGCGGCCACCAGGTGGCAGCCTGGTCCTCAGCAAGGAGGGGCTGGGCGGCCACCCCAGACCAGGCCTCCTTCCCTATAGATGCAGGCCCCTGCAGTGGGGAAACCAAGGCTGGAGGAACCGGCTCAGCCCAGGGCAACAGCCAGGAGGGCAGGGATGGGGCCAGGGCAGGGGACCTGGACTCCAGTGCCTGAGACCTGAAGGAAGGAGGCCTGGGGAAGGCAGGTGCAGGACCCTGCACCCTCTGCTTTGCTGCAGCCGTGCCCTGAACCAGTGCTTAGAAGACGCCGTCCCTCAGGATGCAGGCACATGCACACACACACATGCACACTCACACACGAACACACACACGTACCTAAACACACACACACATGAACACACATGACACACGCACACACGAACACAACACACACAAACACATGCGTACCCAAACACACACGCACACACATGAACACACGAACATATGACCACATATGAACACACATGAATATGCACAGGCACACACACGTGTATGCACCTGAACATACACACACATACGAACACACAAACACACGAGAACACACATGACACA
>NW_012123104.1:0-1186 GCF_000951035.1 Colobus angolensis palliatus
ACCCCACAGAAATACAAACTACCATCAGAGAATACTATAAACACCTCTACGCAAATCACCTAGAAAATCTAGAAGAAATGGATACTTTCCTGGACACTTACACTCTCCCAAGACTAAACCAGGAAAAAGTTGAATCCCTGAATAGACCAATAACAGGCTCTGAAATTGAGGCAATAAGTAATAGCCTACCAACCAAAAAACGTCCAGGACCAGATGGATTCACAGCTGAATTCTACCTGAGGTACAAGGAGGAGTTGGTACCATTCCTTCTGAAACTATTCCAATCAATAGAAAAAGAGGGAATCCTCCCTAACTCATTTTATGAGGCCAACATCATCCTGATACCAAAGCCTGACAAAGATACAGGAAATGAGAGAATTTTAGACCAATATCCCTGATGAACATCGATGCAAAAATCCTCAGTAAAATACTGGCAAACAGAATCCAGCAGCACATCAAAAAGCTTATCCACCATGATGAAGTGAGCTTCATCCCTGAGATGCAAGGCTGGTTCAACATATGCAAATCAATAAACATAATCTGGCACATAAACAGAATCAAAGACAAAAACCACATGATTATGTCAATAGATACAGAAAAGGCCTTTGACAAAATTCAACAGCCCTTCATGCTAAAAACGCTCAATAAATTCGGTATTGATGGAACGTATCTCAAAATAATAAGAGCTATTTATGACAAACCCACAGCCAATATCATATTGAAAGGGCAAAAACTGGATACATTCCCTTTGAAAACTGGCACAAGACAGGGATGCCATCTCTCACCACTCCTATTCAACGTAGTGTTAGAAGTTCTGGCTAGGGCAATCAGGCAAGAGAAAGAAATAAAGGGTAGTCAGTTAGGAAAAGAAGAAGTCAAATTGTCCCTGTTTGCAGACGACATGATTGTATATTTAGAAAATCCCATCATCTCAGCCCAAAATCTCCTTAAGCTAATAAGCAACTTCACCAAAGTCTCAGGATACAAAATCAATGTGCGAAATTCATAAGCATTCTTATACACCAGTAACAGACAGACAGCCAAATTATGAATGAGCTCCCATTCACAATAGCTTCAAAGAGAATAATATGCCTAGGAATCCAACTTACAAGGGATGTAAAGGACCTCTTCAAGGAGAACAACAAACCACTGCTCAGTGAAATAAAAGAGGACACAAACAAATGGA
>NW_012123105.1:0-1637 GCF_000951035.1 Colobus angolensis palliatus
CCCGCCTGGGCAACAGAGTGAGACTCCATCTAAAAAAAAAAAAAAAAAAATCATCATTAGCCACTTTACTTTTTCTGTGGTCACTTACTATCCCCCTCTGGCAGCGTAAGGTCTACAGGCACAACACAAATAGTGCAACCTAAAAACCAATGCCTGAGGCTTTTTCCTATGATGTACGTAGATTTTCCACAAAATATAGACCAGAAGCTGCCTTCACATGCTAAGATCACCTGTGCAATTAGTCAGCCATCAAAATGACAGCACATACCTTGTACCTAAAATAGCTAAGAACAACATGTAACCAACAACCTTCTTGGAGACTTAAGAAAGAGTGCTTGACAGCTGGATAACAGGCATCAGTAAAGGAGGAAAGTGGAAAAGGCCATACAGGAAGGTCAGTTTCAAGGAGCAACAGCAGATGAGGATGGCAGCCAAGTGTGTATTTCCTGACCTTTCTGGAACCACCATGGCTCCACTCTGTTGCCCTATCCCAACTCGGAGAAGGCAAGGTTTAGCTGTTTCACTGAAGAACAAACTGGTAACATGATTTTGCCACACCCCTTTGCTTTGGACTGAAAAAAAATGAGGAGCCCACCACTTCTAGTAAACATTAGAGAGTAGGAGGATGGGAGGCTGAGGCATGAGAATTGCTTGAACCTGGGAGGTGGAGGTTGCAGAGAGCCGTGATTGTGCCACCACACTCCAGCCTGGGTGACAGAGCGAGACCCTGTCTCAAAAAAAAAAACAAAAAGAAAAAAAAAACAAAAGAAAACAAAACAAACAGAGTAGGAGGAACGATTTTACTCTTGAGAAGGAATGGCTTGATTCATTCAGCAGTGAAATTATCTTTGGCTTCCTAAGGCAAGAGATTTATATTCTATGTCTTTCTGTAAATCTGATCTAGAAAATTCCATTTCTCCAGTGTCCCGAGCCTGCAGGTCCACTAATATCAAAGGCAAGGCCTCTATTTCTGTCTGGGGGTAAGCAAAGTGCTTTTGGTTCTTCTCAATCACCACTGACTAAAACAGCCAGAGAGATGGACTTTACTGAACAGAAAAAAGGGCACATACAGCTAGGCATGGTGAATTTAAAAACTTTCCTTTGATAATCTGAGTACTTGTAAAATTCTGGGACCTAAAGTCAAAAGTGCTAGAGGGGAGCAGAATATATGAAAAATGCAAAAAACCTTTGTCAACCTTTGTTATTTATGTTGCCATCATCATTTTTCCAGATCAGAAAGAAACCTGTAACTGAATTAAAATTCAAGAAAATATGGAATGCTAGCTATTCAAGATGGGTTTTTATGTTTTAATGGCTACTGTATTTATAAACACATACTCTGACTTATTGGAACACAAATTCTTTCTTTTTTCTTGAGACAGGGTCTCGCTCTGTCACCCAGGCTGGAGTTCAGTGGTGCAATCTTGGCTCACTGAAACCTCTGCCTCCTGGGTTCATGTAATTCTCCTGCCTCAGCTTCCTGAGTAGCTGGGACTACAGGCGCCTGCCACCACGCCCGGCTAATTTTTGTATTTTTAGTAGAGACAGGGTCTCGCTCTGTCACCCAGGCTGGAGTTCAGTGGTGCAATCTTGGCTCACTGCAACCTCTGCCTCCTGGGTTCATGAAATTCTCCTGC
>NW_012123106.1:0-1290 GCF_000951035.1 Colobus angolensis palliatus
GCCTGTAATCCCAGCACTTTGGGAGGCTGAGGCAGGTGGATCACCTAAGGTCAGGAGTTTGAGACCAGCCTGACCAACATGGAGAAACCCCCATCTCTACTGAAAATACAAAAATTAGCTGGGTGTGGTGGTGCACGCCTATAATCCCAGCTACTCAGGAGGCTGAGGAAGGAGAATCGCTTGAACCCGGGAGGCAGAGGTTGCAGTGAGCCAAGATAGCACCACTGTCCAGCCTGGGCAACAGAGCAAGACTCTGTCTCAAAAAAAGAAAAAAGAAAAAAAAGAAATCATATACAAGCAATAAGGATAACAAGGAAAACACTCCCACACACCCCAGCTTTGGAGAAACTGAGGTAAGAGTAACCTGAAGCTCAGTAAGTAAAGGAGTGCTGGGAAGTCAAACCTGCATTCAGGAATGTGTGGGCGGGGATGTTGTGAATGCTGAATGCCCACAGCATGGTGCTCCAGGGCGGGGGTAAGGGGCAATGGGAGAGGAGAATCCAGCAGTCCTGTCTCAGGGAAAAGGGAGCTTCTCCAAAGTCCTTTGTTTAAAGGGAAGTCAAGGCAGATGGGGATGAAGGAGCAGTCACAGAGACTGGCTGTATTTTCAGGAAATGGTTTGCAGTAGTTCTCAGTCATGTGGGGAGAACCCCAAGCTAAAATAACTCACGATGCACCATTGAGAGAGCTCCAGTAGGCCTGCACAGATGCTGCCTGGTGACCCTCTGCAAGGAACCGGGGTGACAGCAGGTGGGTGAAATCAATGAATTCCAACAAGACACATTCCTACACAAAAAGCTATTGTTAAGAAGAAAGGATCAGAGCAAATGGCAAAATGAATGACAGATAAAAAATACAATATTATTATGAAGCAGATTAAAGTTATGACCAAAAAGTGCAAGTGGATTTAAAAATAAAAGCAAAGACAGGAATGAAATAATCTAAGCAATAGCTTTTACAACACTGGAGCAGGAAGCAGAGACCTGAGCAGTGAGGCGAGACGCAGGGTGGGAAAGGAGGGGAGCCTGGCCTCGGTGGGCTTCAGGAAGGAGGTGAAGCGAGAAAGGAAACTCTGCCTCAGTGGCTGAGCGTTCAATGGGAGGCAGCACAAAGGAGCATCTGCAGTGTTGGAAACAGAATCAGTGAGAAGGGTAGGATCAGAAACGTCAGCAAAACAAAACAGATGTGAATAAAGAGTTCAACTAAAGATGAGATAAAGAATAACATACTTGGGGCTGGGTGTGGTGGCTCAGGCCTGTAATCCCAGCACTTTGGGAGGCCGAGGCAGGC
>NW_012123107.1:0-1166 GCF_000951035.1 Colobus angolensis palliatus
AGGCCGGCGGATCATGAGGTCAAGAGATCGAGACCATCCTGGCCAAAATGGTGAAACCCCGTCTCTACTAAAAATACAAAAATTAGCTGGGTGTGGTGGCGCGCACCTGCAGTACCAGATACTCAGGAGGCTGAAGCAGGAGGATCACTTAAACTCAGGAGGCAGAGGTTGCAGTGAGCCAAGATTGTGTCACTGCACTCCAGCCTGGCGACAGTGAGACTCCGTCTCAAAAAAAAAAAAAAAAAAAAAAAAAAAAAAAAATTCTCACTCTCTCTCTGAGTCAATATAACACCCTTCTTTCCCTTGGGCTTTCCATGTCCCTGGACAGATGGCAGACAAGAATGGACTGTCTTAAACTTCCAGTTTCGGTGTTTACAGAGTCCTAGGAAAAAGAGGACTCTAGAACTTTAGGTTTGAACCTAGGCTTATCGTTAAAGTAGGAGACAGTTAAAATGGGAGGCGAGGCTGGGTATAGTGGCTCACACCTATGATCCCAGCACTTTGGGAGGCCAAGGCAGGAGGATCACTTGAGGTCAGGAGTTCGAGACCAGCCTGGTCAACATGGTGAAACCCATCTCTATTAAAAATACAAAAATTAGCCAGGCATGGTGGCATGCGCATGTGGTCCCAGCTACTGGGAAAGCTGAGGCAGGAGAATCGCTTGAACCTGGGAGGCAGAGGTTGCAGTGAGCCATGATCACACCACTGTACTCCAGCCTGGGGGACAGAGTGAGACTCTGTCTCAAAAAATTAAAAAATAAAAAAAAAATAAATAAAGTGGGAGATGAGATATGATCCTGCAGAGTTCCCTAAATCTTTATTTAGAGGCAATCTGAAGTACTCCTGAAATGTGTTTGGGGATACAGTTTTAAGGGCCTTAAAGATGTATAGTGATATTCAGCTTATATGCTTCTTAACTTTTTTAGTTCATGAACCTCTGAGAATCAGACAACAGTTACAGACCCTCAGAAAGTTATGACTAACCTTCCCAAAATAAACATTCACACTTACACAATAAACTCAGGGGCTTGAGTGACTGCCAAGAAGCCAGGTTAAGGATTACTGCCTCTTGAGGCCGGGCGCGGTGGCTCAAGCCTGTAATCCCAGCACTTTGGGAGGCCGAGACGGGCGGATCACGAGGTCAGGAGATGGAGACCATCCTGGCT
>NW_012123108.1:0-1038 GCF_000951035.1 Colobus angolensis palliatus
TGGTTATGACCATCTGGTTTCTCCACTGGGGAGTTACTGTGTTCCCATCCTATATACTATTCTTTGGCAGCATGTCACAGTCCAGCCTACACTCAAGGAGAGGGGGATTAAGTTCTAAGCCTTCTGGGGTGAGTGGGGGGAGTGTCTACGTATATTATCTGAAATTTTTCAGAGATAAATATTTGTCCTTTGTCTCTCATTTATTTATTTACTCAATCATTTATTTATATCACTATGGAGCCATGGATATGCATTTTATTTTGCAGGGTTATAATTATTTGTGTTATCGCTCAGGTTGTCCCAGTTGGGAATGGGGGGTCTCTTTCAGCTTGGCTCCAGTGTTCTTCAGCTTGCCCCCATCCCACCTCCTTTTTGTTTTTGGTGAACACTTTCTTACTTTGTGCCCCTACAAGTTTCCCCTGACATTTTTCCTGCTCTCCCCTACAATCGACCATTTCTCCTAGGAGTCCTGATTTCTTTCCTTGGAGAATTGTATTCAAAAACCAATCACTGGGTTCTGGGGGTGCCCATTGCTACTGGGGTGTCACCGCTGCCAGACCTTCTCAGCAGGCAGAGCTAGGAAATATCTGTATGTACGTGTGCATAGACACATAGCTATAATCACTTCTGTATTTCTACTCATCAGTCTAAGTAAACATGAGTTCTTAAAATAAACAAGAGTTCATGTGGTTATACTAATCTCTAATCCACGATTATAGGGTTCATTCTAGTCTTCCTCCCTCACTAATTTGTAATTTCTTTATTTGACAGTGAAAATCTTGGCTGTCATCATTGACGACTCATTTACTTACTTATTCAATCCTAAAATACATGTAGCAGTTTCAGAACTGAGTTTTGTATACTGATTTTTTTCTTTCTTCTTGTTTTCTTTTTTTTTTCCTTTTTTTTTTTTAAATGGGGTCTCAGTCTGTCGCCCAGGCTGGAGTGCAATGGGTTGATCTCACTGCAAGCTCTGCCTCCCGGGTTCACATCGTTCTCCTGCCTCAGCCTCCGGAGTAGCTGGGACTACAGGCACCC
>NW_012123109.1:0-4126 GCF_000951035.1 Colobus angolensis palliatus
GTCAGTTTACCAACACTGGCTTCACAGTCCCAGTTTCTACAATGCATCTGCTCTGTAAAGGGAGGAATCCCAACCAAGATATCTGCAAGCTACAGGAAAAAACAAGATATCTGCAGGTACAGGAAAAAGCCAGGCCTTATTAGCAAAGCACTTCTTGGAGATTAACAAGGTTCATGCCCCCTCCCACTACAGGACAAATGGGAAAAGCTCCTTGGCCAGGATTCCCCTCTGGAGGTCTTTCAGCACGTCTCGTTGATGACCCTGGACACCATCATGAAGTGTGCCTTCAGCCACCAGGGCAGCATCCAGGTGGACAGGTCAGTGACAACCCTCCAGTTGCAGGGCCCTTGTTCTTACCAAGTGGAGTGCACATACCGGAGGGGCAGGTGGGGGAGCGTGAAGGCTCACCTCCACACAAAGGAAGAGTCAGTCTCTGACCAAACTCTAATTCCGGTCCAGACCAAACAAAGTCTCAGGAACCGATGCCTAATTCCTAGCACAGGTGGACCCTCGTTGTTCATACCATCTGATAAAGGTCAAAGGATAATAGGGCTGTAAGATAGAAGAAACATTGCCTCAAGGCTGCTTGTCCCCATTATCTGAGGCTGCCTCCTCTCAGACCCCATTCTACTTCCGGGTAATGGGCCCACCCCTACTACGGTCTCTTCTTCATACTCTCCCTCAGGAATTCTCAGTCCTACATCCAGGCCATTAATGACCTGAACAACCTGACTTTTTCCCGTGCGAGGAATGCCTTTCACCAGAATGACACCATCTACAGCCTGATCTCTCCTGGCCGCTGGACACACCGCGCCTGCCAGCTCGCCCATCAGCACACAGGTTCTATCTCTTCCTCCTGTCTCCCAGCCTTTCCCAGGCATGTGAAAGAACCTGCCCTGACTCCTCAGGCAGAGAAGGCCCCTAGGAACCCTGCAGAAGCCAGATCACACTCAGCCTGGGGAATTCCCTTGCTCAGGGGCTGGGAGCTGATATGTGAGGGGCCAGATTCTGTGCCTTAGTTTATCCATGTCCTCACATGGAGATAACTGAATGAAACCCTGTCCAAACAGCATTGAAACAGAGCCTCCATGAACTGTGCCACTGCGGGGAGGGTTGCCCTGCCTCACACAGTACTAGAACTTCCACCCCTGACCCTGCACCCACACTCACATTCATGCTGAGATCTACCAGACACCCACATGGGGGCATTTGGGCAGCTAGGCCTTCTGGGGGCTGCTGATGGTCTCAGCTCTGCCTGGTAACCATTGTTCTGGTACAGACCAAGTGATCCAACTGAGGAAGGCTCAACTACAGAAGGAAGGGGAGCTGGAGAAGGTCAAGAGGAAGAAGCACTTGGATTTCCTGGACATCCTCCTCTTGGCCAAAGTGAGTATGTGTAGGAGAGGCCTGAGTCTTTGCCCAGAAGTACAGAGCATGAGTCTTTGCCCAGAAGTACAGAGCAAGAGACCAGCCCTGCATTTTCACCATGGTCTTCCTAGATGGAGAATGGGAGCATTTTGTCAGACAAGGACCTCCGTGCTGAGGTGGACACATTCATGTTCGAGGGCCATGACACCACAGCTAGTGGGATCTCCTGGATCCTGTATGCTCTGGCCACACACCCCAAGCATCAGGAGAGGTGCCGGGAAGAGATCCGTGGCCTCCTGGGTGATGGAGCCTCCATCACCTGGTGAGTGAGGGCTGAAAAGATGGGGTTCCCTGCCTTCTCTACAGGGGAAGCCCCTGGTCTCCCCAGGCCTTGCTGATGTTCAGGATGTGCTTGTTTCAGGAACCACCTGGACCAGATGCCCTACACAACTATGTGCATTAAGGAGGCACTGAGACTCTACCCACCGGTGCCAGGCATTGGCAGAGAGCTCAGCACTCCTGTCACCTTCCCTGATGGGCGCTCCTTGCCCAAAGGTATGAACTTCCCCCACCCTCTCACCTAAACTCTCCACAGGGATATGTGGAGGGTCAGAAATCCAAGTGTGCTTCAGAGTTCTGCACATCTCTGGGTCTCCCTTTTGTTTTAAAAAAATCAAAAACATATTTTGTATTTAAGATTAAGAATTTAAAATGTCTGGCCGACAGCTTGAACCCACCAAAAGTTCAAGAAATAAGTGTTAATCTCTGAATGTGGCCTTGGGTCAGTAACTCTAAAATTCTATTCCTTGAGATGTGCAGGGCTGGAAAGAGAATCAGACAAGGGTAGAGAAGGATGTGTTTCTTTCCTCATGGGGTCAGTGCAAAAGAGGCTGATCAGGAATCTCATTTCCCGGGTCAGCTGTTGTCCAGTCTCTGAGGAACCCTCAGGTTGATGGCAGAGAGCAGCTGATGACCAGATCTGGGGCCACCAAGGCGCAACCACCCCGGTTCTGGTCCCAGTCCTGCCATAACCTAGTCGTGTGAACACAGACAAGATAATAAGTCTCTCTGAGACTCAGGTATCTCCCCTGAAAACTGAGAGCAAAAGAATGTCTTCCTTGGAGCGTTGTTGTATTGAGTGAGTTCATGTATATTCTCCAACGGACCTTGGAGGATATTTGATGAATGTGAAATGTCACTGGACTTACTCTAAAGAGTAATGCTCTGATTCTTTCTTGCTTCTCGTTCCTGCATAAATGGTTGTCTATTCATCATCTGAACTCACATGCTTTGTCAAGCCTAACCCACCTGCATAATGGCAGAATCATCCCAGTCAAAGTGACAATTTGTGGAAAGTAGGCCTTTTGGGCCTTGTTTTGCCCCTGCTGGCTGAAGTACCAGGACACCCCAGGCAAATGATCGGTCTTCTCTCTGTTTCCAACCTGCACCACAGGTATCATGGTCATGCTCTCCATTTATGGCCTTCACCACAACCCAAAAGTGTGGCCCAACCCAGAGGTATGTGGTCCTTGAGAGGAGGAAGTGGGGTGATCTCTCAAGACCAATACCTTCTCCTGCTTCCACCTCTGGGAGTCCTGTCCCCTCGTGGGTGGCAAGTAGGGGCTGGATCCTTACCTATCCTGGCTCTGGTGCTTGCTCTGCAGGTGTTTGACCCTTCCCGTTTTGCACCGGGTTCTGCTCGACACAGCCACGCTTTCCTGCCCTTCTCAGGAGGATCAAGGTGAGACGTCCTGTGTGGTTATTGGAAGAGAGAAATAAGGGAAGTCTCTGGTCAACCCTCTGATCTTTGTGAGCCAGATATTCATATGTGGTGTCTTCATATGTGCCCTTAAATGTTGGTACTTGTGGGAAAGTCAGGCACCTGGTGTGGGTGTCTCTGTGTACAAAAGGAAGGTGGCGTTCCAGAGCACCCCATGGAGACTTTGCTCCCTCTCCTTCTTCAATTGGGCAGCCTGAATTCACTGTCAGTGCATGTTCCAAACTTCAGTATATTCACATATTTTCCTCACTTTAGGGATATGAATTATCAGAATTAGATATTCTCCAGTAAATTCAACTTCAGCTGTTTGCTTTTCTCAGTTATCACGAATAGTAAACAGTAGATTTATCTCTCCCCACACATCCTCAATACTGCACACAACCTTCCCTATTTAATTCACCAGTCTGCCATAGAGATGAATCATTGAAATTTTTGCATCTGTTTATAATACAGATGACCTGCAAGTCCTACCTTTCAAGCCACATAAGGGAGAGGTTAAGGTAGCCCTTTGAAGAAAGTTTTACAACAGTGTGTGTCATATCATACATTTTTCTGTCTTGCCCAATGAAATTTTTACTGCATTATATAGTGTTCACATATTTATGTCTATTTCCCCATTTGGCAAATCTGTACATACTTTGGGATCTTTATGCCATAGTCCTGTAATCCACTTAGCACAATATTGGCCAAAAACACAAAAATGTGAACAGTACACTGTCTTGGAGAGAAAAGCACAATAATTATATATAACGCACAACATTTCAAGGCTCCTGGTATGTGAAATATAAAACACACTTGAAATAGCTGTTGAGCTGGAGAGGAGAACTCCAGAATGGCTGTGGTGGAAATCATCGTGGCATCAGAAATTGTCCTGTGACATACAAACAGGCAACAACAATACAAATTCTTAGTAGAAACAAAGTTTGTTCAAAGAAATAATTATGTGACTTCTTCAAATGGTGAGTTCACTTACACAGA
>NW_012123110.1:0-17907 GCF_000951035.1 Colobus angolensis palliatus
ATCAACCTTTCAGGAATACACTATGTATACAGGGAGCAGAGTATTACATACCCAAAATGTCCTGAGATATACTTCATATCCCATCCAGGATTTTAGACGCTAAGATCAACCACATTGGTTTATTCAATATGTTCAGCTTTCCAGGAACTTGTTTCTTTAAAAAAAAAAAAAAAGTGGTAAATTACACTTAACATAAAATGTACCTTCTTAGTCATTTTCAAGTGTAGAGTTCAGTAGTGTTAAGTATATTCACATTGTTGTTGCAAGGAATCTCAAGAACTCTTTCATCTTACAAAACTGAAATTCTATATCCATTAAACAATTCCCCATTTCTCTCTCCCCTCAGCTTTTGTCAACTACTATTCTGCTTTCCGTTCCTATGAATTTGACTACGCAGATGCCTCCTATGTGTGGACTCACACACTATTTGTCTTTCTGCAACTGGCTTACCTCACTTAGAATAGTGTCCTCAAGGTTCATCTATGTTGTCAAATGTGTTAGAATGTCCTTTTAACCCTGAGTAATATTCCATTGTATGTGTATATCACATTTTATTCATTAACACATCGATGGATCTTGGGTGGATTTTGTATTTCGGTTACCGTGAATATTGCTGCTCTGAACACTGATGTGTAAATATCACTTTGAGATCTTATTTTCAATTATGTTGCATATGTAACCAGAAGTAGAATTGCTGCATCATTTTGTTCTTCATTTTTTAATGTTTTGAAGAACAGTTTTTAGAGTAGCTGTACCAGTTTATATTTTGGGCAAAAGTGCACAAAGTTTCCAGTTCCTTCACATCTTCATCAACACTTTTTTTTTTTCTTTTTTTGTGAAAGAATCTCCCTCTGTTGCCCAGACTGGAGTGCAGTGCTGAAATCTCAGCTCATTGCAAACTCCACCTCCCAAGTTTAAGCGATTTTCCTGCCTCAGCCTCCTGAGTACTTGGGACTACAGGTGTGTGACACCACACCTGGCTAGTTTTTTTGTATTTTTAGTAAAGACAGGGTTTCACCATATTGGCCAGGCTTGTCTTAAACTCTTAACCTTGTGATCTGTCCACCTCAGCCGCCCAAAGTGCTGGGATTATAGGTGTGAGCCACCATACCTGGCCCACTTTTTTTTTTTTTTTTTGAGAGTAGCTGTCCTAATAGGTGTGAGGTGGTAGTTCAGTGTGCTTTTGATCTGTGGTTCCCTAGTGATGAATTATGTCCAGCAGTTTTCTGCATGCTTGCATCTGGCCCCCATGCATTTATTGAATTTGGAAAATTTCTCATTCTTGCTTTTAATCTGATATGTAATTGAAATTTTTTTCTCTCTCTCTCACTCCATATAGGAGATGTGTTCTCCTATATGGAGAACAGTTTTCAGCCCCCAACACACTTATTTTTTTCATCCCGCCAATATTTCTATTTAGATGAACTTGAATTTTCCCCATATTAAAAACAGCTCATTTGAATGCAACATTTTATTTTCTTCAGTTGTATGCTTATTATACACAAAATTTAAAATCAGAAGTATTAGCATAATTATTTTCTTCCTCAATAGACTTGTGTAGTTATGGCTTCAGATTTAGTGTTTATTTAATAATGTGATAATTGCTAATTTCCTCACCAAAAGACAATTCCCTCATGCATCATAGAAAGCTATGTGTACTCATCACCTACCATTTCTCCTAGAGATAATGTGACATAATTTTAGCTCTCTTTGGATTGAGCCTGGGCCTTTTGCCAAGTTTCTTCTTCTTCATTAATATTAATACAATCCCTCTCCTCAGAAGAGAACAATGCAATGATGCAATTTCTACTGGGAAGTTGAATTATGCCATTCCTAATCAATTCTCTGTCTCCATCTCTCCTGGGGTTAATCAATAGAATATATATACACACATACTATATACACACGCACACACACACACACATATATATTAATAAGCTAATATATATATAAATTAAGCACATATATGTGTGTGTGTACCTTATAACTTTAACTTTTATTTTTATCTCTTGAAAATATTTTTGAAAAACTTAAAGACTTGAAAAAAATGTTTTAGTGTTATGAGTTACCATAAAAAACTAAATTTCCAAATTTGTAAGTACACTTTTCCCCATTTCATCAATGTAGGTTTTCAAAATGTTACTTTTTGTGTACCACATATGTCATTTTGTAACATCATATTTCGAGACTATTTACTATTGTCTCATACAAAATTATATTTGTGTAATATAATTAATTATTTTTAGTCTTTTACATTTTATTTTATCATGAGGAAAACTTCTTCACTGGTAGAACATGTATTATGAATTTAGAAAAGCAAATTTTGTAGACCTACATGATTCCTTCAAGATTTGTGTGTGTGTGTGTGTGTGTACATATATATAGAGTAATTTGCTAGCCAATAAAAGAGACCATGGCAAAACAAATATTTCAAATCAATCTTGTGTGTATGTGTGAGTGTGTGTGTATGTGTGTGTGTGTGTATGTTAGTTTTTCCTAGATTGCGCTGACATCATCATGCTGGTAATGAAATATACTTCCATATATATATAAATCATAAAGAAAAAATAAACACAGGTAGAATTTGTACAACTTGATATCTCAGTTTAAAAAACATTACTCTGTAATCCCAGCACTTTAGGAGGCCGAGAGGGGCGAATCACAAGGTCAGGAGATCAAGACTATCCTGGCTAACCCGGTGAAACCCCGTCTCTACTAAAAAATACAAAAAACTAGCCAGGCGAGGTGGTGGGCACCTATTGTCCCAGCTACTCGGGAGGCTGAGGCAGGAGAATGGCGTGAGCCCTAAAGGCGGAGCTTGCAGTGAGCTGAGATCCGGCCACTGCACTCCAGTTTGGGCAACAGAGTGAGACTCCGTCTCAAAAAAAAAACATTACTAATTTCTGTTGTAGAGGCTTGTATATATGTTTCTGTATGTATGTGTGAAAGTATGTATTGCTATAATCCAAAATGACTTCCTTCACAATAGTAAGCTTTAGAACCACTGTATAGAAATTTTGTTTATTTAATTAGCTTATATATACTGAATATGATTAATGAAGCAAACAAAACAGAAAAAAACACCCATTCTGGATTAGAAATTTCTTATTAAAGTTAGAGTCACTAATAGACTCCCATGACTACAATTAAATGTAAAAGAAGTCAGTTGTACATACATATATGTGGCCAAAGTGGTAGCTGATACATAAAAACCAGTTAGGAAAATAATGAAAGCTGGGTCTTTCAGAAATGCCACAGTAAATAGCATGCATATTTCCCCACCAATCTCATACAGAGTTAGCAGATTATGTGGGACAAAATATATCTTCTGTATTCCTAGCTGAAAATTAATGGAAAAATAAACCTGTAATCATCACATATTAAGTTTGAAAAGCAAACAGTCTTAGCACTATGCTAAATGAATGTTAGTATACAGAATTCAAATTTAATGTATTTTCAAAATTTGAGTTTGTCTATTGTTTTCTATGTGAAAAAATTAACAGAAATGAGACAAATTATCATCAAATGATCTTGGTTTTACTTAATTCCAATGGTTCTCTATAAAAATATGATTATAAATGCACTAAACCATCATTATAAAAAAAAATTTCTATACCATGAAGTACCAAGAGGGTTAAGGATTAGATAATAGCCTCATTAACTGTATTAAGATTTAATATCCGTAATTTTCACTTTGGGTCTATCTATCATCTATCTTCTTGTTATTTTCTCAGTTCTTTCCAATAAGACTTTTGTTATGAATCAACTAAAATTCAATTGAATAATCACATTACATGAAATTATGTTTTATATGTAACATAATAACATTTTAATATTAATTTGTTTGCAGTTAAATAATAAACTTATTTATTGTCTATATCAATAAGTATGTTACCAGCTAGGGTTCAAGAAAAAATTAAGCACGTATTTTAAAAAAATGTGTGAATATGAAGTTAGGTTTTCTCAATCCCAGAGAAAACAATGGGATGATTCCTTAAGAAAAATTGTACTTATATTATTAATCTGACTCAAAAAATGTAAGCATGAATATGTAATCTCTAAAAGGGTAGCACTTTGTAGTTTTCACGAATTTGAACTCCTAACAAAATCACCCCTAAAATTCATAATGCCAAAAAAAAAAAAGATCAATTCTAAGTCCTCAGGATAACCTGCTGCCAGTACTTGAAACAGGTGATCACTTTATCCTTCTTGAAAAAGTGCCTTTTCCTTGATTTGGGGGACATTTCCTTTTCAGATTTTTAACTTACCCCCCTGGTAGATACTTGTCAGAATTCTTTGCTGAATTCTGTTAATTTTCCCAACCGTTGAATGTTGTTGATTCCGTGGACGCAGTACTTGCTCCCCTATTCCCTACCAAAGTTCTCACTGACTTCCTTTTAAGGTACCCTGGAAACTGACAGATTTGTAGCTTCAAGCAGAAAATTCAGGCACAATTTACTACATCCTGATGATTTTTTTTTTTTTCCTGGATCCACAAAGGGTTTATTTATTCAAACTCGCCACATGGGGGCACATTCGTTCCCCATCACCATGACTCAAATTGGTGACATTTTAATTTGCAGGCAATTACCTCTACAAACATCTCCCTTCATTAGAAATAAAAATTGAAATGTTCAAAGCATCTTACAGGCCAAAGAGCTAAGCAAGATCCTCACTCAAGCACTCAAGAGTTCTTTTGTTTGTTTGTTTTGTTTTGTTTTCCGAGAACAACTCAGGAGGAAGAAACAACTGAACATTTTTCCGCCAGCCGCAGCAAATAACACTGAAGTCCCAGCGTTTTAGCGCTGTCAGCGTTAACTTCTACACGGAAGCTGCCCCTCCACCCTCCAGAAGGAAAGAGGACCCCTATGGGAACCGCAGGGAAGCACCTAGAACCCTGGGGCCTGGGAGGCAGGCTGGAGGCAGCGCAGGACTGGTGAGAACGATATGATGTCGTGTTAAACTGGAAACGGGGAGGCGGGCAGAAAATGGGGTGACAAATCGGAATAGCTGCTCCCATTGCCGCCAGACGCAGTGGACTCTTCTGAACTCTGAGACCCAAGACGGCCGGGTGGGCAGCGGGCAGAGGACAGCAGGAGCACCTGCGCTGCCGCCCACCGCCCTGGAGGGCGCTTCAGGCCCAGAGCCCAGGGCAGCAGAGGGTGCGACAAGGCGTCCCAGCAGCCGGGATCCTGCAGATCCTTAGGGCGCCTTGCCTGCATCCCTTCCCCTGACTCGACGTCTTCTCTCTGTCCTGGAAGATGGGCTGCAAAGCTGTGTCCGGCGGTGTGGAGGAAACCTAGAGTAAAGGGGGTTTCCGCAAGGGGAGACTCACCCGCCCTCTCCGCAGGGAGGTGGCTGGGGCTGTATCGGCGCAGCCCAGTCCAGGCCTCCTCCTCCTCCCCGGGGGCCTCCGGGTCTGTCCGGGGGTCGCTGGGACTCAGAACTGGAGACTGACTGGAACACTCCTGGGCGCAGTCTGGCTCATCCCCAGCCAGGTTGGGACCCGGGCTGGCCCGCTTTCCCCGGGGTGTCCACCCTAGTTTCTCCCGGAAACGGCCAGTAAGGCAGGGAGGCATCAGGGTGCGCACTAGGGTGGCAGGGGCAAGTCCCCGGAGGTGGTCGCTCTGAAGGCCGAATCTGGCCAGAAAATCGAGAGCACGGGGACCACTGCGTCCTTGCGGCCTCCTTTCCACGAGAACCGGGGGCAGAGAACACCCACGCACTGCTGTGGGTGCCCAACGCGTTGGGGCGCAGAGGCCAAGCCAGTCCAACCAGGGTATCCAGTCAGGGGTTCGCTGAGGCCTAAGGCTCTAGAGATTGAGCGACATGGGGGACTCCTGACGCCATGTCTCCTTCTCGCTTCTGCGTCCGCACTCCGGGTTCGCAGTCCCTCAACCCACCAGGAGGCCAGAGATGCGGCTGGGTGGGATCCCCAGAGCTGGGGCTAAGACCCACCAACATCAGGGAAGGTTCCTGAGCGCCCGCTGTCCCTCAGAGCCTGAAGTTTTCTTGCTCAGGTTCAGGCAAGGTGTGTGTGTGTGTGTGTGTGTGTACGCGTGCGTGTTTCAGAGGAAGTGGGAAAAGACGCTTTTATTATCACCTTAAAAACGCCTAAGCTGGGCGGTGGCTCACGCCAGTATTCCCAGCACTTTGGGAGACAAAGGCTGGTGAATCACCTGGGGTCAGGAGTTCGAGACCAGCCTGACCTACATGGTGAAACAGTCTCTACTAAAAATACAGAATTAGCCAGGCGTGGTGGTGCACGCCTGTAATCTCAGCTACTTGGGAGGTCGAAGCAGAAGAATCCCTTGAATCCGGGAGACAGAGGTTGCAGTGAGCCTAGATCGTGCCACTGCACTCCAGCAGCCTGGGGAACAAGAGCAAAGCTCCGCTTCAAAACAAAACAAAACAAATACCTGACCTCTCCACCCCTCGAAGTGAGAAAATCCATTCTCTGCGTTCTTGCGTTGGAGAATACAGTGGTCCCCACCGCCCGCCCTGAGACCTCCACAGGGTCCTAATCCAGAACTTGACGCTCAGACGCCATCTGTTCCCACAGAACCCCTGTCAGCCTGCAGGGGGACACGGTGCCCGCCCTCCAGCATCCGGGAAACACAGCGTCCCAGTCAGCGCCTGCGCGGGTGCCACACTTCCTAGTCCTCTCTGGCTGCCTCGGAGGACCTTGGCTCTGGCCGGGGGCGTTGCAACGGGCGCAGCATTCTGGAGGTGGCGGGCGAAGGCGTACCCCTGCCCCAGGACGGCCAGGTCCACCAACACCTGCAAGAGACGGAGAACTACAAGGTCAGTCTTGAAGGTGTCGCTGCTTGTCCTTACGAGCACCATTTTGATGCTCGTGCCCTGTGTGCACAGGTGGCCGGGGTTGCTGGTAGGACTCCTGCACTGTCTGTGTGGCCTTGGCCAGGAAATCCAGGGTTTCCTCAGGCAGAGTGGATGAACAGGTAATTGTGACTCCCTGTCACCTTCGTGAAGACCAAGACACAGTGCACGTAGCTCCTGAAACTGCCCCAGTGCCAGAAGTGCTGAGAATGGGAGTCTGCAAAGGCAGGCGTTTTATATTTGGTTCCTTTGCCAGGCCGACATAGTACAGAGTTCCAACATCAGCAAAGAGGTCAAGATCATGAGTATGCTCTGCCATGGGAAAGACAGCACAGAATGCCTTCCAAACCAGCAGTGTATTGGCCACCAGTAGCACCAGACATGCATAGGTAGAGAAGCCATTAGCATTCTGGGTCCTCCCAAAATCTTTGTACTGTGGCATATATGGGACCACCCCTCCAAAGACCCTGGTCCCAGTTGCCCCGCAGGAAACCAGATGGTGCAGCAGGACAGAAGCCAATCCAAGCCTTCTGCTTTCATGCTCAATATCTGTGCCACCCAGTAGGCAGGGTGATGTCCACCTTGCCTAAGCCTCTCACTCTTATGGGCTCCTGAACCTGCACATTGAGGATCACCTCCACATTGCTGCAGCTATCCTGTGCAATCCTCTCTCAATGATTGTCCTGCTTTGCCAGGGTACTCTTCTCTGTACCTCTGTCTGATGGAGCACCTCTTATGATTCTCTGAATAACTTTTTCTTCCCTCTAGCATCTGTCTTGTCAGAAGGCAGTATATAAGGCTAGGCTCAGTGGCTCATGCCTCTAATCCCAGCACTTTAAGGGGCCAATGCAGGAGGTTCACTTGAGCCTAGGAGTTCAAGACCAGCCTGGACAACATAGGGAGACCCCTTCTCTACAGAAACAAACGAACAAACAAAAAATCCAAAAATACAAAATTTAGTGAGGCTTGGTGGCACAGGGTTGTAGTCCCAGCTACTTGGGAGACTGAGGCAGGAGGATTGCTTGAGCCTGGGAGGTGGAGGCTACAGTGAGCTGTGATCACTCCATTTGCACTCCAGCCTGGGCAATAGAGCCAGACCCTGTCTCAAAAAAAAAATGGTATATAATACATATAATATAGAAAATGTGTGCTAATCAACTATCAACTGTTTATGTTATCATCAGTAAGGCTCTGGTCAGCAGTACGCTATTTGTAGTTAAAAGTTTGTCATCAAAAGTTATACATGGATTTAAAAATACTGAGGTCTCAGCCCCTAACTCCAGGGTTGTTCAGGAGTCAACTGTATATCCATCACTAAATGTTTTAATATTCCCAACTCCTTACTATCCATGAACAAATCTGACCACTGTTTACTACATCCCCTGCAGACACTCTGGTTCAAGCAGTTATCTACCATCTCTTTCTTAGAATATTAATATAATCATCACCTAATTCCCTTGCTTCCACATTTGTGCTGCTTCACAAGTCTAGTTTCTATTTCCCAGAGGGGTCATTTTTAAATATGTCAGATGTGGTCACCCCTCAGATCAGATTCATCCAATGGCTTCTGTCATATTCAGAGCAAGTCCAGTATCATTTCTAAAAAGCAATGTATAATCTTGATGTTTTCCTTTCTGTCATCAACTCTGACACTACTATTTTTCACTGTGTGTCATTTACTATGGAATTCCATTGGTTTCCGGCCTCAGATAACTTTTCCTCATTCTTTATAATGACTGGGTGGGGAGAATTCAGTATTCGAATACACAATTGATGTGGGGAAATATTTTAAATACATACTAAGCTGCATGGTAGGGAAAGTATGAGGAGAAATATGCTCACTCCCTAGAATAGCTTCAGTCTTTGTAATTCAGCACAACAAAATGAAAAGTAAAACAAAGAGAAATAAATTTCTATAGAAGATCCTGTTGAATGTTAACATCCTCTTATGTACTCATGAGAATATACACATGCACACACACAATTAATAAAGCATTCATAAGTTTCTATTATCCAACAGTATATCTGTGTGTGTGCATATTTAATTTTGCAAAATAAGGTTTTCAGCAGTGGAATGTATTTCTTGTGAATCCTTCTAGATCTTATTTTTACCGTGTTCTATGAACTGAACAGAACTGCCGTGTATGAACTATGACAGAGCAGTTTGGTTGTAGAGTGGGCGTTCAATTGACCCTTGAACAATCAAAAGAGAGATAGCTCCCTCCACATTATTCTCTCTGTCTCTAGATTCTGACAGTTGCTCCATCTTCTCATCCCTCATGTTTAGCATTAGATATGGTTCATGGCTGTTAATATACCCCCGGTATTAAAGGAGGTATTTTGTTCTCTTATGGGAAAAAGTTTTCATAAGATTTTATGTCTTCCTTGAGGACTTCAGTGAGTATACCTGTAAAATCATCAGGTTTACTTTTTGTATGTGTTTCATTTGTATTTATTTTTTCTCTTTTCTTGGATGGTAGAAAGCTTTTAACAACTGATTCAATGTCGATAATTAAACGTATATAAATAGATTATTTCTTCTTGAGTCGGTTTTAATACCTTCTATTTTTAGATGTGTGGATTTTAAAAGTTACATTTGACAAGAATTGATTCTCCTATCATACATACAGCATAGTCAGAATTTCAGAACTCCAAATTTCCCTATGCTATTTGTGCACATTGCTTAACATCTCTAAGACTCGATATTTTTACTCTTAAAATACTACTAATAATAGTACCTAGTTTTTGTCATATAACGTGTATCAAAAGCATTATACTTTCAGGCAGATAGCAATTTCTCAGTAAATATTTGCTAATGTTTTAGTACAAACAGGAAAATTGGATTATGATATTTATGACACGTTGATTCTCCTTCTAGAAATATTTAATTGTTTATAAAACTTGTTTTCAAGTAGAGCAGTATTTTGTGTTCAAATTGAAAATACTATATGTTCATACTTTTTTAAAAAAAGTATTGCTTGAATATTTTCATAAAAAAGTATTCCTAAATGAGCTTGAGCAAGGAGGACAGGAGAGATCAGTAAAATAAGGCTTTGTGGCATAGGAGACAATTTGATGGAGAGCTTTCAGCTCAAATAAGACTTGAAAAAAAAAGAGAGAATTTTTATAACAAATGTAAAGGCAGGATTTACCCTGATGAGCTTGTGAAGAAAATACAGAGTGTAATGTAATTCAAAAGAGACTAATCAGTCAAAGTAGTTTTGAAGGGAATATCTTGAAGAGAGAGAACCTAAAATGAAGATCAGGTATGTAATTATTTTAATAATCTACCCATGAGATAGAAAGCACTGAGTTTTTTAAATTGATCACAAAGGGAAATTAGTCTCAAGAACCGTTCTTTGTTCATCCTAAAGCAGATTTTACATTTTGAAACAATGACATATAAGTAGATAATATCCAAATTCGTGTCTATATGAATAATTCTGTTCTCAATAAAAACACTTTATTCACACAACTGATGATTATCTGCATTTGATTTAGTGCTGAAAGGCCAAAGGGGGACTGATCAAATTTTAGAGTTGCAAGCAGCTTAAATGGAAAATCATGATCATATTCAACTCATCATGACTGAAATAAGAAAACAAAGCAAAAAATAAATAAGAAAATAATTGACTACATGAACATTTGCTTCTCTCCTAAGAATCAAAACCCTTAATTTGCTGTGGCATAAAAGCATCTAGGTCCACAAGCCATGCAAAAGTCTACTGTTTCTGGGAGATAAGAAGAAGCAAAACACATCAGCTTTCAAAGAAGGTTAACAAACCTCTCACACCCTACTCCACCCCACCTGAGACCAGGCAAAGGATCACTGCTTCTGGGGGATGGATGGAGGAAAAATACTTCTCCATCAGGAGAGGAACAAGGATTGTTTCGGGGTCCAGGATTTTGCACTAATGCAGAGTCGTGCTACTGTGGTAAAGGGTTGGAAAGTCTCCATCCAGTGACCACAGAAAAGGTGCATTGTTCCTATGAAAGGAGAAAGAAAAGAGTTTGCCCTTATTGTGGGTTTGAAAACTTTCAATGATATAAATCAAAGGTTTTCTACCACTGAGGTGGCAAGAGGCAAGATATTATTTCTTCCTCAAAAACCAACACAGATAAGTGACAGTTTGACTCCCACTGGAATAAGAGTCGTGAAGTGCTAAAAATATCCCTTCTCTGAGAGTCCGATGATGAAACTGGCTCCAAAATAACATGAATCATCCCTCTGCCCCCAACCTGAATTTTCTGCCTAGTCACACACACACACAAGAAATGATGTTCTACAGTTAGAGAGGAACAAGAAAGTGGAGAGAGACCCTCTCTGTGACATAGGTGGTAAGGACTACCGGAAGGTAACTGTGGAAGAGGAGCATTGGCATATGCCCTCCAGAGCCTAAGGCCCCACACAGGGCACATGGTATGGCAGCCTACTGCTGCAGAAATTTAAGTTACATGGTTCACGGAATGTTTCAGACACCACAGCAAAAACCAACCTTTGTTCCTGCCTGCACTAACAGCAGGACACAAGCCAAAATGAAACAGAAACGTAAAACAATCTTGACATAAATAATCATCTCATGAGCTACTGTTTTTGTACATCTGATGATTTGCATTTTTTAGAAATTGGGAGACATATAAAAGCAAGTTAGAAATTTGAGTTATGAGTTATAATATTTTCAAAAGATAAAAAGTCAACAGAATCAGATTCAGAGATAATTCAGATGTTGGAACTAAATGCAAGTAATTTAAAATAATAATGATCAAAATGTTAAAGGATCTAGTTAAAAAAAGACATGCATGGAAAAATGAGGAATTTCAGCAGAGATGGGAACAGTAAAAGGCAAAAGCTAGAAATAAGTGAAAGCTTGAGAACAGAGATGAAGAATTACATCCTCAAGCTGATTAGCAGACTGGTCATCAGAGTTAAGAAAGAAGCAGTAAATTTTATAATAGGTCAACACAAGTTATTCAAATGGCAGCACAAAGGGAGGAAAGAGAAAAACAAAATAATCCAATGAACCAAGCAAATAAAATACTATAGTGTGTCCAAGAATTCTCTGGAATTAGTTAATATGAAATTAACTAAAATGCAATGAATTGGAATTCCAGAAGGAGATTAAAAACAGAGTGTGAGAGGAGAAAAATTTGAAAAAGATGACTGAGGACACCAAGTAACCTCAAAAAGCTCCAAGAAAGATTAATACAAAATTTAAAGAACGCTAGAATAATCACACTAGTCTAACTGCTGAAAACCAAAGATTAGCATAAATCTTGAATTCAGTCACAGAAAAATAGGAACATTGTGTACAGAGATACACAGAAACAAACATTACAGTGAACTGCTTGTCAGCAACTCTACAAGTCAGAAACCAATGATACAAATTTTTAAATAACTGAAAAAAGTCAGTCCCCAATCTTATATTAATTAACTATATAACTAAAATAACAATTAAATGAAGACATTTTCAGATTAACACTGGAAGATTCCCTTGCTAACAGGTCTGCACTAAAATAAATGTCAAAATGATTTCTTGAGGCAAAAGGAATATGGAAGCAGATGAAAGTTGAAACTACACAAAGAAATAAAGAGTGTCAGGGAAGATATAAAGATATGTAGCCCAATTATTTTACATTGCTCTAAAGATCATGGATTGTCTACATTTTTTAAAAAAAAGAGTAACTTCACATCATGGAATTCATAATATTTGAGACTATAATGCATGACATATATAGTGTAAAGGAGGGAGGAAAGAGAAACATACATTTTAAGGTTTTTATACCATAGTCAATATAATACAAATTATAGGTTACTGTAATAAGGTAGAATAGGTATTGAAATCTCTAGAGAAACAATGAACATTTTAAAAAGATTATATGTGCATTAGTGTTTTCATAGAACTTCTAGCTTTTATTTGTTTTTATTTATTTTATTTTATTTTATTTTATTTATTTTTGAGACGCAGTCTTGACCTGGAGTACAATGGCGTGATCTCAGCTCACTACAACCTCCGCCTCCCAGGTTCCAATGATTTTCCTGCCTCAGCCTCCCAAGTAGCTGGGATTACAGGTGCATAGTGTGTGGATATTTTCTTCCATTCTGTAGGCTTTCTGTTTGATCCCTTGATAGCTTCTCATGCTGTGCAGAAGAAGCTCTTTAGTTTAATTAAATCACACTTGTCAGTTTTCATTTTGCTGGCAATTGTTTTTTGAGTACTTACCCACAAATTCATTGCCAAGTGCAATGTCCAGAAGAATATTTCCTAGTTTTTCTTCCAGGATTTTTATAGTCAGAGGAAGTAATCTTATGCCAATGGGTCTTATCAATCAAATGACTCCACAGTGAGACTCATTACTCTGAAAAATTAATCTTGTTATAATGATGGAAATATAAATATTTGAAAGTAAAAACAGATGCCACCTTTTTGCTAGAATTCTACAAGGCAAATTGCTATAAAAGAGGCAGAGGAAATATATATATATCTCCAAAATATAATTTGCAGTGAAATAAATGAAAGCACATTATAAATAAACTTACCTGATTTTACAAACTAACCTGTAAAGGGATTTCTACTCATTTTTCTATTGCCTGCATTGCCCTTTCTTCTAGATTCAATTTATAATTTTGTACATCATCACCAATTTGTCTTCACCAGTGTGTTGTTTCCATATGCTTCTTAAGATTTAATATTTCTTCTTCCAACATATTTTTATCCTCCTCAAGTTTTTTACATTCCTGTGGTACTTTTTTCATAGATAATAACTCCCATTGAATAACTTGATTTTATTTAGTCAAATAGACATATTTTGAAGATACAGCTCCCAGCTGTGTTGTAAGATCATCAAACTACATTAATAAAATAATACAGCTTGATAATGGAGGCTGAGAATAATCTCATACAAAACCAGTAACAAATTTTGAAATACATTTTCTTGCAATAAAATGTTATGTATAATATGCATTCTTTAAATGTTAACCCTTAAGTTACTCAGAAATTCAAGAATAAAGTAAAAGCCACCAGGAGTCACAATCATATATTCTTTACTATCGTCTTTGCCACAGAACTTCTGCACTTGATCTTTCTTTTATTTTTCTGATAATTTGTGTTTGTTTCTCCTTAAATGGCTCCAAGTTAATCCTTATTAGAAAGTCTCAAACCCCCTTCTCTCATAATCATGCCCCAAAATTTGTCAAAAAAAAAAGGTTCAGAGATATTATATTGAGTTATTGAGGCCAAAGTCAATAAATGGATCTTAGAATAAGACTTTGAAAATAATGTAATACTCTATGCTAGGCATGGTGGCTCATGCCTGTAATCCCAGCACTTTAGGAGGCTGTGGCAGAAAGATCACTTGAGGATGGGAATTTGAGACCAGCCAGAGCAACATAGTGATACCATACTCTCAACAACAATAACAACAGAAAAACCACATTTAAAAAACTAGCCAGGCATGGTGCCTTATGCTTGTAGCTCCAACTAGTTGGGAGACCAAGGCAGAAGGATGGATGGGACTCAGAGTTCATGGTGGTGGTGAATTATGACAAAAACACTGCATTTCTGCCTGGATGAGAGACAAAGACCATATCTCAAAAAAACACAAAATAATCATATAAATAAGGATTCTAATGCCATAAGCCTTTCTCTAGGCTGTAAATGTTTTATGCTAATTTGAATTGCATTTTAAAACATAAAGTCCTCCTCAAGATGGCTGGTGGAGGTAACCAAGAAGCCCGCTGTGCCATACAAGCCCTGAGGCATGGACTGGAGCCCTAAAGCAAGCATACACCCTGCCACTGAGCCTGCTGCTCATGTCCTCTGTCTGGCTCCATTTGCAGCACAGTTGTTGCACTGAGGCTTGTGCATACCTGGCAAGGCCAAGCTGGATCAAAGAGCAATGAACCAACTCTGCAAGGGTGTGCCAGGAGCCGGTGGACCAGCCACCAACTTCACTTGCTGCCATTCAGGGTACATCATTTCTTCTATCCTAAAGGTAGGGCCTCAGTGCCATCTGCTTTTCCTCAGGCCTCTGCTCCAGCAGCCATCAGGTGGCAAGCCCTCAGGCTGTGGGAACCTGACCATCCCTGCTTCCTTCAGTGGGTGAGGTTGGTGACTGGTCCAACTGCTACACACACACCCTTGCCAAGGTGGCAGGTTGCTCTTTGAGCCAGTTGGGCCTTGCCTGTCATGCACAGGCCCCAGCTACCCACGTACTGCTCTGAGTGAGCTTGTCCTGCCTGAGGCCAAATTCTAAGTCTGGAAAGGGCCACAGAAAGCCTAGACCACTGGATTGCAATCCTGGCTGCTTTCTGCACTTGAATATAAAGTCCTCCTTCAGACGGCCTGTGGTCTGCTTCTTGGCAACAAAGAAGCCCGCAGGGCCATCTGAGCCCTGAGGGATTGATTGGAGCCCTAAAGGCAGAGCACACCCTGCTTCTCAGCCTGATGCTCCTTTCCTCTAAACGGCTCCATTTGTAACACAATTGTTGCACTGAGGCTTGTGCATGCCAGGCAAGGCCAAGCCAGCTCAAAGAGCAACCAACCACCTCTGCAAGGCTGTGACAGGAGCCGGTGGACCAGCAACCAACCTCACTTGCTGCCGGTCAGCATACACCATTTCTTCTACCCTAGAGGTAAGGCTTCAGTGCCACCTGTTTTTCCTCAAGCCTCTGCTAAATCAGCCATCAGGTGGCAGCCACTCAGTCTGTTGGAATCTGGCCATCCCTGCTTCCTTGAGTGGGTGAGGTTGGTGGCTGCTCCACCTGCTCCAGGGGCACCCTTGCAGAGGTGGCTGGTTGCTCTTTGAGCCAGCTTAGCCTTACCTGGCATGCACAGACCACAGGTACCAAAGTGCTGTTCTGAGTGAGCTTGTGCTGCTTGAGGCCAAATTCTAAGTCTGGCCAGGGCCTCAGAAGGCCTAGGCCCCTGGGTGGAAATCCTGGCTGCTTTCTGCACTTGAATATAAAGTTCTCCTCAAGATAGTCTGTGGTCTGCCTCTTCCCAATGAAGAAGCCTGCAGTGCCATCTGAGCCCTGAGGAATTGACTGGAGCCCTAAAGGCAGCGCACACCCTGCTCCTGAGCCTGCTCCTCTTTTCCTCAATATGGCTCCATTCGTAAGACAATTGTTGCACTGAGGCTTGTGCATGCCAGGCAAGGCCAAGCTGGCTCAAAGAGCAACCAGCCACCTCTGCAAGGGTGTGCCAGGAGCCAGTGGAAGAGCTACCATTCTCACTCACTGCCAGTCAGAGTATATCATTTCTTCTACCCTAGAAGTAAGGCCTCAGTGCCATCTGCTTTTCTTCAAGCCTATGCTACACCAGCCATCAGGAGGCAGTCACTCAGGCTGCAGGAAACTGGTCATCCCTGCTTCCTTCACTGGGTGATGTTGGTGGCTGTTCCAAGTGCTCCAGGCGCATCCTTGCAGAGGTGGCTGGTTGCCTTTCAGCCAGCTTGGTCTTTCCTGGCATGCACATACCACAACTACCCACATGTTGCTCTGAGTGAGCTTATCCTGCCTGGGGCCAAATTCTAATTCTGGCCAGGGCCACAGAAGGCCTAGGCCTGTGGGGGTGAAATCCTGGCTACTTACTTTATTTGAACATAAAGTCCTCCTCAAGACGGCCAATGGATCAGCCTCCAACCTCACTCATTGACGATCAGTGTACCTCATTTCTTCTACCCTAGAGGTAAGGCCTCAGTGTCATCTGCTTTTCCTCAGGCCTCTGCTCCGTCAGCCATCAGGTGGTAGCCAGTCCGGCTGTTGGGACCTGGCCATGCCTACTTCCTTAGTGGGTGAGGTTGGTGGCTGGTGCAATTGCTCCAGGCACACCCTTGCAGAGGTGGCTGGTTGGTCTTTGAGCCAGCATGGACTTGCCTTGCATGCACATGCCCCAGCTGCTCCAAGTGATCTTGTCCTTCCTAGGGCCAAATTCTAAGTCTGACCAGGGCCACAGAAGGCTGAGTCTCTTGGGTTTAAATCCTGGCGGCTTTCTGCATTTGAACATAAAGTCCTCCTCAAGATGGCCTGTGGTCTCCCTATTTGCAACCAAGAAGCTCACAGTGCCATCTGAGCCCTGAGGAATTGACTGGAGCCCTAAAGGCAGCCCACATGCTGCTCCTGAGCCTGCTGCTCATTTCCTCCATAATGCTCCATTTGTAAGACAATTGTTGCACTGAGGCTTGTTCATGCCATGCAAGGCCAAGCTGGCTCAAAGAGCAACCAACCACCTCTGCAAGGGTGTGCCAGGAGTCGGTGGAGCAGCCACCAACCTCACTCGCTGCCGCTCATGGTACATCAGTTCTACCCTAGAGGTAGGGCCCCAGTGCTGCCTGCTTTTCCTCAGGCCTCTGTTCCATCAGCCATCAGGTGACAGTCAGTCTGGCTGTTGGAACGTGGCCATCTCTCCTTCCTTGAGTGGGTGAGGTTGGTGGCTGTTCCATCTGTTCCAGGCACACGCTTGCAGACATGGCTGGTTGCTCCTGGAGCCAGCCTGGACTTGCCTGGCATGCACAGACCCCAGCTACTGCCATGCTGCTCTGAGTGAGCTTGTCCTGCCTGGGGCCAAATTCTAAATCTGGCCAGGGCCACAGAAGGCCGAGTCCACTGGGTGGAAATCCTGGCTGCTTTCTGCACTTGAACATAAAGTCCTCCTCAAGATGGCCTGTGGTCTGCCTCTTGGCAATCAAGAAGCCTGCAGTGCCATATGAGTCCTGAGGGATGGACTGGAGCCCCAAAGGGAGCACACACCCTGCTCTTGAGCCTGCTGCTCCTTTTCTCTGTGTGGCTCCATTTGAAGCACAGTTGTTGCACTGAGGCTTGTGCATGCGGGGCAAGGCCAAGCTGACTCTAAGAGCAACCAGCCACTTCTCCAAGGCTGTGCCAGGAGCTGGTGAACCAGTCACCAACCCCAGTGACTGCAGGTCAGGTACATCAGTTCCTCTACCCTAGAGGTAGGGCCCCAGTGTCTTCTGATTTTCCTCAGGCCTCAGCTCCATCAGCCATCAGGTGGCAGACAGTCCGGCTGTTGGAACCTGGCCATCCCTGCTTCCTTGAGTGGGTGAGGTTGG
>NW_012123110.1:18292-20426 GCF_000951035.1 Colobus angolensis palliatus
GCTCCTGAGCCTGCTGCTCATTTCCTCTATATGGCTCCATTTGTAAGACAATTGTCACAATGAGGTTTTGCATGCAGGACAAAGCCAAGCTGGCTCTAGGAGCAACCAACCACCTCTGCAAGGGTGTGCCAGGAGCTAATGGACCAGTCACCAATCTCACTGCCGGTCAGGGTACATCATTTCTTCTACCCCAGGGGTAAGGCCTCAGTGCCATCTGCTTTTCCTCAGGTCTCTGCTCTATCAGCCATCAACAGGCAGCCACTCAGGCTGTTGGAATCTGGCCATCCCTGCTTCCTTGAGTGGGTGAGGTTGATGGCTGCTCCACCTGTTCCAGGCGTACCCTTGCAGAGATGGCTGGTTGCCCTTTGAGCCAGCTTGGCCTTGCCTGGCATGCACAGACCACAGGTACCAAAGTGCTACTCTGAGTGAGCTTGTCCTGCCTGGGGCCAAATTCTAAGTCTGGCCAGGGCCACAGAGGGCTGAGTCCCTTGGGTTTAAATCCTGGCTGCTTTCTGCACTTGAACATAAAGCCCTCAAGATGTCATGTGGTCTCCCTATTTGCAACCAAGAAGCCTGTAGTGCCATCTGAGCCCTGAGGAATTGACTGGAGCCCTAAAAGCAGCACACACCCTGCTCCTGAGCCTGCTACTCCTCTCCACTATATGGCTCCATTTGTAAGACAATTGTTGCACTGAGGCTTGTGCATGCCAGGCAAGGCCAAGCTGACTCAAAGAGCAACCAACCACCTCTGCAAGAGAGTGCCAGGAGCAGGTGAACCAGCCACCAACCTCACTCGCTGCCAGACATGGTAAATCCTTTCTTCTATCCTAAAAGTAGGGCCACAGTGCCAACTGCTTTTCCTCAGCGCTCTGCTCCATCAGCCATCAGGTGGTAGTCACTCAGGCTGTCGCAACCTGGCCATCACTGCTTTCTTGGGAGGGTGAAGTTGGTGGCTGAACCACCTGCTCCAGGCACACCCTTGCAGAGGTGACTGGTTGTTCTTTCAGCCAGCCTGGACTTGCCTGGCATGCACAGGCCCCAGAAACTGACACTGCTCCATGTGAGCTTGTCCTGCCTGGGGTCAAATTCTAATTCTGGCCAGGGCGACAGAAGGCCTAGGCCCGTGGGTGGAAATCCTGGCTGCTTTCTGCACTTGAATATAAAGTCCTCCTCAAGATGGCCTGTGGTCTACCTCTTCACAATGAAGAAGCCCGCAATGCCATCTGAGCCCTGAGGAATTGACTGGAGCCCTAAAGGCAGTGCACACCCTGCTCCTGAGCCTACTGCTCATTTCCTCTATATGATTCCATTTGTAAGACAGTTGTTGCACTGAGGCTTGTGCATGCCAGGCAAGGCCAAGTTGGCTTGCAACCAGCCAACTCTGCAAGGGTGTGTCAGGAGCCGGTGGACCAGCCACCAACCTCACTCACTGATGGTCAGTGTACCTCATGTCTTCTACCCTAGAGGTAAAGCCTCAGTGCCATCTACTTTTCCTCAAGCCTCTGCTCTGTCAGCCATCAGGTGGCAACCAGTCCGGCTGTTGGGACCTGGCCATCCCTACTTCCTTGAGTGGGTGAGGTTGGTGGCTGGTACAACTGCTCCAGGTGCACCCTTGCAGAGGTGGCTGGTTGGTCTTTGAGCCAGGATGGCCTTGCCTTGCATGCACATGGCCCAGCTGCTCCAAGTGATCTTGTCCTTCCTAGGGCCAAATTCTAAGTCTGACCAGGGCCACAGAAGGCCGAGTCCCTTGGGTTTCAATCCTGGCTGCTTTCTGCACTTGAACATAAAGTCCTCCTCAAGATGGCCTGTGGTCTCCTTATTTGCAACAAGAAGCCCGCAGTGCTATCTGAGCCCTGAGGGATTGACTGGAGCCCTAAAGGCAGTGCACACCCTGCTCCTGAGCCTGCTACTCCTTTCCTCTATGTGGCTCCATTTGTAAGACAATTGTTGCACTGAGACTTGTACATGCCAGGCAAGGCCAAGCTGGCTCAAAGAGCAACCAGCCACCTCTGCAAGGGTGTGCCAGGAGCCAGTGGACCAGCCACCAACCTCACTCACTGCCACTCATGGTACATCAGTTCTACCCTGGAGGTAGGGCCCCAGTGTCATCTGCTTTTCCTCAGGCCTCTGCTCC
>NW_012123110.1:20476-21250 GCF_000951035.1 Colobus angolensis palliatus
CTCATGGTACATCAGTTCTACCCTGGAGGTAGGGCCCCAGTGCCATCTGCTTTTCCTCAGGCCTCTGCTCCATCAGCCATCAGTGGCAGTCACTCAGTCTGTTGGAATCTGGCCATCCCTGTTTCCTTGAGTGGGTGAGGTTGGTGGCTGCTCCACCTGTTCTGGGCGCACCCTTGCAGTGGTGGCTGGTTGCTCTTTCAGCCAGCTTGGCCTTGCCTGGCATGCACAGACTCCAAGTATGGACATTCTGCTCTGAGTGAACTTGTCCTGCCTAGGTTCAAATTCTACAGCTGGCCAGGGCCACAGAAACCCTAGGAACCTGGGTGGAAATCCTGGCTGCTTTCTGCGCTTGAACATAAAGTCCTCCTCAAGACGGCCTGTGGTCTGCCTCTTGGCAACGAAGAAGTCCGCAGTGCCATCTGAGCCCTGAGGAATTGACTGGAGCCCTAAAGGCAGCGCACACCCTGCTCCTGAGCCTCCTGCTCCTTTCTCTGTGTGGCTCCATTTGTAAGACAATTGTTGCACTCAGGCTTGTGCATGCCAGGCAAGGTCAAGCTGGCTCAAAAAGCAACCAGCCAACTCTGCGAGGGTGTACCAGGAGCCGGTGGATCAGCCACCAACCTCACTCGCTGCCGGTCAAGGTACATAATTTCTTCTACCCTAGTGGCAAGGCCTCAGTGTCATCTGCTTTTCCTCGGGCCTCTGCTCCATCAACCATCAGGTGGCAGCCACTCAGGCTGTTGGAATCTGGCCATTCCTGCTTCCTTCAGTAGC
>NW_012123110.1:21670-22655 GCF_000951035.1 Colobus angolensis palliatus
CTGCTGCTCATTTCCTCTATATGGCTCCATTTGTAAGACAATTGTTGCACTGAGGCTTGTGCATGCCAGGCAAGGCAAAGCTGGCTCAAAGAGCAACCAGCCACCTTTGCAAGGGTGTGCCAGGAGCCACAGGCCTCTGCTCCATCAGCCATCAGGTGGTAGCCACTCAGTCTGTTGGAATCTGGCCATCCCTGCTTCCTTGAGTGAGTGAGGTTGGTGGCTGCTCCACCTGCTCCAGGGGCACCCTTGCAGAGGTGGCTGGTTGCTCTTTGAGCCAGCTTGGCCTTGCCTGGCATGCACAGAATGCAGGTACCACAGTGTTGCTCTGAGTGAGCTTGTCCTGCCTGAGGCCAAATTCTAAGTCTGGCCAGGGCCACAGAAGGACTAGGCCCATGGGTGGAAATCCTGGCGGCTTTCTGCACTTGAATATAAAGTCCCCCTCAAGATGGCCTGTGGTCTACCTCTTCACAATGAAGAAGCCCGCAGTGCCATCTGAGCCCTGAGGAATTGACTGGAGCCCTAAAGGCAGCGCACACCCTGCTCCTGAGGCTACTGCTCATTTCCTCTAAATGACTCCATTTGTAAGACAGTTGTTGCACTGAGGCTTGTGCATGCCAGGCAAGGCCAGGCTGGCTCAAAGAGCAACCAGCCAACTCTGCAAGGGTGTGCCCGGAGCCGCTGGACCAGCCACCAACCTCACTCACTGATGGTCAGTGTACCTCATGTCTTCTACCCTAGAGGTAAAGCCTCAGTGCCATCTACTTTTCCTCAAGCCTCTGCTCTGTCAGCCATCAGGTGGCAGCCAGTCCGGCTGTTGGGACCTGGCCATCCCTACTTCTTTAGTGGGTGAGGTTGGTGGCTGGTGCAATTGCTCCAGGCGCACCCTTGCAGAGGTGGCTGGTTGGTCTTTGAGCCAGGATGGCCTTGCCTTGCATGCACATGCCCCAGCTGCTCCAAGTGATCTTGTCCTTCCTAGGGCCAAATT
>NW_012123110.1:23196-23478 GCF_000951035.1 Colobus angolensis palliatus
CCAAGTGATCTTGTCCTTCCTAGGGCCAAATTCTAAGTCTGACCAGGGCCACAGAAGGCCGAGTCCCTTGGGTTTCAATCCTGGTTGCTTTCTGCAGTAGAACATAAAGTCCTCCTCAAGATGGCCTGTGGTCTCGTTATTTGCAACAAGAAGCCCGCAGTGCCATCTGAGCCCTGAGGGATTGACTGGAGCCCTAAAGGCAGTGCACACCCTGCTCCTGAGCCTGCTGCTCATTTCCTCTATATGGCTCCATTTGTAAGACAATTGTCACAATGAGGTTTT
>NW_012123110.1:23528-26072 GCF_000951035.1 Colobus angolensis palliatus
AGCACAAAACACAGACGGGACTCATAGGATACATAAACATCCAAAACCCAGCAGGCTAGTCACTCAACCCTACAGCTCCATAATCATCCGTTTTGAATCCCTGTCCCACATCCATGGCACAGGGGTGTGGAGCCTGGGCTCCCAAGGCCTTGGGCAGATCTGCCCCTGTGGCTTTGCAGTGTTCATCCCCCGTGGCTGCTCTCATGGACGTGGCTGGTGTTGAGTGCCTGTAGCTTTTCCACACTGAGGGTGCAAGCTGTTTTGCGTCTATGAATCTGGGGTTTGGAGAATGATGCCTCCCTGTGTGTGGGCTTCAACCCTGTATGTCCCTTCTTTGCTCCCCTAGTAGAGGTTTCCCATGAGGCCCTGCCACTTGGAACAGCTTCTTTCCTGGACATCCAGGCTTTTCTGTGCATCTTCTGGAGTCTAGACAGAGGCTCCCAAGCCTCTGGAGCCTCTGTACTCTTGCTCTGTACACCTGCTGGCTTAAACACTATTTGGAAATCATTAAGGCGTGGAGCCACCTCTGAAGCAGTAACCCAACCCAACCCTGTGCATCTTTGAGCCATGGCTGGAGCTGGAGTTGCAGGGATGCAACCAGCAGTGTCCTGAGGATGCACACAGCAGTGGGGCCATGGAGCTTGCCCAGGAAACCATTCTCCTCTGCCAGGCCCCAGGGCCTGTGACAGCAAGGGCTGCCGCAGGGGCCTCTGAAATACCTTCAAGGTCTTTTTCCCATTGTCTTCGCTATTTGCACTGGGCTCCTTTCTATGCAGATACTCTAAGCCTTCTTGAATTTTCCTCCTGAAAATCAGCTTTTCTTTTTGACCACTTGGCCAGGCTGACAGTGTGGAAGGCATCTGTGGTCAAGTGGATGGCCTGGTCCAGCTCCAAGGCCTGGCTGAAGCTGAAGAAGAACTGGCCACCTTCTGATGCTCTTTCTTAAAGCCTGTCACCATCATCTGCTTGCATGTCAACTCACCGGCTGTGAAGTTGAGCTGAGTGCCCTCTTGTCCACCTTCTTGGTGAATGACTTGAAGCCGTCAGTCTTGCTCTCCCACTCCTAAAGTTTGAGTGTCACCCCGGGGTGACTCATGATCTGGCACTCATCATCGCAGCCTTCCCTCTTGCCCTGTCTCCAGGCTGTCTCTTCAGTGCTGGTGGGGCACATCAGGAAGTGACAAAAGATGTGGCATTGTGCCCCCACCTAGAAGCTGGCCATGTGGTTCATCCACCAGACTGGGCCCTTTCTGCACTTGAACATAGATGCCACCTCACCACAGATGCTTCCACACTGCCAGGGAGCCAATCAGCCCAGGCAGGACCTGGACCCAGTCATGGACCTGTTAGTGCTGTCTCAGGGACACCAGGCCAACATCCTGGACACCATCCACATACTCAAGGAAGCTCTTACTAGAGTCCTCCCTCAAGATGGCCTGTGGTCTGCCTCTTGGCACCCAAGAAGCCCACTGTGCTGTAGAAGCCCTGAGGCATGGATTGGAGCCCCAAAGGCAGTGCACACCCTGCTCCTGAGCCTGCTGCTCATTTCCTCTATGTGGCTCCATTTGCAGCACACTTGTTGCACTGAGGCCTCTGCGTGCCAGGCAAGGCCAAGCTGGCTCAAAGAGCAACGAGCCACCTGTGCAAGGGTGTACCAGGAGCAGGTGGATCAGCTACCAACCTCACTCACTGCCAGTCAGGGTAAATCAGTTATTCTACCCTGGAGGGAGGGCCCCAGTGTCATCTGCTTTTCCTCAGGCCTTGACACCATCAGCTGTCAGGTGGTGTTCACTCAGGCTGTGGGAACACGGCTATCCCTGTTTCCTTGAGTGGGTGACGTCTGTGGCTGGTCCATCTGCTCCTGGCACACTCTTGCAGAGGTGGCTGGTTGCTCTTTGAACCAGCTTGGCCTTGCCTGGCATGCACAGGCTCTGGGTACTGACAAGCTGCTCTGAGTGAGCTTATCCTGTCTTGGGCCAAATCCGAAGTCTGGCCAGGGCCACAGAAGGTCAAGTCCCCTGGGTGGTAATCCTGGCTGCTGCAGGGAGGCCTATGGTGCTCCTCCCCTCCCAGGGCTCAGGATGAGGTCTGACTGGGACAGGACCCTTTAGGTATGGGACTTATGTCCCAGGAGGAGGCTTCAGTCACACAGGTTGGGTGAGAAGACGTATGGCATGCTGCTGGCTGCCAGGGTTGTTGGGACGCATGTTCACCCTTCCCTCCAGGGACCTCAAAGTGACCAGCTTCCCCTTTCAGAATGACTTCCCAAGGTCCAGGGGCCATCTGGGGCTGCACAGCAACTGGCCGCACACTGTCCTGGCTTCCTCCATGTTGTGCTGGTCACTATCCACCAAGGGACGTCAGATGCAGGCACCATGCAGGGCGGTTGCCTCTGGACCTGCATCTTGGTTATCATGGAGCCGGACTGGGCCTGGTGGCAGGGCCCTGATGGGTTTGTCCTGCGTGGTCATGGGGGTGATCAGAAAAGATGCAGAGTGGAATTGCTGTAAGGATGAATGAAATGTCTGTCAGCACAGAAGAGGC
>NW_012123110.1:28267-29269 GCF_000951035.1 Colobus angolensis palliatus
TATTTCAGGTGTAAACATTTCCATTTATACCTTCATCATAGTCTTAACATGTGGCAACATGAAGACATTAAAATTACTGCTTCAGCAACACAGGCCTACCTTAAAATATGACTCTGTGCCTAATAAAATTTCATAAGTGACATAATGTCTTTTCTCAAAATAAATCATCTCTCAGCTCTACCTTTTATTTCCTGGAAGCAAGGTATGTTTCTAAGCTGATATAATAAACACATTTTTCCTTTTTTTAATTAGACTTTGTTGAAATATAATTTACATACTATAGAATTTGTTTTAACATAAAGTTAAAAGATTTTTAGTAAATTTACTGACTTGTGCAGCCATCTCTACAACCCAACTTTAGAGCATTTCCATCACTGCACGATCCCTCATACCCATTAGCAGTCACTACCAGCTTTCAGCCCCACCCTTTGTAAACATTAATCTACTTTTTGTCCCTATACATTTATCTTTTCTGATGTTTCATGTAAATGGAATTACACAGTATGGTAAACACACTTTTTATCTATTGATTTTTATATTCAACTGGGTTTGACATGTATCCAGAACCAAATGTTTACATTATCTTTCTAGAAGTTTGAAAATATTTATCTTCCTTGACACTTACTACTCTTTGTTTTCTCTTTCTCATATTGAAAGACATTTTCTTTTAAATGATTATATTCATTCATTTGCTTATTTTTCTCTTCTGGCAGGAGGTCTTTCTTTCCACTCTCAATAGAGCCTCTTTGGATATTAATTACTATCTCTTGATGACCCTCTTTCTGATGAACATCATCTAGTTGCTATTCAAGCCATGGATTCTCACCTTGGAGTTGACATATCCTCTCTTCTACACAGTTCCACTTTCCAGTGGATTTACTCACTTTAGCTTCTGCATTTTGATACATCTCTTTCATTTCCTTTATGTGCTGCTGTGTTTGGCTTAGGTTGTTTTGTCCAGTTTCTAAAGCCAATGACTTTTTTCTGAGAGTATCTCTTGTC
>NW_012123110.1:32754-33905 GCF_000951035.1 Colobus angolensis palliatus
CCCATGTCTACTAAAAATACAAAAAATTAGCTGGGGCACGGTGGCACATGCCTGTAATCCCAGCTACTATGGAGGCTGAGGCAGGAGAATTGCTTGAAACCGGGAGGCAGAGGTTGCAGTGAGCCAAGATCACACCATTCCACTCCAGCTTGGGCAACAAGAGAGAAACTCCATCTCAAAAAAACAAAAAAACAAAAACAAAAACCACCACTAGAGGCTTACTTATCATGCTCTTCCTTCACCTCCTTGGGAAACTGCTGAGAATATGTTTTCCCAATCTTCCTTTGTTGGGTTCATCTGCCAGCAGCAGCAGCAGATGTACGATCACATAGCCTTTCTGATAGTTGTATTTTTTCACTTTTGTTCGTATTAGTTCCTTCTTCGACCTTTAATAAAATAATAAATAATAATTATTTTATTCAATAAAAATCACTTTTTCCTGATTTTTTCACTTGATTCAGGTTGTCACCATTTTAATCATAAAAATATTTTGTGCTTAATTTAATCTTATCATTATACATAACTATTATAATTGTAAGATATTCTTATTTCATCATTGAAATTTTTGTAAAGTCTGCTCATTTCTGTTTGAGTGAATAGAAGAATTTTCCAAAATTTCAACAAGGGCTCTTCTCCACTTTGTGCTTTTATTCCCATCCACTCTTCACTACCTGATATACATTTTTATGCTATCTGACTGGCAGAAACAGAGAAATAAAAAGACACACACATAACATATGTCTTCTGTCTTTACCACCTGGATTTTACATGAAATAGCCAGATTAAGAGGATGTGACATTGTAGGGCTTCGGGAACAGTGAAGAAGCTTAAAGAAGCTTTCCCTTTTCTGCACTAAGCTATTCTTTTCCCCACTGTCTTTCATCTCTCTTTTGTTTTTTCATTTGAATACTGGGATATCAAAAAAGTAAAGGTGCTCTCTGAACTATGGGAACAAAAGTTTGCCACAACACAAAAAGCAGAGTGAAATTGCTGAGCTTCTAGTGCAGAATTCTGGAAAACAAGATGCTTCCCAGATTTCACGTTCAATTACCACAAAAGTTTATAGGTGGAAAACATATGGTACAGTTACCTACTTTACCCCATTATCTACTGCTAATGGGAGTCAAACCAATCAAGACATATTCAATGTT
>NW_012123110.1:38206-39739 GCF_000951035.1 Colobus angolensis palliatus
TATGACTAAGGGCACTGAATTTAACTTGTATGTAAAGTAGACCCCATAGTCCTGCAGTTAATCAATAGACTGAGTGTTCTGGCAGAATTAAATTTGATGCTCATGTGTTATCTTGAAATGATACAGCTCTGATGAAAACCCGTATTCCTAGTGCATGATTATCCATTAAGACAAGGTGATGGAATGTGTGAGTACAGCCGAGCAGACACTACAAGGCAAATGCTCAATGGTTCCCATTAATATTGGAAAAATCAACAGTATAATACAGAAAGCCATAGACATCATTTAATATTTGGTTTGGGAAGGTATTTTTAGTGACACTGCATATAATTATACCTAATAATTGCAAAATTAGAGATATAAAAATGAATCAAAGCCACATTGTGTTTGAGTAGGAAATCTGTAGACATCTACTTCATTTTCCAATCCAGCCCCAAAATTCTAAATATAATCATGGTACCCACACTCAAATTTATGGTAAATACTAACCTCAATGAAATTACTCTTTCTCCTCATTCTCTTTGTTATTTATATGTTGCTTTCCTTAAAGGAAGAATACAAATGCCTTGCTAAGAAGCATTATGTTTGGCTGTAGGTTGCATAAGGGGAGTAAACACAAAGTACATTTGACCACAAAATGACTTTACAAGTCAGAACTACGGTAGCATGAAGCCAACCGAGGGAATCTAGAATAAAATTTTCCATGCTTCTTTCCCTTCCTTGCTCTCTTTCTACTGTAATAGCTGTGATTCACACAGGTAATGAAGAGTATAACTCCCTGATAGAAACACAGCTTCAAGATTCATCCTTTCGTTAACTACGAAGTTCGTGTGTCCAAAGTTTGTGGTCGCTGTCTGATTTTTGATCACTGATGGTGATAGATACTTATCATCAACTCACAACTTCCCACATTTTTGAAAAGTCTTACTATTGACAGTTCAAGTAGTAGAGATATAATCTAAAATATCTGAAAATAAAGTTTTCACTTATTAGAATGTAAATAGTAATACAAATTGTAATAAAGTATACCAATTCTTTCTTCACTGAGACAGTACCATATTGTCCTCTACCCCACAAACACACTACTCCTTCATGGTCTAAGTATTTTACAAGTCCTATAATTGCTATTAACTCAGACAAGTTTACTTAACTAGAATCTCTCACTTTGTTCTGAGCTTTTGTTATTTACTGCAATTTACTTTGAATCACTCAACAATGTCTATTATATATTTTGTTTTCCACGAGAAATTTTTTAATAATTAAGATTCTTGAGATAAGAAAATATTTGAATAACTAACTTTGTGCATAAACACATTAAGATCAAATACCCATGACATTATTTTGTGTTTCTGTGTACTAGAGACAAAAACTTCAAAAAACATTTCAATGAATATACATTAAATTGAAAACTGCTTTCATCTTCTCTCAATGCATGAATACCTTCATTATTCATATATGAAGCCTTAAATATAGACCAAAGATTTGCATAAAATATAATAGCCTTAAAAAATCTTATCTGTAGCCGGCACAGTG
>NW_012123110.1:42152-43630 GCF_000951035.1 Colobus angolensis palliatus
ACCTGTAATCTCTCTTTTCATCTCATTCTCCTTCCCCTATGGCTAGAATCACGCTCACAAATAAAAGGAAATTAATGCTTTCCCTTGATTCTGTTATTTTTAAAATTGCTGTCCAATGGTTCTTTTTCCAGATTTCTCTAAAGGAAGGCTATTCCCTTGCTATTCAGAGCTATGTCCAAGGACCAGCACCAACATCACCTAAGTATTCATGAGAAAGGCAGAATCGATCAGAATGTGCATTTTGCAGAAGTTCCTCAACTAATTCATGAAAATTTGAATGCCCTGTTCTACACTGATATGCTTCCATATTTGTTTACCCTAGCTGCCCTTTTTGGCCTAGCCTCAATTTCTTCACTATTATGTCCCTGAATTTAATACTACATTATAAGCCATAGTGTTCCTAATGAACTTTTAATCAGGCAATACCTTCTCTGATTAATTTCTTCTCCATAAATCACCCAACACTCTTCTTTTCAATTATGTTAATTTGACCTATATGATACTATCCCATGAGGTTACATCATTTTCTATAAAACTAAATTATAGCCATACATGGCTGACCACTTTTGGTGATGCTCATCTATGGTAGATAAAACACAGGTCTCTATTTCCCTAAGTACTATCTAAATATCTGTCTTCCTATGGGCTCCTGCTTCCAGATTTCACTTCTGCAAGGCTCCACAGAAGTCTCCAATCTTCAAATCTTCAGTCTATGAAAGCACAGATTCCTGAAAGGATGGCCTCAAATGACCAAGTGTAGGAGCCCTCTATATCCCTGCTCCTGAAAAACAAGCTAGCTGGAATCTCCATCACCTGCCCCCAGCACAGACACACTACCAAAGTCCCAACTGAACTCTATGAATGATTTTCCAGCCAGTCATGCCCCTGACCCAGCCTACATGAACAAGGGAAGGACATCAGTGAATTGGGAAAAGAGGCAGAGTTGAGGAGACCACCTATTCTGGGCCACAGATCTGTGTAGTTCAGCAGTCTCCAGTTCCTGAGTATTCCAGGGGCTCTAAGGCACCCCTCTGTAAGTCAGGATGGAAGTAGATGATACCACATTTCTATGTGCTGTAGACCCTGCTCTCAGTGTCTCAAAATGTTTTAGCATCTTTCAGTAAAAATCTTCCAAGTTTGTCAGTCCTTGATAAATAAAAAAAAGCAGCAAATTTTTTAGAGCTTCTTTGAATCTTCTATTTTAATGTGCCTTTGTAGATAATTCCCAACATCTTGTGTGTCCGTCATCTTTATAATTTATTGGTAAGTGTTTCTCTTCAAACTTGGCCTTCCTCTGCTCATTCCATTCTTACCCACTTTCATTGGGTTCACTAGCTAATTCCACCTTCATTCTATCCACTGGGTGCAAGAGACTCACTCCCATTTGTATTATTAAACACACGCCAATAGGATATGAAAAGAAGGAAGAGTACTGGGCTTTAAAATGAGTATAAATCTCATTTCTGCCAATTCCTATG
>NW_012123111.1:0-1022 GCF_000951035.1 Colobus angolensis palliatus
GAGGCGGAGCTTGCAGTGAGCTGAGATCCGGCCACTGCACTCCAGTCCAGGCGACAGAGCGAGACTCTGCCTCAAAAAAAAAAAAAAGATTTGAGTGAAGTTGCAAGTTTTGGGTTTTTGTTTTTTGGGGTTTTTTTGAGTCAGAGTTTCGCTCTTTTTGCCCAGGCTGAGTGCAGTGGGGCGATCTCAGCTCACTGCAGCCTCCGCCTCCCAGGTTCAAGTGATTCTCCAGCCTCAGCCTCTCAAGTAGCTGGGATTACAGGTGTGCGCCATCACACCCAGCTAATTTTTTTCTTTTTAGTAGAGACAGGATTTCACTATGTTGGCCAGTCTGGTCTCAAACTCCTGATTTAAGGTCATCCTCCTGCCTTGGCCACCCTAAGTGCTGGGATTACAGGCTTGAGCCACTGTGCCTGGCCAGTTGCAAGTTATTAATACTTAATTTTGATATTTTGCCCACAGTATATACCTGATTTCGAATACTTTTTTTTTTTTTTTTGAGACAGTGCTCACTCTGTCACCCAGTCTGGACTGCAGTGGCACTATCTCAGCTCACTCCAACCTCTGCAGGTTCAAGTGATCCTCCTGCTCAGCCTCCCAAGTAGCCGGGATCACAGTCATAAGCCACCATGGCTGGCTAATTCTTTGTAGAGGCAGAGTTTCACCATGTTGCCCAGGCTGGTCTCAAACTCCTGAGCTCAAGCAATGCTCTCACCTGAGATTCCCAGAGTGCTGGGATTACAGGCGTGAGCCACTGCACCCAGCGGGTTTTGAATATTCTTTATTGCACATGCATTTAGAAATTCCACCATTCTCACGGTTTAGAAAACCTGTCTGATTCCCAGCATCTCAGGACCTCCAAGCTGCACATGGACACAGGTCTCAGGAGCGCTGGTGCCTCCTAGCTCGGCTTCTGATTGAGTCAGTCAAGAGCCAAGTGCCTGTAGGCTTTAGTTGCCCCCTGAAGTTTGACCTCGTTTAGAGGATTCTTGTGGCACTGACTTTTTTTTTTTTTTTTTTTT
>NW_012123112.1:0-1194 GCF_000951035.1 Colobus angolensis palliatus
GAGGCTGAGGCAGGCAGATCATGAGGTCAGGAGTTCAAGACCAGCCTGGCCAACACGGTGAAACCCCATCTCTATTGAAAATACAAAAATTAGCTGGGCATGGTGCGCATGCCTGTAATCCCAGCTACTTCGGAGGCTGAAGCAGGAGAATTGCTTGAACCGGAACTCGGGAGGCAGAGGTTGCAGTGAGCTGAGATCGTGCCACTACACTCCAGCCTGAGCTACAGAGCGAGACTCCTTCTCAAAAAAAACAAAAAAAAAAAAACAAAACAAAAATTAGATGGACCTCATTCTAAGCCTCGTTCTGATGCTTGAATCAAGGGGAAAATGAGGAGGTTTTTTAGGCCTTGTTAAATCAAAGTTAACAATACCTAGTTAACAATCCCAGTGTTGCAATGAGAGTGAAATGAGATAATACATATATAGCACTTACTCCCTCATGTGACTTGTGGATAAAAGCTGTTGGTATTTCAACTGTTCTGGGCTATGTAAATTTAAAAAGATTCATGTCTAGGGGACACGTGAAGGTCCAGCACGTGGACCATAAATGTTGTCATAGTTTGACGGTATTAATGAAACACTTCATCGTGTGTCAGCCAGCCTCACCTTGACAGGTCATCTCTGGCTGGTGTAACCCGAGGGCCAATGTGAAAAGGACATTCCACTGAGGACATGATGAAGTTGCCTTGTTTTTCCTGCTTCTTAAAGAGCTATTTCAATTGATTTTTTTCACACATATTCCTGAGCCCCGGGCCTCCCAGTAGAATGCTATACGTGCACAACGGGAATTTTGGCATTTATTGTTTGTCCTCTGGGGGAATGTGGTCCCCCTTTTACTGCATTTTTCAGCCCTCTCCCCCCGGTAGGATTTTTCTGAGAGGCAGTGGAAGGGAAAGTATATACCCCCGTAGTCAAATTTTTTTATCCTTATTCATGATTCTAAACAGCTTTTTAACAGTGATGGCTGGCAGCCAGGCACGGTGGCTCACGCCTGTAATCCCAGCACTTTGGGAGGCCGAGGCGGACAGATCACAAGGTCAGCAGTTCAAGACCAGCCTTGCCAACATGGTGAAACCCCGTCTCTACTAAAAATATGAAAATTAGCCAGGCATGGTGGTGGGCGTCTGTAATCTCAGCTACTCGGGAGGCTGAGGCAGGAGAATCGCTTGAACCCAGGAGGCAGAGGTTGCAGGG
>NW_012123113.1:0-1010 GCF_000951035.1 Colobus angolensis palliatus
TTAGTTTTGAGCAACCATCCTTTTAAATCCATATTTACCCAAAAAAGTTTTCTTACAGGAGTCTCTCTCTTAAAAATGCTACATACAGCTGGGTGTGGTGGCTCATGCCTGTAATCCCAGCTACTCAGGAGGCTGAGGCAGGAGAATCACTTGAACCCGGGAGGCAGGGGTTGTGGTGAGCCAAGATTGCGCCATTGTACTCCAGCCTGGGCAACAAGAGCTAAACTCCGTCTCAAAAACAAAAAACAAAGTCAGTCTGATCAATTCTTTTCTCTCTCTCTCTTTCTCCCTCCCTGCCTCCCTCCTGCCCCCACCTCCCCGACCCCTGGACCCTTTAAGACAGAATCTCACCGTTGCCCAGGCTGGAATGCAGTGGTGCAATCACAACTCACCAAAGCCTCCACCTCCCAGGCTCAGGTAATCCTCCCACCCCAGCCTACAGGCATGCACCACCATGTCTGGCTAGTTTTTGCATTTTTTGTAGAGAGAGGATTTCACCATGTTGTCCAGGCTGGTCTTGAACTCCTGAACTCAAGCAATCCACTCACCTCGGCCTCCAAAAATGCTGGGATTAGTTGTGAGCCACTGAGTCTGGCTAAGATCAATTTCAAAAGTGGCCTTTAAGAGTAAAAATGCCTCGAAGAAAAACCAAAATCAATGCTTCCACGTCTTTCCAGGGATCTCACCCTTCATGGTGAAACATTATTATTTTATTTCTGAGACAGAGTTTTACTCTTGTCATCCAGGCTGGAGTGCAATGTCACGTTCTCAGCTCACCACAACCTCTGCCTCTCGGGTTCAAACGATTCTCCTGTCTCAGCCTCCCAAGCAGCTGGGATTACAGGCGCCTGCCACCACATCCGGCTAATTTTTTTGTATTTTTAGTAGAGACGGAGTTGCACCATGTTGGCCTGGCTGGTCTCGAACTCCTGACCTCAGGTGATCCGCCCGCCTCAGCCTCCCAAAGTGCTGGGATTACAGGTGTGTGCCACCATGCCCAGCTGAGTTTT
>NW_012123114.1:0-2850 GCF_000951035.1 Colobus angolensis palliatus
GAGCCTCGTGTCTCAGGGCCAGATAACACCTCCTCTGAGAATGCACTGAGAGCCTCGTGTCTCAGGGCCAGATAACACCTCCTCTGAGAATGCAGTGAGAGCCTCGTGTCTCAGGGCCAGAAAAGTGGGCATAGAGGACACATTCTTCTTCAGTTATTGAAAGAGTTTTAAAAAATAAATACTACTTTCAAGACTGTGTGTCAGTGAACATAACTCTTACATCACTGAAACATTCTGTGTTTTGATGCAGATGCAACATATAACTGAAGAACATGTTTTCCAGTGCTTTTGAAATGACTTCTTTGTTTGCCCTTTCATCTGAAACACAATAGCCCGACGTATTCTGGCATTGGTTACTAACGCGACTTTCAGGCAGAAGCAGAGAGATACATGTCTGTACCAGACTTTATCTGAGACACGAATGTCGGATGTGGGTACATAAAAGGGGAAAGATGATAAATATGAAGCAACAGAGGTAAGGAAAAGAGTTGCCTCTATTAAAAACATAAAGCTGTCTTTTTAGGGAAAAATAATGATGAAGTACATGTGTGGTTAGACACATATACATGTGTACACTCATGCACCACGTCACTCCCGGGGAATGAATAAAATTCCTTAGCAAATGCATTAACATTTTTTAAACTCTCAGTGCAATCATTGCCTTGATTTTAACTATAGTAATGCCTCGTGCTTGGCAAACAAGTCCTCATCAATCAGCACTTGATAAGGGTGACTACAGAGAAAGATTAGTTCATTAATTGTACGAACTTTGTCCTTTCTCAAAGGAGGATGGGCTGGTAAAAATATTTGGGGGGCTGGTAAAATTTTTTAGTAGTCACCCAACATAAATCGTTGATTGCTCACAGCTAGGGAGAGCATTGCTGTTGACAGAACAAGATGCAGTTGGAGGAGACGCCATTGGTGGGTGCTCCTTGGCTGGTAGGCAAGAGCTGGCAGGAATTCTCATCTTAGTGTGACCTGACCACATGAGTCATTTCCCAAAGGGTCATATTATTCATGGGCCATATGAATTATCTGTGGGTCTTTAAGCCAACTGATAGGAAGACCATGGAAACGGAATCACAGTGAAATCTCTTCTACTACGTTTTTTTTTTTTTGAGACAGAGTCTCACTCTGTCGTGCAGACTAGAGTGCAATGGCGCAATCTCAGCTCACTGCAACCTCTGCCTATGAGGTTCAAGCGATTCTCCTGTCTCAGCCTCTTGAGTATCTGGAATTATAGGTACCCGCCACCATGCCCAGCTAATTTTTGTATTTTCAGTAGAGACAGGGTTTCACCATGTTGATGAGGCTGGTCTTGAACTCCTGACCTCAGGTGATCCACCCACCTTGGTCTCCCAAAGTTCTGGGATTACAGGCATGAGACACCACACACCTGGCCTTAAGTTACTATTCTTAAGTATGAACAGCAAAAAGAGATATTTCACTCAGTTTATGCTTCAAGCCAAATCTGTAATCACAAGACACAAATTTCTTAGCAACAGGTAAATCTTGGTGCTATTAATCCTGTCATTACCATTTCTAGTATCTGATTTCTCAAAAACCTAGTTACTACTACAATAAACGTGCATGTGTGCACGTGCACACATGCACACGCACACACACGCACATGCGCACAGGCACACACACATGCACACACACGCACACACATGCGCACACACAGGCACACACGTACATGCATGCACACACATGCACACAGACACACACATGCACACACTCACATGCACAAACACACACACATTCAGGGAATAGCCTCAAGAGATGCCCTGAATCCCTCCTATTTGCTGAGTCCAATACCAAGCTCGATGTGCACACCTGGAAGTTAATTCCATTCCTGGACACCAAGTGGACACTTGTGCATCCAACCAGACTGAATTCTGGGGCTTTTCTGGGAGGTCGGTCTTACCATTACCATTTTAAAGCTGAGATGCTGAAACCCAGATAGGTAAAACGCATTGATCAGGATCACACAGTGGGGGCCGAGAACCAGCCCAGGCCCCGCTTCTGTCCTTCCCAGGGACCAGGGAGGCTCCGAGCAGCAGCAACAATAACTTCGATGGGAAGAAAGGTTCCGGGGGACTGACGGCATGCAGGAGGAGGAGTGAGCACACCTGATATCTCTCCAGCCACTGTGTTCCCTTGTGCAGAAAAGATGGCTTCTGGGGCAGTGTCCTAATGCACCTTCACAGAACACAGCGCCGACCACTCTCCCATCTCCTCCCCATGCCTGACGTAGTCCCTCCTAAATAAGACAATGAGAAGGTTGCAGCTCTGCCTGCAGGGTCCAGGGTGGAGACATGGCCGCTCTCCTGGTTCTCACTTTGGAGGCCCCATGTGTGCGCCTGAGAGAGCTTCTGCCTGGTGCTGTTTGCCATGAGATCGCTTCTGAAGCCACGCCCCCTGCCTGGTGGAGGATCACTGGGAGCCGGAGCATTCACAGGTGTGTGCAACTGGGCCCCTCCCATACTGTCAGCCTCAGGGATGCCCCGGAGGCCAGCAGCTCTGGAACTCAGTGTGCCTGTCAATCTGCGGGCTGTGGGAGGAGGCTGGAAATCACAGCTCCGGGCTAAACCCTGGCCTCAGCCACTTAGAGATTTTGAAAAATGAACTTACCTATGAGACAAGCAGCTCCAAGTTCACAGGGCTAGTCTAAGAATCAGCTTCTGTGATGAATTAGAACACACAGTACTTTGCCTGGTGCCCCTTGAGCATCATATGGGGCCAGTATCAGACCTCCTTAGTTCAAGGAGGAGTTGAATGTCATTTAGATTTAGAAAACGAAGTCAGGCAAATACCCCTCCTTCCAAGGCGAGAGCTCAAGGCCTGTGC
>NW_012123115.1:0-1370 GCF_000951035.1 Colobus angolensis palliatus
AAAAAAAAAAAAATGTGAGATTTATTCTTGGTATATTTCCCACTGGTCCCCGGAAACCAGGGGGTGAGCACTTCTGCTTAGAATGTCCTTCCTTCTCCCCACTCCGCTTCACTTGGACGACTCCTGTTCATTCTTTGAAACCAGTGCATCACCTCCATGTGGAAACATTTTCCCAACTCTCTAGCTAAGTTAGTGCTCTCCTTTTTTCCCACCATACTTTCTGTCCTTATCACATCATGTTAGAATCATTTCTGTCCTGTTTCTCAAGCCGCACTTGGTGCTCCTGAGATCAGAAGTTGAATCCTGTTACTATCAGCAGCCCTTTTCTTAGGCCCTTAGCTCACAGGAAATGCTCAAAAAAAAACTTAAAAATTGGTGAAAAAAATGAATGAATGGCTGTGTCTGGTAGGCAAAATTATCTTTGATGAAGGACAGTCTGTGGAAAGATGTGTCTTAGGCCCCTGGCATGACTGACTTCACTTAGAAGTAGATCCAGGACCCGGTAGCAGGTGCATTCCATGTTCTTCAAAATCGAGTAAGGTGCAGGTCTTCTTAAAAGGGGCTGCTCTCATACTAACTTTATTTTAATATTATGGTGCTTTCATATACCCAACAATAAAATTTGGTATCAACTTTTTAGGCTCATAGGTTTTATACAATTACCAAATCAGACAAAAAATGCAAACAAAATATAAAATCGATAAAATTCAAATAAAAACAGTGTGAGAAATGATTTTTCACTGAAACTAAAGGGTTAGTATAGGCTTATTAGAAGAAAGCTATGGATGTGTATAGTTGAATAACTGACTTGATTAAAGTTATTTGGAGCTTGATGTACTATTGTCTGAGTTATTGTGATTAGTGATTACTAGGATTTTTTTTGCTTTTCCTATTCAGAAATACTCAAGTCAGTCACCATTATACAATTTTATTATTTAATGAAGCACCCAAGAATTCAGCACTGAAAAAATATGTTTTTTATTTACTGCTACTTTTGTGTCTATTGAATTGTATGTTGATACATACAAACAATCAATGTTTGCAATACATCCTCTTTCAATGGAAAGCTACAGGTTCTTGGGAGTTTATGGCCCATAACTCCCAAGTATGATGTGATATATCTGTAGTGCTATGTGCTATGTTCTATACCATAACCAAAATTTTCCAAAAACTTTTCACCATTTAAACAGCTGCAAAGTCTTCATTTGTAGAGTATTATTATCCCACTTGCCCTTAATTTGGTAAAAATGACATAAATCAAAATCAAGAAGGCTATTCTATTAGCCATTTAGATGATTAGAAATATTCCTTTATTATGATGAGTTCATGTCCTTTGCAGGGACATGGATGAAGCTGAAAACCATCATTCT
>NW_012123116.1:0-1573 GCF_000951035.1 Colobus angolensis palliatus
GAGACCAAGGCCAAGCCTGCGCCAGGTGGAAGTCCGATAAAAGGTCCCTATGTAAGCCAGGCGCAGTGGCTCATGTCTGCAACCCCAGCACTTTGGGAGGCCGAGGTGGGCAGACCACGAGGTCAGGAGATGGAGACCATCCTGGCCAACATGGTGAAACCCTGTCTCTACTAAAAATACAAAATACTAGCCGGGGTGGTGGCGCACGCCTGTAGTCCCAGCTACTCGGGAGGCTAAGGCAGGAGAATCGCTTGAACCCAGGAGGCAGAGGTTGCAGTGAGCCAAGATCGCACCACCGCACTCCAGCCTGGGCAACAGAGTGAGACTCCATCTCAAAAAAAAGAGTCCGGGTGCGGAGGCTCACGCCTGTAATCTCAGCACTTTGGAAGTCCGAGGCAGGCGAATTGTGTAAGCTCAGGAGTTTACGACCAGCCTGATAAACACAGTGAAACCCCATCTCTACTAAAAATACAAAAAATTAGCTGGGCGTGGCGGTGTGTGCCTGTAGTCCCAGCTACTCGGGAGGCTGAGGCAGGAGAATTTCTTGAACCCGGGAGGCGGAAGTTGCAGTGAGCTGAGACCACGCCACTGCACTCCAGCGTGGGCGACAGAGCAAGACTCCGTCTCAAAAAAAAAAAAAAGAAAGAAAGAAAGAAAAGAAATCTACATGTATGTACATTATGGTAAAACTGCAGAACACCAAAGGGAAAAAAGATCTCCAATGCAGCCAGAATCCATGTAATAAGTATTAATCCTGGGTGATGAGCACATCTGGTTCATTATACTATTTTCTCTACTTTTATGTTTGAAGTTTTCCATAATAAAAAGTTTTTAAAAGGAAGAGACAGCCAAAGTGAAAACCAAAACAAGATTCTCTACAAAGAAATAATAAATTGACAGATTACTTCTTAACAATAATGAAACCCGAAGATATTGGAAAATTTTTTCAATACAATAAGAGAAAGTAATCATCAACCTACAACCATATACCCAGCAAAAATATCACCCAAAGGCCAACCAAAGACAGTGGAATAAAGACATTTTCATATAAATAAAAGCTGGGAATGTTCGCGAAGCACACACCTGCATTAAAGGAAATTCTAAAGGAAATACTTTGGAGAAAAGGTCTGACACACAAAAAGAAGAGATAGTCAAAAAAGTGGTAAAAAGGCCAGGCACAGTGGCTCACGCCTGTAATTCCAGCACTTTGGGAAGCCAAGGCAGGTGGATCACTGAAGGTCAGGAGTTTGAGACCAGCCTGGCCAATGTGGTGAAGCACCATCTGTACTAAAAATACAAAAATTAGCCTGGCGTGGTGGTGCACACCTGTAATCCCAGTTACTCGGGAGGCTGAGGCAGGAGAATCATTTAAACCCAGGAGGTGGAGGTTGCAGTGAGCCAAGATCATGCCATTGCACTCCAGCCTGGGTGACAGAGTGAGACTCTATTTGAAACCAAAAACAACAACAAAAAAGTGGTAAATATATGTGTAAATGCAAAACTTCAACAGTATAGAACAGAAATTATAATGTATGGAGGGTTTAAAACGAATAACTAAAATATATAACTATAG
>NW_012123117.1:0-1136 GCF_000951035.1 Colobus angolensis palliatus
TTTTTGTATTTTTTAGTAGAGACGGGGTTTCACTGTGTTAGCCAGGATGGTTTCGATCTCCTGACCTCGTGATCTGCCCGTCTCGGCCTCCCAAAGTGCTGGGATTACAGGGTTGAGCCACCGCGCCCGGCCTAGAGAGCAATTTTCTTGACGGAAAAATAGGTTTTCGCTTTTACCCACCAATTCCATCTCTGGGAATTTATCTCACAGAAATACTCCCACATGTAAACAAAGATGTACATTCACAGTGTTCACTATAGTATTGTCTGTAATAGAGAAAAACGAAAACAATCTGAATATTCTAGGGGCTAGCTTACGGAAGTTGGTCCATCAAATAGATTACTCTGTTGCCATTACAAAGGAATCGGGGGGAACTATTATGTACTGACTTAGAGACATGACCAAAATATGTCAAATAGGCCAGGTGCAGTGGCTCATGCCTGTAATCCCAGCACTTTGAGAGGCCAAGGCGCGAGGATCACTTTAGGTTGAGACCAGCCTGGCCAACATGGTGAAACCTTGTCTCTACTAAAGATACAAAAAAATTAGCTGGGTGTGGTGGTGCACACTTATAATCCCAGCTACTTGGGAGGCTGAAGCAGGATGATCACTTGAAGCTTGGAGGTGGGGGCTGCAGTGGGCCAAGATTGTGCCACTGTACTCCAGCCTGGGTGACAGAGGTAGAATCCATCTCAAAACAAAACAAAACAAAAGTATGCCAAGTAAAATAAATCAAGTTGCAGAACAGTTGTGTGTAAAATGATTTTTTTTTTTTAGTGCATATGCACACGCACATACCACAAATAAAGCTGGGAGACTATATAGTCAATGTTAACAATTTGGTATCTCTGGGAGGTGAGTTTTAGTGACTTCTGGCTATATTGTTAAAAATATCTGTACCGGCCAGGTGCGGTTGCTCACGCTTGTAATCCCAGCACCTTGGGAAGCTGAGGCAGGAGGATCACCTGAGGTCGGGAGTTTGAGACCAGCCTGACCAACATGGAGAAACCCCATCTCTACTAAAAGTACAAAAGTAGCTGGGTGTGGTGTTGCATGCCTGTAATCCCAGCTACTTGGGAGGCTGATGCAGGAGAATCGCTTTAACCTGGGAGGCGGAGGTTGCAGTGAGCTGAGAT
>NW_012123118.1:0-1222 GCF_000951035.1 Colobus angolensis palliatus
TCGAACTCCTGACCTCGTGATCCGCCCGTCTCGGCCTCCCAAAGTGCTGGGATTACAGGCGTGAGCCACCGCGCCCGGCCAGCTTTACTATTTTAAAATGTATACCTCAGGAACAAAAAACAAGAAAAATAAAATAAATAAATAAAATGTACATCTCATGGTCAGGCACGCTGGCTCACACCTATAATCCCAGCACTTTGGGAGGCCAAGGTGGGCAGATCACTTGAGGCCATGAGTTTGAAACGAGCCTGGCCAATAAGGCAAAACCTTGTCTCTACTAAAAAATACAAAAATTAGCCGGGTGTGGTGGCACATGCCTTTAATCCCAGCTGCTCTGGAGGCTGAAGTAGGAGAACTGCTTGAACTGGGGAGGCAGAGGTTGCAGTGAGCCAAGATCGTACCACTGCACTCCAGCCTGGGTGACAGAGTGAGGCTCTGTCTCAAAAAAACAAAAAAATAAAGTGTACACTTCAATAGGTTTTGGTATATTTGCAAGGTTGGGCAGCCACTGCCACTAGCTAATTCCAAAACCTTTTTATCACCCCAAAAGAAAACCCTATACCCATTTTAGTCACTTTTTTTTTTAGACACAGTCTTGCTCTGTCACCCAGGCTGGAATGCTGTGGCATTATCTTGGCTCACTGCAACCTCTGCCTCCTGGGTTCAAGTGATTCTCCTGCCTCAGCCTCCCGAGTAGGTGGGACTACAGGCGCCCGCCACCACGCCCAGCTAATTTTTGTATTTTTAGTAGGGATGAGGTCTCACTATGTTGCTCAGGCTGGTCTCAAACTCCTGAGCTCAAGTGATCCTCCCACCTCAGCTTCCTAAAGTGCTGGGCTTACAGGCATGAGCCACTGTGCCTAGCTAATAACAGCTATTTTTATTATGGGCAATTTCAGAGTTACACTAAAGAAGCAAGATTAACATAAAGGACATCTGTGATCCATCACCCAGCTTCTACAATTGTCAAGATGTTGATAATCTTTTTCATCTAGCTTTTGACCACTCCTTCACCACCATCCCCTGTCATGGAGAATTTTATTTTTCAAGTTTTTAAACTTTTTATTTGCCTATTTTAAAAACTGAGCCAGGTGCGGTGGCTCACGCCTATAATCCCAGCACCTTGAGAGGCCGAGGCAGGAGGATCACCTGAGGTCAGGGGTTCAAGACTAGCCTGGCCAACATGGTGAAACCCCATCTCTACAAAAAAATACAAAAAAAA
>NW_012123119.1:0-1378 GCF_000951035.1 Colobus angolensis palliatus
TCGCTCTGTTTCCCAGGCTGGAGTGCAGTGGCGCAATCTCGGTCCACTGCAAGCTCCGCCTCCCGGGTTCAGGGCGTTCTCCTGCCTCAGCCTCCGGAGTAGCTGGGACTACAGCCGTCTGCCACAGCTCTCGGCTAATTTTGTGTGTGTTTTTAGTAGAGACGGGGTTTCACTGTGTTAGCCAGGATGGTCTGGATCTCCTTGTGATCCACTTGCGTCGGCCTCCTAAAGTGCTGGGATTGATTACATGCGTGAGCCACCGTGCCTAGCGATAGGACGTGGAAAATTCTTTTTTTTATTTGAGACGGAATTTCGTTCTGTGCAGTGAAGTGCAGTGGTGCGATCTGGGCTCACTCCAAGCTCCGCCTCCCGGGTTCACGCCATTGGCCTGCTTCAGCCTCCTGAGTAACTGCGTCTACAGGCGCCCGCTGCCAGGCCTGGCAGGACGTGGAAAATTCTTAAAGCCGATCAGCAGCTACTTTGCTACTCTGGATCTTTCTTCATTTCCTTTAAGCTGAGGAATTACATGTTACTGAAAAATGGCATTGAACTGAGACCCTTGAAGGCCTATTTGCCTTCTAGTGGGTCAACTCTTTTTAGTATTATCCAAGGCAGTGTTTCAAAATTGGCTGTTTTCTTTTAGATTAGTATGGGTTTCTTTAAAGTGCCACACAAACTTAACATGAATAATGTTACTAACTTTGTTCCATTAAAAATAACAGGGCTGGCCGGTCGCGGTGGCTCACTCCTGTAATCCCAGCACTTTGGGAGGCAGAGGCTTTCGGATCACGAGGTCAGGAGATCCAGACCACCCTGGCTAACACAGTGAAACCCTATCTCTACTAAAAATACAAAAAATTAATCGGGCGCGGTGGCGGGCGCCTGTAGTCCCAGCTACTCAGCCTGTAGGCTGAGGCGGGAGAATGGGGTGAACCTGGGAGGCGGAGCGGAGATCACGCCGCTGCACTCCAACCTGGGCGACAGAGCGAGACTACGTCTCAAAAAAAAAAAAAAAAAAAGGCTTTGTTTCACAAACTTTTGTAATGCTATTAATCAATTTAAAATTTAGTTATGATGCCATCCTGACAACCCTTTTTTGTTTCCTTTTTTGGTATATGTAGACATACATAAACATACATGTAGTTGTAATCATAATGTAGACCTAAGTTTGTTGTTTGCCCTTTTTTCTTGACTTTTACACATTTCTCCATGTTACTCTTTAGTCTTCATTGTAAAATTTAAGATGATATTCCATAATTTACCTAAAACTATTGTATCAATCAATGTTCTACTGGAGAAACAGAACCAGTAGAATAATTCTTTCTTTGGGAAACTTTAGTTTTGCTCTTAAAGCCTTTCAACTGATTAGATGAAGGCC
>NW_012123120.1:0-1259 GCF_000951035.1 Colobus angolensis palliatus
ATATAATTATATATGATACAGATATAATTGAAAAAATATATAATTATATATATTTGTTCATTCATTTTAGAAACAATTATGTAGTATTTCAGTATATGATTTTGCCAGGTTTTACTTATTCATTCCATTTTTAGTGCACATTTAGCTTCTAATCTCCATGTTACAGTCACACAATTGATTTTTTGGAATCTACATCATGCCTAAACATTTATACTTTGTAGGGGAGATTTGTTATTACTTTCAGCCACTCTGGAACTTGTAATATCTCTTGATGTAGTTTGGGAATTTCTCATCTCATAATGTTGCCTAAAACATAGAAACCAGAAACTCACTTTTTTCAGTCTCCTTGGCAGCTATAGGACCCAGGCACTGACGTGAAATATAGCTGCACAAGGCTTTGATTCAGAAATGAGTGACAGAGAAAGGGAGGCCACAGTGGAGAAACACCAAGTCTTCAGAGTCAGCAGGGGCAGAGGCCCTGGAGGTGGCACCACATACCCAGCATTGGCAACATGAGCCACAGGCTCTGTGCCCTATGGCAAAAACAAAAACCCCCTAGAGCTCTTCAGAGCATAATCAGGGTCTTGTTTCTGGCTGTGGAACCATCCAGCCTCATTCTCTGGGCATCTACATTCATTTTGTGCTTAAACTAGCCAAGGTGTGTTCTGGTTTGTTGCAACTAAGATTCCTGCCTGATCTAAATACAAGCACCAGCAGTGATTGGAAATGGCAGGCCTCAAAGAGATGAGGATCTGAACTGTTTTCCCATCTGGTGGAACCTGAGAGCGGTGACTACCCTGGAGGTGTTAAAGGGTGATACTCAAGCCCAAGAGAGGTTGTCAAAACAGGGGGCCCTTAGAATGAAGACAAGTCTTGCAGGAGATGGAATAGCCATTGCCCTGAACTCTAGGGAGAGTATGAAGAACTAAAGGACTGGGAGGAAAGCTGGCCATTTCTAACTGACACGGGACAGCTTAATGAAAAAGAACAAGCAGCTCAAATTCTACATTTTTGGTTCAAAGTAAGTTTGTGCAACAAGATACTGTCTATGATGGGGCTAAAAGAATCTTTAATTGGCCGGGCACGGTGGCTCACGCCTGTAATCCCAGCACATTGGGAGGCCGAGGCAGGCAGATTGCCTGAGGTCAGGAGTTCAAGACCAGTCTGGCCAACATGGTGAAACCCCGTCTCTACTAAAAACACAAAAAAATTAGCCGGGAGTGGTGGCATGTGCCTGTAATCCCAGCTACTTGGGAGGC
>NW_012123121.1:0-1652 GCF_000951035.1 Colobus angolensis palliatus
ATGTATTATAAATGCTATACTACAATATCATATTTTTGCTTTAAAGTGCTTTATGTATGTTAAATAAATTAAATATGTTAAATAAAGTAAGAGGAAAAAAATAGCCTTGAATATTTACCCAGATATTTACCATTTATTACACTCTTCATTTCCCTTTGGCCTGAAAAGTTCCTTTTAGCATTTTTTTTGTAGTACAGACCTTACGAGGAGACATTCTCTTAATTTTCTTTTATCTGAAATGTCTCTATTTCACCTTCATTATTAAAAGATGTTCTCACTGGATATAGAATTCTGAGTTATTTTTTATCTTCCAGTACTTTGAAGACACAATCTTTTGGTCTTTATAGCCTCTGACAAGAAGTTAGTGAAATTTCAAATTATGCCCCTGTATGTAATGTTATTTTTTTCTAGCTTGGTGCATGATTTTCTCTTTGTCTTTTAATTTTCAAGAGTTTGGCTATGATGTGCCCAGGTGTGATTTTCTTTGTATTTATCCTGCTTGGGATTCACCGAGCTTCTTAAATCTATAAATTTATATTTCTCATTAAATTTGGGAAAACTTCAGTCATTATTTCTTCAAAACATTTTTTTTTCCTGCTTCATTATCTCTCTTCTTTACTGCTGGGACTCCAATTACATGTACTCTAGGCTTTCCCTGAGGCTCCACATTATTTTTTTAATCTTTGTTCTTTCTGTTGTTTAGAGAGAAACTTCCATTGTTAAGCCTAATAAATTAATTTTTATTCCAGACACTGTATTTTTCAGCTCCAGAATTTCTATCATTTAAAAAAAATAGTTGCATTTCTCTGCTAAGATTTCATTCACTGTGAAGCTATTTTTCTTTTGGTCCATGAGCATAGTTACAATAATGGCGTTTACATTTCTGTTATTAATTCTAACAGCTGAGTCATGTCAGCATTGGTCTCCATTGATTATCTCTTTGCTCAAAAATGGTTCACAAAGTTCTTGTTCTCTCTTTTATGTTGAATGATTGTGGGTTGTACTGGGGAAATTATTAATGTGATGTTGTGAAGATTCTGGACTCTGTTATATTTCTCTGAAGATTATTGGTTTTGATTTTTTGTTTTGGCAAGCAATTACCTTGGTTAGACTTAAACCACAAACTCTGTCTTTTGGGAAGCAAGTCAATTCTCAGTTTAGTTATTTCATCATTAGCTGGATTTATTCCCATGCATGCATATTTTAGGGGTCAAGCCAAGATTTAGGCCGAGTTAATATGCAGAGTTTAGGGGCTCTCTCCTTAGCTCACTCCTTTCCAAGGAAGGTTCTCCTTTGCCTTCTAGTAGTTGTGCTTGTTTCAAACACTGTTCTCTGATTCTTCAAGCCAGAAAGGCTGTGGGTTTTCTATCAAAGTTTTAGCTATATTTTGTAATGTTGATTTCAGCCTGCTGCCTGGCTAAAAGCTATAGAAATGGGTAACTCACCCTGTGTCATTTTCTTCTCTTAAGGATTGGCTCTCCAAGAGCTGCCTTATTTGTTCCCTCTCTGATCTCTTCAGGTCAATGGTGTTTTCATATTTTGTGCAAAGTTTATAGCTATTGTCTGTAGGAGGGTCAGGCCTGGTAAGAACTTACTTGGCTATGTTGAAAGTGGAACTAACATTCAGTGCAGTGATTAACTTAATAATTAAA
>NW_012123121.1:4940-6127 GCF_000951035.1 Colobus angolensis palliatus
GTATTCACAGTTCTACTCCATATGTATTTACATATCTATAGTCACATGTCGTATTAATTTATATGTACATTTATTCATTTTATCCACAAAGTGTGTATTTACCTTGGTTTCTGGGTAAGGTGGTGGCTATTTCCTTAAAAAGAAACACACAGTTGATTAATTTTTTTCCCCTTGAATTTCTTCCTTGTCAAATGGGAGGAAAAAGTTGTTGTGTTTGTGTATCAGGCCCATTAGCCTAGATAAACTGTTGGCCTCCCGTAATGATTAATGATGGAATAGTGCGGTTGTTGCAAAAATAAGTCATGCGGTGAGGAGAGCACTGAAGATTATATCTAACACCAGGGGATGGCTTATTAATCTCACTTCTGGAGGAATTCCTGAGTAAATCAGTCTCCTTTATTAATGATATTTCACTCTGCTCTGTGAGACATCTTTTATCCAGCCAGAAGGGCAATTATCTATTTAGGCCAGGAAACAATATTAGTTACTGCTTCAGCTCCAGGGCAAGGAGAGGAGCCAAGAGAAGAAGGGAGAGAGAAACACACAGAGGGCTCCCGTTCCCAGACTGATGGGTGCCAGGGTCCCTTAAACCTACAGGCAGTTTCCTTCCCCATGCTAAAGGGGCTCAAGTGGTGTGAGTGTGAGTGTATGTGTGTGTGTGTGCAAGAGAGAGAAAGAGAGAGAGATTAGGGCAAGTGGGGCCTGGGGACAGTTGTGCTGCTTCCTTGCTTGAAATAGCCAATGCTGGTTCATTTACTTAATGAGCATCTATGAGCTTCTACTATGTGCAAGGCCTTTGCCAGGGCACTGAGGGTCTCCTGGAATGAACAATGCATGGTACTCATCTCTGTCCTGGAGTCCTTTCTGCTTTGCAATTCTGTTTTCATCTAATCCTTCTTCGACTGCAGTTTGGGGGCAAACAGGGGCTTAGATAGCAGGCCATCACAGAAAAACAAGGTATTTTCTAGATTTAAACCATCATGTTTCTGTTTATCACACGGCAGCTATTGTATAGATCCAGCAAGAAGACTGGGGGAACTTATTTAGCCAGATCACCGGGAAAAGTAAGCAAATCACTTACCCTCTCAAAGAATATTTGCTAAATTTGCCCATTTTCTTGTCTTCATCATTCATTCATTCAGCAGGCATTTAGGGGGGCACTCACTGAATGGCATCACCTGTATCAG
>NW_012123121.1:18715-19935 GCF_000951035.1 Colobus angolensis palliatus
CCCCCTGCACCCCATCTCTCAAATACAGAAACTCGGCCTCTAATTGCCAGTCCCAGCTCAGCCCCTGGGCCCTGCTTTTAAAAATGAAAGTGCCTGAAAAGGAACCACTTGAAACCATTTATTAGCTGCTTTGGGTGTCTTTTTCCCCCTTTGGGGAGAAGGGAGGTCTCTGCTGTTGCTACCAGACTGAAGAGCTAAGGGCAGAGACAAGCTTTTATTTATTTTGCTACTCCTGGTTTCTAGCATAAGGCCTGACAAGTCAGAGATGAACAGAAAATGTTTGCAGAAGGAAGACAGGGAGGAGGGGAAGAAGGGAAAAAGAAAAATGAAGAAAGGAGGGAAGGAAGTGGGGAGGGAAGGCGGGGAGGAGGGAAGGCAGATGATGGCTCCTTGTGGTGACACACACATAGCACTCACAGCATGTGTACCAGGTGCTCCATCCACAACCCCAGCCCACCCAAAAGTCACTGCAGACCATCCTGGCTGATCTTTGAACTGAGTGAAGCTCTCTGCTCGAGGGCAATTTCCTGGCTGTGGGAGTGTTCTCAGACCACATTCAGGGCAGGCGGCAAGTGCCAAGGAGTTAATGCCAGAAAAGCAACTCTCCATGAATGAGCGATGGCGATGGGAATCGGTGGCTATATACACCTGCCCCCAGGTGGGGGTGATTCTGAGTTATGTGACACAGTCTCCAGAAGCTCCCCAGAAAGAATGAGCCCCCAGTGCCTTGTGGTAACTCTCTCAGTACTGCCCCTTCATTGGATTTCCACCTTCCTTGTCTCACTCCCCGGCTCACTCACTGGACTTCCTGGCATCACCTACCAAATAAACTCCTTGCACCCATCTTGTCTCAGCCCCATCTTGGGGGAGGCCAAACAAAAACCACCTTTATTGCCCTACCCATGCTTGTGGCAGACATCGCTAATCAATCACATTGCTTGTTCCTTTTAGACTCAGACGAGGTTTCAGAATCCTTCTCTACACAATGACCTGTGCAGTCATGATTAATCATCCTATGGAACAATGGACTCTACTCTAAAAAGTCCATCCCTAGACCTTTTCTCTTGGGGTTAGTGGCAACCACTGTCCAGAAACAGTGCTACAACAGACTCTCAACCTGCTTAGGGAAATACAACATATAGCCACATTTTATGATAAATGACCCTTTATCTAAGGTATATAGTGTGGAAAAATAAAGTAATAATGATGATACACAGGTA
>NW_012123121.1:20925-22197 GCF_000951035.1 Colobus angolensis palliatus
CACTGTGCTAGGAGCTGTCCACATATCCTCTTACCTGAGAGAGGCAGTTTGCACAGCGATTAGCACCTGCTTGGGTTCAGATTCCAGCCCCTTAGTAGTCATGACTTTGAGTCAGTTACTTAATCTCTCCGAGTCTCAGATTTCTTATTCCTAAAATGGGGCTACTAATAGTTCTCGCTTTGAAGTGTTCTTGTTAAAGGAGTTAATGCATGTGAAGCAATTGGAATGGTTCACACGTGATTGTAACTATTTTATTGTCATTTTATTTAAATCTTCACGGTGATTCTGGGAAGAGCTATTATTGTCCCCATTTCACAGAGGCAGAAATTGAGGGATGGAGAAGTTTGATCATTTGCTGCAAATCACACAAAGGTGGCTGGACTTGAATAATAGCGTTACCTGAGTCTATGAAGATAGGAGGCTTTCCTCCTACAGAGCCTAATGCATCTTGGGATCAAGGGGCTGGGCAGAACTCCCAGCTGGGGGCTGGTCTGAGCCTGCCTCTAGGTCCCTAAAGCCTAGGGTTCACCCTTTTACTTTCTAGGCCTCTGAGGCCTCATTGGTGCAATGAGCAGGTAGATGGATGGGGTGTTGGATTAAATCATAGCTATGAATTGGTGCTGTTCAAGCACCATTTAGTGGAAGAGGACTGCTTAGCCCCTGGGAGCCTAGGGATGCACTGAATCACCTTGGTGACTTTGTTCAGTGTACCTCAATATCCAGCACCAACACCAGTCCATGTGGTATCTTTGTGTGAACTTGATAATGGCTCCCTATCTTCAAATAGGATTTGGGGATAAATTTCAGCCCCCACTTACCTTCTTGGCCAGGAGCTTTTTGTCAGTGCACAACCTGCACAACTGCATATGGCAGCCCGGCAGATGCCTGATATTCTACATTTGGTCTTCTTTGGGGTTAGCATGGCAGGCCCCTGGAGTATCTATAAGAAAGCAGCCATCCTGGTGGGAAGGTTGACCCAAATAGATTGAACTCTACACCATGTGGGGCTTTATTATAATGAAGCAGGACCTAGGCAGGGGCTGAGGCAGGACATTGCCATGTCCTGCCTCAGAGAACACTTCTGCCCTCTGTGGGCCTGTTCTGCATCTATGCCGCAGCTATGAAGTTGCAACCAGGAGGCCTTCATTCATAGGAAAGTTCTCCGTGCCTTTCTCTTGCAAGGCCAGGGTGGAGCTGAGCTGGATATTGAGGGATCTCCTCCTGGATCAGGGTCCCAGCCTCACAAGGCCTGGTCTCTCCCACACTGTGGGA
>NW_012123121.1:26764-31034 GCF_000951035.1 Colobus angolensis palliatus
AACATTTCTCAGGTCCCCAGTGTCTTCATGGCCACCCCATTCCTGGATGACCTTAAGGCAATCTAGAGAAGACATTTGCCCTCACCTGCCTCATACTCTTGCCACAGATAATAAGTGGTGGCCTTAGAAGAAAAGAGACTTGCTTGAGGTCACACAGAACATTAGCAACATAGGCAGAACTAGTATCCAGGGTCCTGATTTGCGTTCTTGCTTCTTACCTTTTCTAACAACTTCAATTCACATGTTTTTCTTCTTTCTTAGAATAGGCCAGGGACATGTGAGATGTGTACAGAAGACCAGGGGCTGTGTGTTAAAGCCAGAAACCCTGTCCCACCCCTCTGCTATGTTAGGGGTGGAACAGACAAAAATGGTCTCAGCCCATATAGGGCAATTGCTGTTGTAACCTCCTTCCTCCAGACACTGTTGACTTTCATGTTATTTGAGTATGAAACTTCAAATTAAAAGAACTAACCATTAGACAAGAAAGCAAACCTTTTTAAAAAGGCAAATATTAACGCTATGGAAAACAAAAAGATGTAAAAGAAAATAAACCATTACCAGTATATATCATATGACTCAGCTGTGAACAATAGTTTCAAAGTCATATGAAAATTTAATGTTATAACCAAATCTATTTTGAGAAGATGGGGGGAGGGAGAGGATGTGGAGGTGGAAGGGGGAAGGATCATTTGTAAGAAGTCTAAGCCATCAACTTTCTGGGTTTTTGAGACAAGGTCTCACTCTGTTGCCCAGGCAGGAGGAGTGCAGTGGCACAATCTCGGCTCACTGCACCCTGCACCTCCTGGATTCAAGTGATTCTCCTTCATCAGCCTCGTGAGTAGCTGGGATTACAGGCAAGCGCCACCACACCCAGCTAATTTTTGTATTTTTTCAGTAGAGACAGGGTTTCGCCATGTTGGCCAGGCTGGTCTTGAACTCCTGATCTCAAGTGATCCACCCACCTCGGTCTCCCGAAGTTCTAGGATTACCGGCGTGAGCCACCATGCCTGGCCTAAACCATTAACTTTCATAGCCCCAGGTCAACACAGATAAAAACCGAACAAAGCACAAAAATAAAGACTCCCAGTTCTAATAGGAACTAGATTTGTGTTCCACCCGAGGCAATGATAAAACCGGACAAAATAGATGAAACAATGGTTTAGATGCTGTACATGAGATGATGAAGGACACTGATCACTGAGAGATGGGAATCAAATGAGCTCAGCCCTATGATCGCTCTGCTTAGTGTCTTGAGAGAGTTTCCAGGCTGTGGCACAGGGAGAGGGAACCCAGGCAGAGCCTGGCAAATTGCCCAAGTTGGGGAGATAGCAGGAAGAGTCCAGGGAGCCGAGGTAGCTAAAGTGCACAGGGAAGGAATAGTGTTGGAGAGTAGAGAGAGTTGCATTTAGGTCTGCAGAAGCTTCCCTTAATTATTCAGCAGGGTCCCAATCAGCAGAGGCATGTGAAGAAACTTCCTGAGGTGGGGAAGGAACCACCCAAAAGAATGAAAGGTAATAGTATGTGGAGCTCACACAGGGTCCGGAATGATTGCTGTTCCCACCAGGCAGAGTGGAAAACCCTGAGAATTCGTGGAGCATTGAGTGAAATATCCAGAAGGGTCTTGCCTTTATGTCAGGGAATAATTAGCCGTAGATGAAATGCAGCAGTCATCCAGCCAGAGACAAATAAGTTCATTTCATAATGATAACAAGTTAAGTTTATCAAGAGAATATAGTAATCCTAAACATTTATGCACTTAATAACAGAGCTTCAAAATATATGAAGCCAAAAACTGATTGAACTGCAAGGAGACATAGACAAATCCACAATTATAGTTAGAAATTTCAATTCCTCTCTCAATAATTGATAGAAGAAGCAGAAGGGGGAATCAGTAAGGCTACATAAGATCTCTACAGCCATATCAATCAACTTGACAGGATGGACATTTACAGAACACTCCACCCAACAACAGCAGAACACACATTTTCCACAAGTGCACACAGAGCATTTACCAAGACAGATCATCTTCTGGCCGTCAAACAAGTCTCAGTACATTTAAAAAGAATCAAAGTATGTTTTCTGATCACATGGAATTGCATTAAAACTCAATAGCAGAAAAATATCTGGAAACCCCCCAAATATTTGAAAACTAAATTAAATAATACACTGCTCAATCAAGCATTTATCAAAGGAAAACTAGAAAATTTTTTTGAAATACATGTAAATGAAAAGACAAATATAAAAATGTATGTGATACAGCTGAAATAGTATACAGGGAAATTCCTAGTATGAAAGAATCAATGGTCTGAAATCAATGCCTCAGCTTCCATCTTCAGAATCTAGAAAAAAATTAAAAGAACAGATTAAACTCAAAGTTAGCAGAAAAAAACAGAACAATAAAGACCAAAGTGAAAATAAACAAAATACAAAGTAGAAAAACAATACAGAAAAAGTTGGTACTTTGAGATCAATAAAATTAATAAACCTTTAGCCAGGCTAATCAGAAAAAAAGATATAAATTGCCAACATCAGAATTGAGAAAGGTGAAATCACTATATATAATCCTATATTAAAATAATAATAAGAAAATATTGGGAACAACTTTAGGTCACCAAATTTAATAATGTTCAAGCGAGGCAAATCCCTTGAAAAACATAAACTACCAAAGATCACTCAAAAGGAAATGGATATCTGAATAGCATCATTATTAAGTAAATAGATTTTGTAGTTAAGAAATTCCCTCATAAAGAAAACTTCTGGCCAATAAATATTCACTGATGAATTCTGCCAAATATTTAATGAAGAAATAATACAACTTCTTCAAAAACTTTTCCAGAAAATTGAAGAGGAGGGAATATTCTCCAGCTCTTGCAGGCCAGCATTATGCTGATACTAAAACCAGACTGAAATATTACTTGAAAAGAAAGCTATAGACCAATATGGCTCATGAATACAGAGGCAAAACATCTTAACAAAGTTTTAGCAATTCGAATCCAGCAATGCATAAAAAGAATAGTACACAATGACTAAGTGGGGCTTATCCCAGGAATTCAAGGTTAGTTTAACATTTGAGAATCAATCAATGTAATTCATTACATTAACCAAAAAAATGAGTATTCGAATGGATACACGCAAAACATTTTTAAAAAATTAAACATTGATTTCTGATTAAAAACACTTGCAGCATATTATGAACAAATTTCTTCACAATGGCCTATATGAAAACCTATAGCTAGCATCATACTTAAAAATGACGTACTGACTGCTGATCCCTAAGATGAAGAACAAGGGATGTCAATTGTCTCCATTTCTATTTGCTATTGTTCCAGAGGGTCTAGCCAGTGTGATAAGGCAAGTAAAGCAACTAAAAAGCATCCAGATTGGAAAGGAAGAAATAAAATAATATTTATTCACAGATGATATGATTGTCTGTATAGAAAATTTCATGACCTCTATAAAATCACTACCACAATTAGTAAATGAGTATAATAAGGTTGTAGTATTCAAGATCAACATACCAAAATCAATTGTATTTTATATACTATCAATGAGTAATTGAAAATTGAAATAAGATATGCCATGCCCCAGAAAATATAAAATACTTAGGAATAAGTCTGACAAAAGATGTGCAACATCTGTGCCCATCACAAAATATCAATCAAAGGTGTTAAATAACACCTAAATAAACATAGAAATATATCATAGTCATAAGTCAATATTGTCAAAATGTCATTTCTCCCAAATTGATCTATCAATTCATTGCAAACTCCAATCAAAAAGCATGCTTCTTTGTAGAAATTGACAGGCCGATTTTAAAATTCATATAGAAATACAAAGGAGCTGGAATAGCCAAAAACTCTTTTGAAAATGAAGATCAAAGTTGAAAGATAAACTAGCTTACACCGACTAATGAATACAGTATTCAATATAGTAATCAATACAGTGTGGTATTGATATTGAGATAGACAAATAGATCAATGAAACAGAAGAGAGAGTCTATAAATAGACCCATACATACATGGACAACCGATTTTCAACAAAGATGCAGAGAGAATTCAATGAAGAAAGGCTTTTTTTTGGATAAATGATGACGGCATAATTAGATATCCATATGCAAACAAATAAGCTTTGCTCTATACCTCTCCCCATACATAACAATTAATCGTAGACCTTGAAACGGATCATAGACCTAAAACACGACACCTAAAACTAAAATTCTAAGAGAAAATAAAGGAGAAAAAAAATGGTAAGATCTTGGGCTAGCCATAGT
>NW_012123121.1:32384-33444 GCF_000951035.1 Colobus angolensis palliatus
TTATTTGTTTTATTAATCTTTCTTAAACCTATGTATAGCCCCCATTTATTTCACTGTTTAATACTAGAGGTGTTTCGGGTCTTCATTTAGAAGTTCAATGATGTTTTTATAACCAGAAATATGCTTATGAACTTCACTCTTGTTAATACCAACTGGCCTATGGTCAAATTACACTCATTACGTCATTTCACCTAAAATCACAGTTTCCAAGAACCTATAGACATTGTTAAGTGATGACCTACTGTATATACTTTAACATGTACAGTTTATTGTATATCAGTTTTACCTCAATAAAGCTGTTTAAACATGGCTGCATATTATATATAAATGTGTTAAATAGTAGAAGAAAGAGCTTTAAGAATTGAAAGTGGTTGCTGTTAGCGTATGGAAATGGCAGGTGAGGACCAGTGGGAAGATTACTGTTCTCCGTGATGTCTTGTAAACTAATCTGACTTTTAAAACCACCTGTATGTTTGGGCGCAGTGGCACATGCCTGTAATCCCAGCACTTTGGGAAGCCGAGGCAGATAGATCATTAGGTCAAGAGATTGAGACCATCCTGGCCAGCATGGTGAAACCCTGTCTGTACTACAAATACAAAAATTAGCTGGGTGTGGTGGCATGCACCTGTTGTAGTCCCAACTACTTGGGAGACTAAAGCAGCAGAATCGCTTGAACCCGGAGGCGGAGGTTGCAGTGATCCGAGATAGTGCCACTGCACTCCAGCCTGGCTACACAGAGAGACTCCATCTCAAAAAATAAATAAATAAATAAAACCACCACCACCACCACCAACAACAAAAAAACTAACCACCTGCATTTATTACTTTTTTAAAATTAAAACATAAAGTCAAACACACACACACACCCCTTCCTTTCTGAAGTAGGCCAGCCCAAAGAAGTTGTTAAACTTAAGGCATTTCTCCTCTGGGCTTTTTACATTTTTGTCTGTGTATGTTTGTCTCTGAATGGAACATTCTACGTCCAGGTGACTATCTACCAGTCTCTCTGGTCAGGAAACCAGGGCTAAGGATCAGAGATTTGGTGTTGGCTGGTGAACA
>NW_012123121.1:33984-35228 GCF_000951035.1 Colobus angolensis palliatus
CTCCCTGAATAGTTGCCTGGTCAGAGTTAGGACCCAAGAAACATCTACTATCATTGAACCATTTCTGAGATGCACATGGGAACAGCGGGCCTGAGTTCAAATCCCAGCTCAGCCGCTTTGTATCTGGTGAGCTTGGGCAAGTTGTTTTCCCTCCCTGAGTTGTCCTGTAGGGTGGCTGGAAGAGTTCAATGGGCTAAAGTGCTTTGAATAGGGCCTGGCACAGAGGAGAGCCCCCCAAAATGAGAACCACAGTGATTTTCCCATCATCGGCCTCTTGGCTGGGATTAGATCCCTCATCTCCTCCCTGTCCTAATTTCTCTAGATATAACTTTAAAACCTAACTGTAACCTTAACTAAAACTAAATTCACCCCAAGTCTACTGCCATTTGTACATAACCACTCTTATTTCAGTGCTGCAATTTATAAAGATCTCCAAATACAGGTCTCAAGAATTGGACTTAAGATTAAAAGAGACTGTGTGACTTTTAGAAAGTTACTGAACTTCTCCGAGCCTCGATTTCTTCATCTGTACAGTATGCATGAAGATGCCACTGAAATCACCAGGTTGTTCTGATACTTAAGTGAGATAACGTGTTAGAAATACCCAGCAAACAGTAGGTACTCAATAAACACTGGTCTCTCCCCTGCCATCTCCTATTCTCCACCTGATCCTATAGCACAGAGCCTGGTCTGTGGTAGGTGCCCAGGAAATGTTTTCCAGGTGAGTTATTCACTGAGCAAACGTAGTGATGCCTAGGAGAGAGGCCACCCAGATTTCTCCCCCTAGCAGGCCTGCCTGCATGGCTGACATATCTATTATAGATGCCTCACATCCCAATAAATATTTCAATGCAAATAAATAAAGGATGCCATGAGCCTCTCAGTGAGTGACTCTTCACAGCTCACTACACACAAAATCTATCCCTGATTCCTGCCCAAAGTTGGGTGTCCCCTGGGATGCCTCACTGGCTCTAGTGGGACAATGCATGCCAATGTGGGGTTAGAAAAAAAACCACTCAGCTGACTCCTTGAAAACAGGAAAAACTTCTCACTTTGGGGTGGCCTCAGGGACACTGGGAAACACGAGCCTATGTTTCATGGGGCCTAAACTCAAGTGACAGCCACCCACCTCATCATACCAATGACCCCCAAGGAATGACAGAGACATGTTCTCCACAGTTCAGTGGCATCTGAAGGTATCTTCAAAGGAATTGATTAGAAGGTGAATCCAGGGGTCATATTCC
>NW_012123121.1:35938-37368 GCF_000951035.1 Colobus angolensis palliatus
CAGTCCCCTGAAATCTTAACTCATTTCAGCATTAACTCAAAAGTCCATAGTCCAAAGTCTCATCTGAGACAAGGCAAGTCCCTTCCACCTATGGGCCTGTAAAATCAAAAGCAAGTTAGTTACTTCCTAGATACAATGGGGGCACAAGCATTGGGCAAATACAGCCATTCCAAATGGGAGAAATTAGCCAAAACAAAGGGCTGCTGGCCCCATGAAAGTCCAAAATCCAGTGGGGCAGTCAAATCTTAAAGCTTCAAAATTATCTCCTTTGACTCTATGTTTCACATACATACAGGTCATGCTGATGCAAAATGTGGGCTTCCATGGCTTTGGGAAGCTCTGCCCCTGTAGCTTTGCAGGTTACAGCCCCCATCCTGGCTGCTTTCATGGGTTGGCATTGAGTGTCTGCAGCTTTTCCAGATGTATGGTGCAAGTGGTCAGTGGATCTACCATTCTTAGATCTGGAGGACAGTGGCCCTCTTCTCACAGCTCCACTAGGCAGTTCCCCAGTCAGGACTCTGTGTGGGGGCTCTGACCCCACATATCCCTTCTGCACTGCCCTAGCAGAGGTTCTCCATGAGGGTCCCACCCCTGCAGCAAACTTCTGCCTGGGCAACCAGGCATTTCCACACATCCTCTGAAATCTAGGCAGAGGCTCCCAAACCTCAATGCTTGACTTCCATGCACCTGCAGGCGCAATGCCTTGTGGAAGCTGCCAAAACTTGCGGCTTGCACCCTCTGAAGCCACAGCTCACTCTATACGATGGCCTTTTTCAACCATGGCTGGAGCATCTGGAACTCAGGGCAACAAGCTCCGAGGCTGCACACAGCACAGGGACCCTGGGCCTGCTCCACAAAACCTATTTTCCTCCTAGGCCTCCAGGCTTGTGATGGGAGGGGATGCCATGAAGGCCTGTGACATGCCCTGGAGACATTTTCCCCAGTGTCTTGGGGGGCTTGAATTTCTCCCCAGGAAATGGGATTTTCTTCGCATTGTCTGGTTGCAAATTTTCTCAACTTTTATGCTTTACTTCCCACATAAAACCGAATGCCTTTAATGGCACCCAAGTCTCCTCTTGAGTGCTTAGAAATTTCTTCACCAGATACCCTAAATCATCTCTCTCAAGTTCAAAGTTCCACAGATCTCTAGGGCAGGGACAAAATGCCACCAGTCTTTTTTCTAAAACATAACAAGAGTCGCCTTTGCTCCAGTTCCCAAAAGTTCCTCATCTTCATCTGAGATGACCTCAGCCTGGACTTTATTGTCCATATCATTATCAACATTTTGGACAAAGCCATTCAACAAGTCTCTAGGAAGTTCCATACTTTCCCATATTTTCCTGTATTCTTCTGTCCCTCCAAACTGTTCTAATCCCTGCCTGTTACCCACTTCCAAAGTCACTTCCACATTTTCAGGTATCTTTTCAGCA
>NW_012123121.1:37418-37785 GCF_000951035.1 Colobus angolensis palliatus
GGGAGCTACAATTCAAGATGCGATTTGGGTAGGGACTCAGCCAAACCATATCAGCCCTCGAAGTTTCCACCCCTGAGAGTACAAGTCCTGTATAATCCTCTCCCCTTAAATACAGGTGGGTCTATGATGGGATTCCACTCTGTGAGCAGAGATGAAGGGGTTTTTTGGATGTAATTGACTCTCTAAGCAGTTGATTTTGAGTTAACCAAATGGAGATTATCCTGGACGGACCTGGCCTAATCAAGTAAAATGTATTTAAAAGAGAGTTTGGGCCCTTTGTTAAAAAAAGAGAATTTCTCCTGCTGGCTTTGAAGAAGTCACCTGCCACATGTGAGAGTCTGCAAGAGGCCACATGGAAGGGGCCGCA
>NW_012123121.1:39362-39761 GCF_000951035.1 Colobus angolensis palliatus
CTACTGGGGAGTTTAAGACAGGAGAACCACTTAAACCCGGGAGGCAGTGGTTACAGTGAGCCAAGATAGCACCATTGTACTCCAGCCTGAGCAACGAGAGTGAAACTCCATCTCAAAAAACAAAACAAACAAACAAAAATGGCTGGATAACTTATAAAGAAAAGAGGTTTAATTGGCTCACAGTTCCACAGGCTGAACAGGAAGCATAATGCTGGCCATGTGCTCGGCTTCTGGAGAGACCTCAGGAAACTTACAATCATGGTGGCAGGTAAAGGGGGAGTAGCACTCCCCAGGGCCGGTGAAGGAGCAAGGGGTTGGGGGGCAGGTGCCACACACTTTTGAACAACCAGATCTCATGAGACTCTATCGTGAGAACAGCACCAAAGTAGGAAATCTGCC
>NW_012123121.1:41317-42766 GCF_000951035.1 Colobus angolensis palliatus
GGCTCCATTGCTCAGCCTGGCTTTCTTCTGTGCCAGCCTCACTCTCAGCAACCTTGCGCTGTGGCTCTCCCAGGAATCCTAGCACTCTGGTTCTTCCATCCCCTCATCAGCCAAGTGGACTGCATGCTGGGAGTCTGCATGCCGACTCTTTGAGAGTGTCAGAAGCCCAGTGCACAAAGAGAACATTTCCCCCTTCAGTGCCCATGAGGTGTCATGTGGCCTGGCTTGAGATATGTGTTAATTCAGCAAGAACTACATGAAGGTGGGATAGGGCAGAGCACGTCTTCAAAAGAAAATGAGAGTGGAGTTCCCAAAAGAAGCGGGAGTGATTGGAGGGCCCCACCAAGAGCGGCTGTCCATACAGTAGGCCACTGCTAAATCCTTCCAGCATCCAAGAGAGGCTTGCTAAACACGACACCAGCAGGATAACCAGCAGAATGTCGTGTCTCGAGGGACCCCACCACTTGGTGGTCCTGTGTTCTTAAAGCTATCCTTTCTCTTGACAACCAGAGACCTTTCTGTGACTCTCTCAGCAGGCTTAAAAGCTAATCATATGAAGGCATCAGTGACTCCCAGAAGCAAGAACTCTGTTTTCAGCTGGGGCTTCCTGGAAAAGGCAAGGCCTCATTACAAAGGATTGAATTTCAGGCAGTGCAGCAGAGTGTGGGGGACCTCCAGGGACTCCAACACATAAGGGCAAAAGAGGGCCAAGGGGAGAGAGACTCCCTTCCTCAGCTCATGTCTCCATTAGAGGACGGTGGCTCTTCCAGGAACTCCAGGACTCTGGTTCTTCAGTCCCTCCTTGTTGAAGGGATCGATCCATCCACCTTTCACCCAATTAGTTTAGCTCTCTCTGCTCCACAGCTGCAGTATAGGTAGGTGTTCACAAAACAAAGACAGGTCTATGTTTCCGGGCCAGAGAAGATGTGTGTGTGTCAGAAGGGTCAGAGGAGTAGACTCTGGAAACAGACAGGATAGGGAGATCAGTGAAAAAATGCCCCCAACCATTGTCTACCAATGTTCTCCTCTGTCATCCACTCATCTTCCCGTACATCCACCAAGCACCTGCCTACTCACCTTCCTAGCCATGTACCCATTTTTATCCACCTGTATTCATCCATCCTTCCATCCATCCATCCACTCACATAACTGAGAACTGCTATGAGCCAGCTGTTGGGCCAGACACTGGAGATAAGTCATATCTCACCTCCACCTCCCATCCATGCTACCTTCCCAATACAACTGAGAAGCCAGCTGTAGGCACCACTCACTGCATCAGTCTGTGACCAAGAGTGGGAGCCCCAAGGAACATCTAATTATCACAATGACATTATAGCTGAGTGTTGGCTGGTGTGTAAGATTTGCCAGGAAAGAGGAGGAAGGACCTTCCTGGTAGAGGAAATGGCCTGGGTAAATGCTGGGAGGTCTGAATGAGAATGGCTGTTTGTT
>NW_012123122.1:0-1452 GCF_000951035.1 Colobus angolensis palliatus
AGATTTGGATGGGGACACAACAAAACCATATTACCTGGGCACCTCCAGAGGTATCAGAGAACACCTGAGAGAGCTCACTCTCAAATGAACCAATGAGCTCCAGTAGATCAGGTGTGGTGGTTCACACCTGTAATCCCAACACTTTGGGAGGCTGAGTCAGGAGGGTTGCTTGAGGCCAGGAGTTTGAGACTAGCCTGGGCAACATAGTAAGACCCTGTCTCTCGAAAAAAATAAATAATTACCCAGTGGCACTAATAGGCACCTGTAGTCCTGGCTACTTGGGTGGCTGAGATGGGAGGATCACTTGAGCTCAGAAGTTTAAGACCAGCCTGGGTAATCTAACAAGACTCCATCAATGTACAAAAACATTTAAAAATATTAGCTATGTGTGGTGGTGCGTGCCTGTAGTCCCAGCTACTCAGGAGGCTGAGGTGAGAGGATTGCTTGAGCCCAGCAGTTGGAGGTTGCAGTGAGCTATGATTGCACCACTGCTGCACTCCAGCCTGGGTGACAGAGCAAGACTTAGTCTCTCAAAAAAAAAAAAAAAAAAAAGTGGGGGATTCCAGGAATTTTAGGATCTCTGTCCCAGCTTTGCCTCTACAAACATGCATCTGGGGACCATCTCCAGGGCTGCCACCCAGGAGCTGTGAAAGAAGAAGCTGCCATCCTCCCCTTCTGCAGCTATTCCCTCTTGATGCCTCTTTGTCTCCCATTATTACATTTGTGAAGGGATGATGATCCCCATTGAACTAAGGAGAAAACCTAGACCTTGGGAGGGAGGAGTGAGTCTTCTGAGGGATGAATACCAACTTGTGGGAAGAGCCCCGGGCCAGAACTGAGTTGGGTTGGCTCCAAATTCTGGCTTTGGCACATGCCTGCTGTGAGACCCCAGCCACTTATCTAGCCTCTCTGGGTCTCAGGTTTTGATCTGTAAAATGGATGCAGTTGTGAAGGCTGAATAATATAATGTGGATAAGAGGCCACATGCAGTGGCTCATGCCTGCAATCTCAGCACTTTGGGAGGCCATGGCAGGAGGATCACTTGAACCCGGGAGTTCAAGACCAGCCTGGGCAACAGAGCAAGACCCTATCTTTACAAAAAAAATTTAAAAATTAGCCAGGTGTGGTGGTGCGTGCCTGTAGTCCCAGCTACTCAGGAGGCTGAGGTAGGAGGATCGCTTGAGCCCAAGAGGTTGAGGCTGCAGTGACCTATGATTGTGCCATTGCATCCAGCATAGGCAACAGAGTGAGATTCTGTCTCTAAAAAAGATTTTTAAAAAGTTAAAAAATAATATGGATAGGTACTAATAAAGGTTTCTCTTCTTCTGATTTTTTTTTTTTTTTTGAGATGGAGTTTCGCTCTGTCACCCAGGCTGGAGTGCAGTGGCCGGATCTCAGCTCACTGCAAGCTCCGCCTCCCGGGTTCACGCCATTCTCCTGCCTCAGCCTCCC
>NW_012123123.1:0-1344 GCF_000951035.1 Colobus angolensis palliatus
GGTTTCTATAGTAATTATTATTTGATTCTTTGGCATAAATATTAAATGTCTGCCCAATATATAAAATGTGTACTTTGCTTTTTTTTTTTTTTTTTGAGATGGAGTCTCGCTCTGTCGCCCAGGCTGGAGTGCAGTGGCACTATCTTGGCTCACTGCAACCCCTGCCTCCCAGGTTCAAGCGATTCTCCTGCCTCAGCCTCCTGGGTAGCTAGGATTACAGGCGCATACCACCATGTCTGACTGATTTTGTGTTTTTAGTAGATACGGGGTTTCACCATGCTGGTCAGGCTGATCTTGAGCTGCTGGCCTCAACCAACCCGCCCACCTCAGCCTCCCAAAGTGCTGGGATTACAAGCGTGAGCCACTGCTCCCAGCCTGTACTTTGCTATTTTAATTATAAATTGTCTAAAATGATTTCCTGTCTTTGGAAGCATATTTTTGGTATTTTGGATTTTTTGTTTTTACTTAAGTAAAAAATTAATATAATATAAATTACATAAATACATAATTTATAATTAAGTAAATGAAAAAATAATTGAATAAATGAATGATAAAAGACAGCTCTTCCTTACAATAGAATCCCAACTAATAAATGTAGAAAGCTGTAATTATTCTATATCCATAAATGTTTTTTAATGTAGAAGAAATGATAGAAATTAGCTAGCTGTGATGACTTGCTTGTAGTCCCAGCTACTCGGGAAGCTGAGGCAGGAGGATCACTTGAGCCTAGTAGTTCAAGGCTGTAGTGCACTATATGGTCACAGTGAATAGCCACTGCACTCCAGCCTGGAAACATACCAAGACCCTACCTCTAAAAAACAAAACAAAACAAAAAAATGTGTGTGAATTTATTTTGGTACATAATTAAATATCATTAGCTGCAGAAGACCAGTATTTTTTCTTTCAGTGTGGTCTCTAACCTACCTGCATCAGAATTGGTTGGAATGTTTATTAAAATGCAGATTCCTAGTTCCTACCCCAAATTAGCTGAATCAGAATTCTAGTGACAGGGCCCTGGGATCTGCAGTTTTTAAAAATACTCCCATGTGAGGCCGGGCGTGGTGGCTCACACCTGGAATCCCAGCACTTTGGGAGGCCGAGGCAGGCGGATAACCTGAGGTCAGGAGTTCAAGACTAGTCTGACCAACAGGAGAAACCCTGTCTCTACTAAAAATACAAGAAAATTAGTTGGGCATGGTGGCAGGCGCATGTAATCCCAGCTACTCAGGAGGCAAGGGTGAGACAGGGGAATCGCTTGAACCCGGGAGGCGGAGGTTGCAGTGAGCCAAGATCGCACCATTGCACTCCAGCCAGGGCAACAAGAGCAAAACTCCGTCTCAAAAA
>NW_012123124.1:0-1136 GCF_000951035.1 Colobus angolensis palliatus
TCCCGAGTAGCTGGGACTACAGGCGCCCGCCACCTCGCCCGGCTAGTTTTTTGTATTTTTAGTAGAGACGGGGTTTCACCGAGTTAGCCAGGATGCTCTCGATCTCCTGACCTCGTGATCCGCCCGTCTCGGCTTCCCAAAGTGCTGGGATAACAGGCTTGAGCCACCGCGCCCGGCCGGGAGATCTTTATAGATACCTGTTACTTGTCTTGCGTGTTGTCTGGTCAGGGAAGAAAAAAAATATTAAGTAGAACTTCGAGTTCACACAGAAAGAGTGTGTCCTTCAGACTGACCTCATTGTAGTGTCAGGGGTGATTCTTCACGTTATCCATCTCCCAGTTACATCTGCTTTCTTTTTTATTTTAAAGAAGGCAGGACAGAGGTCAGGAGTACATTCACCCCTAACTCTGTAGTTTTGCTTTTTTTTTTCCTAGGAAGCTAGCAAAGACTGACTTGTAATTGGCAATAATCACCTCTAGGAATAGAATTACAAAATTACATAATTTGTGATATTTGGGCTTTCTTACCCCAGAATGTCTCCCGACCCACAGGATACTATATCTGAAAACCTCACTAAGAGTGCCTTTTCCAGGCACTAATGGATTAGTGTATATTATTTTTCATATTTTTTTCTCTGTCGGGCATTGAGGAGTTATACATGACAGGAATAGATAACTTCAGAGCATTACTGCCTGGGAAGGGCAGGCTTTGGAGAGGTATCTCGGTTGGGGCTTTAGGAAGTGATGGAGAAGCATAAGGCTACCTGGGCAGATGTGGGGTATTATAGAAAGGAAAGGTGTGCAAAAATGTGGAGGTGAGAGGGTTCAAAAAATAATCTCCATTTTCTTTCTGTAGTTGTAAATAGGAAAGAGTGACAAAAGAACAGTAGCGTGGACATGTGTATGTATGATAAAGCTTAAGACTCAAACAATTAGCAAATCAATAAAATACATGGTTCCTTTTACGCTTGTATCTAATGAATGATATCTTTATGCCTTGATTATATCTTAGTGTGGAAACTTGCCTGAACCACAGTCTATGGCAAGCAAGATAGAAATCTAAATTTGGAACTTAAAATTCTTTTTTTCATGAGCACTAATAACTTTAATCAAGGCTCAAAGTCTTTTTTTTTTTTT
>NW_012123125.1:0-1107 GCF_000951035.1 Colobus angolensis palliatus
AACCCCATCAAAAACTGAGTGAAGGATATGAACAGACACTTCTCAAAAGAAGACATTTCTATAGTCAAAAAACATGAAAAAAAGCTCATCATTTCTGATCATTAAAGAAATGCAATTCAAAACCACAGTGAGATACCACCTCATGCCAGTTAGAATGGTGATCATTAAAAAGTCATGAAACAACAGATGCTGGAGAGGATGTGGAGAAATAGGAATGCTTTTACACTGTTAGTGGGAGTGTAAATTAGTCCAACCATTGTGGAAGATAGTGTGACGATTCCTCAAGGATCTAGAACCAGAAATACCATGTGACCCAGCAATTCCATTACTGGGTATATACCCAAAGGATTATAAATCATTCCACTATAAAAACACATACACATACACATGTACGTTTACTGCAGCACTGTTCACAATAGCAAAGACTTGGAACCAACCCAAATGCCCATCAATGAGAGACTGGATAAAGGAAATGTGGCACATATATACCATAGAATACTATGCAGCCATAAAAAAGGATGAGTTCATGTCCTTTGAAGGAACATGGATGAAGGTGGAAACCATCATTCTCAGCAAACTGACGCAGGAACAGAAAACCAAACATCGCATGTTCTCATTCGTAAGTGGGAGTTGAACAATGAGAACGCATGGACACAGGGAGGGGAATATCACACACCAGTATCTGTTGCAGGGGTGGGGGGATAGAGGAGGAGTAGCATTAAGAGAAATACCTAATGTAGATGACGGGTTGATGGGTGCAGCAAACCACCATGACTCGTGTATACCTATGTAACAAATCTGCACATTCTGCACATGTATCCCAGAACAAGAGAAAGAAGAGGAAGAAGAGAAGGAGGAGGAGGAGAAAAAGGAGGAGAAGAAAGAGAAGGAGAAGGAGGAGAAGGAGGAGAAATAGACAGCATCACAGCATCTTAGTCAGCCTGGGCTGCTATAACAAAATATCGTAAACTGGGTGGCTTAAACAACAAACATGTATCCCTCATAGTTCTGAAGGTTGGAAGTCTGAGATCAGGGTGTTTTTTTTTTTTTTTTTTGAGGCGGAGTCTCGCTCTGTCGCCCAGGCTGGAGTGCAGTGGCCAGATCTCA
>NW_012123126.1:0-1265 GCF_000951035.1 Colobus angolensis palliatus
TTTTTTTTTTTTTCATTTTATTCATCAGTTTTATAGTATGGAATTAAGAAGTAATTAGCTTCAAACATGATTGTATATGATATTTGTATAGCTAGGAACAATGAATGCCCAACTGTTTTTATTTTATATCATTTTCTTTGATATAGTTTTTTCCCCCTGAAGCTACTATTCTTAAATCAGTAAAAAATGACCTCCTTTTGTGTATTTTCTTCCAATGAACATTTTTTATTGACTTTTGAAAGTTTTATAGGATTTTAATATTTATCTCGTTTTGTTCAAAAGTGTTGACTTCTTTCAGCTTATTTGAATGTTTTTTGTTTTCTTAGGGGAAGCAAAAGCAAATGCTCCTTGTGTTATATTTATTGATGAATTAGATTCTGTTGGTGGGAAGAGAATTGAATCTCCAATGCATCCATATTCAAGGCAGACCATAAATCAACTTCTTGCTGAAATGGATGGGTAATTCAATCTTCTTTTGTCTTAGAATTATGGGGATGCCTCCCAGCATTTGATATATGTAGAATTGATCTTATGCAAATTATTTCCATAAGGCATTTAATATCTAGAGATACGAAAAATGTGATGTGTGTAAGAAACAGAGTAGTCCCTCATGCAAGAACGCAATAAAAGCTTTTTCTGTCAGTATATTGTTTTCATTACTAATTGGATATTTGAATGTCAACTCATCTTATTTTAATTGATGGTATTTATATTCTTTTTCATTTATTGTTATACTTATGACAGAAAAACAATGATTCATGCTGAGACTAGTAGTCTATTTGAAGAAATACACTCATTTCTACACAGTTTATGACTAGCTTTGAATGTGGCAGCTTTAAAGCTTATATCAATGTTCATAATATAAAAAGCAAGAAGTGATGTTGCTTTGAAAGAAGTATCTTAAAAATAATATATAAGACATTTTGAAACCACATAGGAAGCCCAGGAGTGAATAACTTGAATTGGTATACTTGAATTTCTTCAAAAATTAACCAGGTACCTAAGCTTTTTATATCAGATTATCTTTTCTTACATAGACCAGACAATTGTGAAGGTATATAGTCACAGATGACTAGTGGTTTATTATCAGTCTCTTTTCTTGACTGTTATTTAATTAATGAAGCCGGGCACGGTGGCTCACGCCTTTAATCCCAGGACTTTTGGAAGCCAAGGTGGGAGGATTGCTTGAGGCCAGGAGTTCAAAACCAGCCTGGTCAATATAGCAAGACCCTATCTCTACTAAAAATAAAAATAGTCACCGGGCA
>NW_012123127.1:0-1169 GCF_000951035.1 Colobus angolensis palliatus
GAGGGTAAGAGACAGAGGAATGCAGTGTTAGAAAACAAGTTTCTGCATCAGATGATGACATTAGAAGTGAGTATTATGAAGTCATTTAGCAAGATGAGGTGCAGAGAATGGGAAGTATTCTTCAGGGAATGAATTTTTTTTTTTTAAGTTTGGACATATTGACTTTAGCAGGTAGATTGACACAATGGAATTCAGGAGTAAAATCTTCTGGTAGAAGGAAGGTCTCTATCTGTCTCCCTCATATTAGACTGAATAGTGTTGTTTGTATCAGAATGAATGGGAAATGAAATTGCTGACAAATTTGTGTGTATGGCAGTATCATTTGTCTTTTAAAAATTATTCATAAGAACATACATTATCTGACCTCGTGATCCACCCGCCTTGGTCTCCCAAAGTGCTGGGATTACAGGCGAGAGCCACTGAGCCCCGCCCAACATGTATCTCTATAAATGGTATGACAAATATATTCATTCATTAGCAAACATTTATTTTGCGAAATACTGGTTCATAAAATTGGATAAGTCTGTAATTGTTGTCTTCAAAGTTATCACAGGTGAAAGAGTAAGACAGATTAATAAACAGGTTCCTAGCAAATTCAGAACATTTGTAGAAGGTAAGTAGTGGTTGAAAGTGATGAAGCTTCTAGGATGAAGCATCTTATAATTTGCTGGCATAAGTTATCCCAAATAGTGAAAGGAGGAATGTTGTTGTAGAGAAAAAATTACAAGCTAGGGAACATGCAATTGGTAGTTCAGCATGGCCGAAATATTGAATGCAAAGGGTAGAAAGTAACAAAAATATGCCCAGGATACAAGAAGAAGATCAAGGAAATTCTACTTAATCTATTAAAGATTTTAGGTATTAAGTCACAGACAATAAGGTTTTGGAAAGCAAAAAGTCAGCAAAATCAAATCTCATTGAATATGCCGGGCATAGTGGCTCACAACTGCAATCCCAGCAATTTGAAAGGCCAAGACAGGTGGATTGCTTGGGGTCAGGAGTTTGAGACCAGTCTGGTGAACATGGTGAAACCCCATCTCTACAAAAATAAAAAAAAATCAGCCAGGTGTGGTGGCGCACTCCTGTAATCCCAGCTACTCAGGAGGCTGAAGCAGGAGAATCGCTTGATCCCAGGAGGCATAGTTTACACTGAGCAGAGATTGCTCCAC
>NW_012123128.1:0-1132 GCF_000951035.1 Colobus angolensis palliatus
AAAAAAAAAGATTCTGAGTTTGAAAACAGTAGAATGTGTCAAATCAAACACATGAGCTAATCTAACCATACAGTATTTTGAGATTTGTCTTTAGATCATCTAAACTTACTTTAATTTGCAAAAAAGGCCATACAAGGAAATACAATATGCAGATATTAGTATTTCCCAACAGACCTTATACAAATTTGAAATTAAGTTCCCATCTGTTGCTGGTATGCATGACCTTCATGTAGAGAAATCTTTATTACTAGTTCTTTTCATGAATGAATGAATTCTTTTAATAAATAATAACAAGTAAATAAAGTTTTAACATTAGTTATCTTAAAGAATCTTTGGGATTGTGTTTCAAAGTCCTTGAAATATAGGGACCTAACACACTGATAAATTTTAAGAGTTTACTAGTCTGCAGAAGACCCAAGGAAATTGATTTTACCATTGGCATTTAAGATTGCATTTGCACTGTGCTCTGTTGAGTATACAAGAGAAAGGAGACTGCGTTCTTTGTCCTTGCTCACTTCCTTTTGCATTTTTTTCCTCCATTCTGATATGAGACTGGTTGAAGTGGAAAATCACTTAGCAACCAAATACATGCCTGTGTTGTTGCTAGAAAGAACCATACATAGGCCAGGTGCAGTGGCTCACGCCTGTAATCCCAGCACTTTGGGAGGCCAAGATGGGCAGATCACGAGGTCAAGAGATTGAGACCATCCTGGCCAACATGGTGAAACCCTGTCTCTACTAAAAATACAAAAATTAGCTGGGCGTGGTGGCGTGTGCCTATAGTCCCAGCTACTCTGGAGGCTAAGGCAGGAGAATCGCTTGAACCTGGGTGGCAGGAGTTGCAGTGAGCTGAGATGGCGCCATTACACTCCAGCCTGGCAACAGAGTGAGACTCTGTCTCAAAATAAAATTAAATTAAATTAAAAAATAAAAAATTATCCAGGCATGGTGGCAGACGCCTTTAATCTGTTACTTGGGAGGCTGAGGCAGGAAAACCGCTTGAACTCAGGAGGGAGAGGTTTCTGTGAGCCGAGATCAAGCCACTGCACTCCAGCCAGGGCGACAGAGCAAGACTCCATCTTAAAAATGAATATATATATATATCTATATATAATCTATATATATCTATATG
>NW_012123129.1:0-1331 GCF_000951035.1 Colobus angolensis palliatus
TGGGCATGGTGGTGGGCACCTGTAATCCCAGCTACTCAGGAGGCTGAGGCAGGAGAATCACTTGAACCCGGGAGGCACAGGTTGCAGTGAGCCGAGATCGCGCCACTGCACTCCAGCCTGGGCGACAGAGCGAGACTCTGTCTCAAAAAAAAAAAAAAAAAAAGAGAAAGAAAAAGAAAAGAAAGGGAAGGAGGGAGGAGAGAGAGAAGGAAAGGAAGAAATAAAGAAGGAAGGAAGGAAAGAAAAGAAAGGAAGAAGGGCAGGGAAGGAGAGGGGAGGGGAGGAGAAGGGAGGGAAAGGGAGGGAAGGGAAGGGATTTTGATTCAGTAGGCATGGGGTGGGGCCCGAGACTGTGCTTCTAACAAGTTCCCGATGCTGTTGGTGATGCTGCTGCTGCTGACACCAGGCTGGGGACCCACATCTGAGAGGCACTGGGGGAACCCTTTGGTCTGATGGTCCCTTTCTGGAAGGAGAGGAAGGGGTGATGAAGCTGGACCCCTTTCCTCCTCCACTCCTTGCTTTTGCCTCCATTCCCTGAGCACCCCTTTTCCCTCACTGAATCTACTCTCTCCTCTCCTCTGGCTTCTTTCTCATTCATTGGCTTCCTTCTTTTGAAGAAGTCCTGAGATGGCTGCTACTTACAGAGGAATCTTTTACTAACCCTGATCCCCAATTTCCAAAGCTCTCCGTCTCTCCCTTCTCCCCTCCACCTCACTTACACACCCCTTATCCCCAGAACATCTGTGGCTGCCTATTGCCTTCAAGATAATGTTGCTGGAAAAAGAGGGTCCTGATCCAGACCCCAAGAGTTCTTGGATCTCATGCAGGAAGGAATTAAAGGCAGGTCCCAGAGCACAGTATGAAAGAAAGAAGTTTATTAGAAACCACTCTGTTTTAGAGTGGAGCATCCTGAGAAACCAAGAGGAAGAACACACCATCTTTTGTTAGTGTCTCTACTTATAAGAAACCATAAGGAGTGGCCGGACACAGTGGTTCACACCTGTAATCCCAGCACTTTGGGAGGCCGAGGCAGGTGAATCACCTGAGGTCACGAATTCGAGACCAGCCTGGCCAACACGGTGAAACCTGTCTCTAGTAAAAATACAAAAACATAAAAATAAAAAAATAGCCGGGCATGGTGGCATGTGCCTGTAGTCTCAGCTACTCAGGAGGCTGAGGCAGGAGAATCACTTGAACCCAGGAGGCAGAGGTTGCAGTGAGCCGAGATCGCACCACTGCACTCCAGCCTGGGTGGCAGGGTGAGACTCTGTCTCAAAATAAATAAAATAAAATAACAAGGACACATACATTGATATGGAATATTCCAAGGT
>NW_012123130.1:0-1893 GCF_000951035.1 Colobus angolensis palliatus
GTTAGCCAGGATGGTCTTGATCTCCTGACCTCGTGATCCGCCCATCTCGGCCTCCCAAAGTGCTGGGATTACAGGCTTGAGCCACCGGGCCTGGCCAAAATGATTAATATTTAAAAGCATGCAGTAGTCTGGGCACGGTGGCTCATGCCTGTAATTCCAGCACTTTGGGAGGCTGAGGTGAGAGGATTGCTTGAGGCTAGGAGTTTGTGACCAGCCTCAGCAACATGGCAAGACTCTGTCTCTACAGAAAATAAATAATAAAAGTGAGCTGGGCGTGGTGGTGTGTACCTGTAGTCCTAGCTACTTGGGAGGCTAAGGTGGGAAGATCCCTGGGGCCCAGGAGTTCAAGGCTGCAGTAAGCCATGATCATGCTGCTGCACTCCAGTCCAGGTGACAGAACAGACCCTGTCTCTAAAAAAATTAAAATAAAAAATAACAATGAATTGTAAAATAAACCATGCACTAGAAATATCTCACATGCAGCCACTAGGCTTTTCCAGTACTCTAATCACCCATATGTGCTGCTCTTAATATATTTGGAAAATAACCCATTGATTATGTAGTCATCTGTTTTGTGCACACTTCCCTTTCTTTCTTTTTTTTTTTTTTTTGAGATGGAATCTCGCTCTGTCGCCCAGGCTGGAGTGCAGTGGCACAATCTCAGCTCACTGCAACCTCTGCTTCCTGGGTTCAAGCCATTCTCCTGCCCCAGCCTTCCGAATAGCTGGAATTACAGGCACGCGCCACCACGCCCAGCTAATTTTTGTATTTTTAATACAGACGGGATTTCACCATGTTGGTCAGGCTGGTCTCAAACTGCTGACCTTGTGATCTGCCCACTTTGGCCTCCCAAAGTGCTGGGATTACAGGCGTGAGCCACCGTGCCCGGCCAAAATGATTAATATTTAAAAGCATGCAGTAGTCTGGGCACGGTGGCTCATGCCTGTAATTCCAGCACTTTGGGAGGCTGAGGTGAGAGGATTGCTTGAGGCTAGGAGTTTGTGACCAGCCTCAGCAACATGGCAAGACTCTGTCTCTACAGAAAATAAATAATAAAAGTGAGCTGGGCGTGGTGGTGTGTACCTGTAGTCCTAGCTACTTGGGAGGCTAAGGTGGGAAGATCCCTGGGGCCCAGGAGTTCAAGGCTGCAGTAAGCCATGATCATGCTGCTGCACTCCAGTCCAGGTGACAGAACAGACCCTGTCTCTAAAAAAATTAAAATAAAAAATAACAATGAATTGTAAAATAAACCATGCACTAGAAATATCTCACATGCAGCCACTAGGCTTTTCCAGTACTCTAATCACCCATATGTGCTGCTCTTAATATATTTGGAAAATAACCCATTGATTATGTAGTCATCTGTTTTGTGCACACTTCCCTTTCTTTCTTTTTTTTTTTTTTTTTTTTAATGGAGTTTCGTTCTTGTTGCCCAAGCTGGAGTGCAATGGCGCAATCTCGACTCACTAAAACCTCCTCCTCCCGGGTTCAAGCGATTCTTCTGCTTCAGCCTCCTGAGTAGCTGGGATTACAGGCATGCACCACCATGCCCAGCTAATTTTGTATTTTTTAGTAGGGATGGGGTTTCTCCATGTTGGTCAGGCCAGTCTCGAACTTCCAACCTCAGGTGATCCACCTGCCTCAGCCTCCCAAAAGTACTGGAATTACAGGCATGAGCCACCGTGCCCAGCCGGTGTTAAATGTTTTAATTTAAACATTTGGACACAGTTTTCCTTGGATTTGAAGCAATAATGCCCCAACTCAGGATGAGAGAGAATGGTGGCCTGATAAGAAAAACAGCTCAGTGCTACAAATGAAAGCCACTGAACGGCTGGGCGCGGTGGCTCACACCTGTGATCCCAGCACTTTGGGAGGCCGAGGCAGGCAGATCAT
>NW_012123131.1:0-2181 GCF_000951035.1 Colobus angolensis palliatus
CCCGTCTCGGCCTCCCAAAGTGCTGGGATTACAGGCTTGAGCCACCGCGCCCGGCCTAGTTCTGTTTTAATGATGAACTTAGCATTCATACATATATAATCTTAAGAGTAGTTATAGTTTGTGGATGAACTTACATATGACCTTAAGATCTCATCTCTTCTGCCAGGCATGGTGGCTCACACCTGTAATCTCAGCACTTTGGGAGACTGAGGAAGTTAAGTGACCTACCAGCTTTCATATTTAGCATGAATCACGGGTGGATCACGAGGTCAGGAGGTGGAAACCATCCTGACTAACACAGTGAAACCCTATCTCTGCTAAAAAATATAGAAAATTAGCTGGGTGCCTGTAGTCCCAGTTGCTCGGGAGGCTGAGGCAGGAGAATGGCATGAACCCAGGAGGCAGAGGTTGCAGTGAGGCGAGATTGCACCCCTGCACTCCAGACTGGGGTGACAGAGTGAGACTCTATCTCAAAAAAAAAAAAAAAAAGAAGATCTCATCTCTTCTGACAACAACAATATGGCACATTGGCTTAAGTGCCACATAGAAGACTTGTCAGACCAATCAGTGTCTTCTAGATTCTATCAGAAATGCTGTTTTTTAAATGTCCAGTTGGCAATTTTCAATGGCTTGTTTCAAGATTAACAAATTATCGCGGACTCTGTACTGCCTTGCTTGTTGTCTCTCATACTGTGTGTAACATGTATTATATATGTATGTATAACATATAATATCCTTCCTGATATTATGGTATTTCTGTATAGCACAGTGTAATTCTTATATCCACATTAATATATTTTTACATTTATGAATTTTGAATCTTTCCATTCGTTTGTTTTAATTTTACTGTTAAAATGGGCCAACATGACACCACACATCCAAAGAAGTGAAAAATATGTCAGTGAATGAAAGAATACTTTTACCTTTTTATTCACCAAGGAACTGTCCATACTTGCTTTTAGGTTGCCATGTAGTTGAATCTTCTGTCTTTGGTTTCTCTTAAATGTTCTCTCTTTTTTTTTTTCCCAGGTGGGACCAGGGCAGGTAATGGGCAGAACTGACAATAATTTCTTTATTTTAAGATACATTTCAAGAGACTTTCCCAGTGCTATTTCAATTCAGCAACAAATATTGATATCTGTGTGTGTTCCTAGTTATTAGGCAATAGAGGCAGACAAACACAAATGAATGCTTTATGTCCTTTGAGGGCTCACAATCCATTTGAGGTGGAAAGAGAGATAAATTCCTTTTTTTTTTTAGACAAAGTCTCTCACTGTCGCCCAGGCTAGAGTGCAGTGGTGCAATCTCTGCTCACTGCAACCTCCACCTCCCAGGTTCAAACAATTCTCCTGCCTCAGTCTCCCAAGCAGTTGGGATTACAGATGCCTGCCACCATGCCTGGCTAATTTTTTGTATTTTTGGTAGAGGCGGGGTTTCACTATGTTGGCCAGGCTGGTCTTGAACTCCTGACTTTGTGATCCACCCACCTTGGCCTCTCAAAGTGCTGCGATTACAGGCATGAGCCACTGTGCCCGGTGAGAGATAAATTCTTGACTGTAATACATGACAGACTATGGCGAGGTCTATAGTAAAGAAGTGACGGCAATACCAGGGAAGAGGAGTAAAGTCCTGCCTGGGAAAAACAGATGAGGAAATATTTAATATGGATCTGAAGGAAGCATAAATTGTCACTTGGTCAATATGGAGAGGGAGGACTTATATTCTAGACAGAGGAGAGAGCTTGAGCAAAAGAGCACAGGCAAGTATAGGGCACGCTCACGGAACGGCAATACATCAGTGAGGGTGGGAGAGGCAAGCGGTGGAAATGGCTTGAGAGAACATGTATGTGAGGCCAAGATTGCGTTGGACTTTGAATTCCAGATTAAGGAGCCTGTCCTTACTCATTCTACATTCACTGAAGAGTCCTACAGATTCTGTGTTTCAGAGGGTAATTTTGTTTGTGGTCTAGATGAGGAAGAAAAGGACAAAAGACTAGTTGGGAATTAAGAGAGACAGTTTACATCAATTCAGTTTGAGTTGGTTTCACAGTTTTGAGGAAACAGAATTTGATGTATTAGCACATGATGAGGATGAGGGACAGGAAAAAAAAACACGAGTAGTCCAGAATTTTCAAGTTCAAGTGCTTGGAAATATTCATGCCATGCACAAGCAAAGAAAGGG
>NW_012123132.1:0-378 GCF_000951035.1 Colobus angolensis palliatus
TCTTGTGATCAGGTCACCTGACCTCGTGTCTCAGTTTCCCAAAGTGCTGTAATCACAGGTGTGAGCCACCGTGCCCAGCCATATCAGCTCTGCTTCTCTAAGGATCATTCCCATTGCAGATCAGTGAGTACCCTCATAGAGGCAGTGCCTTCTTACTGTGTCCACACATGGCAAACAGGCTCCCCTCTTTTCATGCATGTTGTACACTCTTTGCACTGCATCCTGTTAAACACTTCTCATTGCCAATGTCTCTCTGTCTGAGAATGTAGGCCATTTCTGGATCTGCTTCTATTGACTGTTGCCTCTCTGGATGATGGATCACATTATCTTGTTTTTTGGGGTGTCTGGATTAGGGTTCTCCAGAGAAAGAGAATATAT
>NW_012123132.1:3603-6615 GCF_000951035.1 Colobus angolensis palliatus
CTTGAACCTGGGAGGCAGAGGTTGCAGTGAGCAGAGATCGTGCCATTGCACTCCAGCCTGGGCATCAAGAGGGAGACGTCGTCTCAAAAAACAAAACTAAACTAAACAGAAAAACCCAATGGCCATTAATAATGGCAACTAACACTTTCTAGGATTCTGTTTACTAACTGAAGCCTTGTTTCCGGGTTTTTCTTTTTGGTTATTGTTATTTATTTTTGTTTGTTATTGTGCCCCTTCCTGTTAGGGAAATTCCCCACCTTCTGAGCTCAAGTGGGAGGCAAAGTCTGAAGACCTTAGATACTGAGGCCTGAAGGCACAGGCAGAGATTAAGGGCTCACCCCAGCAGGTGTATCCTCCCCACTCCCAACCTCAACTTTAGCATCACCCCAGAGGGGTGCTTCAGGGCTGGGTCCACTGGAGAGTTGGTAGGGTCCTCCCCAGGCCCATGCTGGGCTCTGTGCCAGCTTCCCAGGTGCCCAAGGACTCTCCAGTCACTCCCTTCTCTCCCGAGTCAGGTCGTAGGTGCATCAGACATGCACCCATTGTCTACACAACAGGCTTCTCTCTTGCCTTCTTCCTTGCTATCAGGACCTTGAGTGGTGTGGGCAGCCACAGGCCCAATCAAAATATAGTTGACCCTTAGCCGGGCATGGTGGCTGCACCTGTAGTCTCAGCTACTCAGGAGGCTGAGGCAGGAGGATTGCTTGAGCCCAGCAGTTCAAGGCTATAATGTACTATGATTGTGCCTGTGAATAGCCACTGTACTCCAGCCTAGGCAACATAGCAAGACCCCATCTCTAAAAAGAAAAATATAGTTGACCTTTGAACAACATGGGGGTTAGGGATGCTGATACTCTTTTCAGTCAAAAATCCACATATAACCTTTGAGTCCTCAAAAAGCCTATTTAGGCTGGGTGTGGTGGCTCACACCTGTAATCCCAACACTTTGGGAGGCTGAGGGCGGATCACCTGAGATCAAGAGTTTGAGATCAGCCTGGCCAACATGGCAAAACACCACGTCGTTCAGGGTCAACTATAGTTATCTTCCTGGTTGTTTATAGCCAAGTGTAGAAGCTGCCGAGTGGAGCTCCTGGAAAACTTTTGAAACAGGACAGATGGTGGTGGCTCCTCCCTCAACTTTTGCCCTTCTTCCTTCTTTCCTGGTTTTCCTGTCCAATCCTGGGACACCTGTTGTGGCAGTTTTGTGCCATGTGGCTTTCCTATGTAGAAAGACTATTCAGGGGTTATTATATGTTAACAACTGATATTTAATTCATTAAAGCTACAATTTTAATTAAAGGAATTTTTTTTGTAGAGATGGGAGGGGTCTCACTATGTTGCCCAGACTGGTCTCAAACTCCTGGGCTCAAGCAATCCTCCCACCTCGGCTTCCCAAAGTGTTGAGGTTATGGGTGTGAGCCACTGTGCCCAGCCTAAACTACAACTTTATTTTTTATTATTTTATTTTTAAAACATCAGGTTGGTAAAAAATAAACTATAATTTTAAAATCTACTTCTTTCCTGGGCTTCAAGTTTACCTTAGAAATAATATTAGTCTCTTTATAAGTATAGCAAATTTGAACTCTTTGAATAGATTTGCAAACTTTTTTTTTTTTTTTTTTTGAGTCTCTCTCTGTCTCCTCGCTCAGACTGGAGTGCAGTAGCACAATCTTAGCTCACTCCAACCTCCATCTCCCAGGTTCAAATGATTCTCCTGCCTCAGCCTCCTTAGTAGCTGGGATTACAGGCGTCCGTCAGCACGGCTGGCTAATTTTTGTATTTTTAGTAGAGATGGGGTTTCTCCATGTTGGCCAAGCAGGTCTTGAACTCCTGACCTCAGGTGATCCACCTTCCTTGGCCTCCCAAAGTGCTAGGATTACAGGCGTGAGCCACTGCACCCAGGCATGTTCTACATTTTTTTTTTTTCTTTTCTTTTTTTTTTTTTTCTTTGAGACGGAGTCTCGCTCTGTCGCCCGGGCTGGAGTGCAGTGGCCAGATCTCAGCTCACTGCAACCTCCGCCTCCCGGGTTTACGCCATTCTCCTGCCTCAGCCTCCCAAGTAGCTGAGACTACAGGCGCCTGCCACCTCGCCCGGCTAGTTTTTTTGTATTTTTTAGTAGAGACAGGGTTTCACCGTGTTAGCCAGGATGGTCTCGATCTCCTGACCTTGTGATCCGCCCGTCTTGGCCTCCCAAAGTGCTGGGATTACAGGCTTGAGCCACTGCGCCCGGCCATGTTCTACATTTTAAACTACATTTGTCAATGTAATAAATTTGGTTTCCTATTAAAGTACTTAATTGTTCAAATTAACAAAGAAAACCTCCCTGAGTATTAAATAACTCTAATAAACTTTTAAATATGTTGAACTTAAAGTTATCTTAAATATTAAAATGCAAGCCAGGCACGGTGGCTCACACCTGTAATCCCAGCACCTTGGGAGGTTGAGGTGGGCAGATCACGGGAGGTTGGGAGTTTGAGACCAGCCTCAGCAACATGGAGAAGCCCAATCTCTACTAAAAAATACAAAATTAGCCAGGCGTGGTGGTCCTGGCTACTCAGGAGGCTGAGGTGGGAAGATCATTTGAACCTGGGCAGTGGAGGCTACAGTGAGCCCTGATTGAAAAACTGCACTCTAACCTGAGCAATAGAGTAAGACCCTGTTTCAAAAAGAAAAAAAAAAAAAAAAAGATTAATGTCTCTGACCATTTCTGTGCTTGACAGACATTTCGGAATCTTTCATATACTTCAGGGCCCACCCAACTCTTAGGGCTAATAAGGTGATACCTATTTGAATTTCTGTTATTCCACATTGCTTTTCTGACTTCTGATCACCACTTATTAGGTTCATTCTACTAAGAGCACCTTTGAGTTGCACCTCTGGATTTTTTATTGTATGAGACAAATTAACTCCTGTCTAAGCCAGTATTGATGAAGTTTTCTACTGCTTGCTAGAAAACTTGGTTTTTGTTTGTTTTGAGACAGTTTCACCATGTTGCCCAGGTTGGAGTGCAG
>NW_012123132.1:12602-13686 GCF_000951035.1 Colobus angolensis palliatus
GCCTGTAATCCCAGCTACTTGGGAGGCTGAGGCAGGAGAATTGCTTTAACTCAGGAGGTAGAGGTTGCAGTGAGCCAAGATCGCGCCATTCATTGAACTCCAGCCTGGGCTACAAGAGTAAAACTCACTCTGTCTCAATCAATCAATCAATCAATCAATCAATAAAAATAGGCCAGGCACGGTGGCTCACGCCTGTAATCCCTGCACTTTGGGAGGTCGAAGTGGGCAGATCACCTGAGGTTGGGAATTTGAGACCAGCCTGACCAACATGGAGAAACCCATCTCTACTAAAAATACAAAATTAGCTGGGAGTGATGGCGCATGCCTATAATCCCAGCTACTTGTGAGGCTGAGGCAGGAGAATTGCTTGAATCCAGCAGGCAGAGGTTGCGGTGAGCCGAGATCAACCCATTGCACTCCAGCCTGGGCAACAAGAGCGAAACTCTGTCTCAAAGAAATAAAAATAAAAAATAAAAGAAAATATATATTTTTTTGTAGAAGCAGGGTTTCCCTCTGTTGCCCAGGCTGGCGTCGAACTCCTGGACTCAACTGATCCTCCTGCCTTGGCCTCCCAAAGCACTAGCATTACAGGCATGAGCAACTGCACCCAGCCTATTTATTATTCATTCACGCATTCATTTACTTTTTTTTTTTTTGAGATGGAATCTCACCCCACCCCCCAGGCTGGAATGCAGTGGTGCGATCTCGGCTCACTGCAACCTCCGCCTCCCAAGCTTAAGTGATTCTCCTTCCTCAGCCTCCCAAGTAGCTGGGATTACAGATGCACACCACCATGCCCAGCTAATTTTTGTATTTTTAGTAGAGACAGGGTTTCACCATGTGGGTCAGGCTGGTCTTGAACTGCTGACCTCGTGATCCGCCCGCCTCAGTCTCTCAAAGTGCTGGGATTACAGGCGTGAGCCACCGTGCCTGGTCCTAATTTTTGTACTTTTTAGTAGAGATGGGTTTTCCCTGTGTTGGCCAGGCTAGTCTCGAACTCCTGGCCTCAAGTGACCCACTTACCTTAGCCTCCCAAAGTGCTGCAATTACACCGTGAGCCACCATACCCAGCCCCGCCCAGCTA
>NW_012123132.1:15395-15724 GCF_000951035.1 Colobus angolensis palliatus
CCCCATGTGGCCGCGCCCTGTCCTGCCCGACGCACGTGCTTGGCGGCCGCGCTCAGGCCAGCGCCTTGAGAGCCGTTGGGCTCCGCCCTAGCTCGGACTGGGCGTCGCAGACCGGAGCCAGAAGCGCGCTCACGACTGCTCTCCTGGGAAGCTGTCCCTCGGCAGGCACGGGTGCTTTACATCCTGAGCTGGGAAACTGCTTGCTTGAGGGTTTTTCTGAAGGATCGAGGCGCAGTGTGAACCAGTCTATGCTCAGTCCTTCTGTAGATCCCGGGAGGCCATGCTATAAAAGGAGATAAGGCTGGGATGTGATGGATTGCCGCTTAAAG
>NW_012123132.1:18191-19300 GCF_000951035.1 Colobus angolensis palliatus
TGGCACTGGTGGCAAGTCCATCTATGGGGAGAAATTTGAAGATGAGAACTTCATCCTAAAGCATACAGGTCCTGGCATCTTGTCCATGGCAAATGCTGGACCCAACACAAATGGTTCCCAGTTTTTCATCTGCACTGCCAAGACTGAGTGGTAAGGGTACAACATGGCACACTAACCACCTGACTAAATGAAAATTTGCCCTGGGGGGAACAGAACAAACACTAGTTGTTTTCTTCAACTTTTCTTTCCATAGACTTTTTCATCCCTAAGATACTAGAAGAGCATACATAGCTACAAATATAGTCAATGTGATACAGAATGCCAGATACTATAATAGAAACTGAGCGCTTAGCTGGGCGGTTCAGTTAAGTGCGACTTTTTTTTTTTCCTTTTTTTTTTTCCTGGAGACTGTCTCCCAGGTTGGAATGCAATGGGGTGCCCTCTCAGCTCACTGCAACCTCATCCCAGGTTCAAGCAATTCTTCTGCCTCAGCCTCCCGAGTAGCTGGGACTACAGACATGCACCACCACTCCCAGCTAATTGTTGTATTATTAGTAAAGCGGGGTTTACCATGTTGGCCAGGCTGGTCTCGAATTCCTGGGCTCGAGTGATCTGCCTGGCTTGACATCCCAAAATGCTGGGATTACAGGCATGAGCCACTGTGCCAGGCCAATTAAGTGCTACTTTTATGTTACTATTATTAACATGCGATTGATTGGGTTTTTTTTATTTTGTTGTGTTTATTTTTTGTGGGGGGGCAGCAGTTCATTCTATATGTGTAACTCTTCAATGGTAATTGGAGAATCGTATGTTTAATGACATTTACTACAAAAGGTTTTAGTAAAAAAAAAAAAAACTACCTTTCTTGTCTTGGTTCATGACACATGGACACTGCTTGTTTGTGGTCGTCAATCATAGTGATTGTTCTTCCCTTTCAAGGTTGGATGGCAAGCATGTGGTCTTTGGCAAAGTGAAAGAAGGCATGAATATTGTGGAGGCCATGGAGCGCTTTGGGTCCAGGAATGGCAAGACCAGCAAGAAGATCACCATTGCTGACTGTGGACAACTCGAATAAGTTTGACTTGTGTTTTATTTTAACCACCAGACCA
>NW_012123132.1:24850-26029 GCF_000951035.1 Colobus angolensis palliatus
TTTTTTTAGTAGAGACAGGGTTTCACTGTGTTAGCCAGGATGGTCTCGATCTCCCGACCTCGTGATCCACCCGTCTCAGCCTCCCAAAGTGCTGGGATTACAGGCTTGAGCCACCGCGCCCAGCCAACATTCAATGTCTTAATGTACTTGTGGCTCAGGCCTGAGCACAAGGTGGAAATAAACATCAAATATCCTTTCATTATCCCTATTTCCTTATTCCATTAGTTAACAGGATAGTTGTCTCACCACATCAAGTCATTAATGCTTTTATTTATCCAAGTATTGAACAACTTTTTTTCTTTGAGACAGGGTTTGGCTCTTGTTGCCCAGGCTGGAGTGCAATAGCACTACTTCCGCTCACTGCATCCTCTGCCTTCCGAGTTCAAACAATTCTCCTGTCTCAGCCTCCCGAGTAACAGGTGTGCGCCACCACACTCAGCTAATGTTTTGTGTTTTTAGTAGAGTAGGGGTTTGCCATGTTGGCCAGGCTGGTTTCAAACAGACCTCAGGCAATCCGCCCACCTTGGCCTCCCAAAGTGCTAGGATTTCAGGCGTGAGCCACTACGCCCAGCCCCATCTCTTTAAAAAAACAACAAAAAAAATTTCTCCGGTGCCCAGCGTGGTTCCTGACATCTGGTATTAGAGTTCAATACTTTGGTTGGGCCTCGGTAATCTCAGCACTTTGGGAGGCCAAGGCAGGCAGATTACCTGAGGCTAGTGATTTGAGACCAGCCTGGCCAACATAAAGAAGCCCCGTCTGTACTAAAAATATAAAAATTATATGGTCATGGTGGCACATTTCTATAATCCTAGCTACTTGGGAGGCTGAGGCAGGAGAATTGCTTGAACCCAGGAAGCACAGTGAGCCAAGATTGTGCCACTGCACTCTAGCCTGGGAGACAGAATGAGAGACTCTGTCTCAAAAAAAAAAAAAATGGGTCCTGCTGTGGTGGCTCATACCTGTAATCCCAGCATTTTGGGAGGCTAAGGTCTGAGGACTTTGAGCCAAGGAGTTTGAGACCAGCCTGGGCAATATGGGGGGGCCCTGACTCTACAAATAAAATAAGCTGAGACGCCAGGCGTGGTGGCTCACGCCTGTAATCCCAGCACTTTGGGAGGCTGAGGCGGGCAGATCACGAGGTCAGGAGATCGAGACCATCCTGGCTAACACAGTGAAAC
>NW_012123132.1:30399-30776 GCF_000951035.1 Colobus angolensis palliatus
CTGAGGTCAGGAGTTTGAGACCACCCTGGACAACATGGTGAAACCCCGTCTCTACTAAAAATACAAAAATTAGCTGGGCATAGTGGCATGCACCTGTAATCCCAACTACTTGGAAGACTGAGGCACAAGAATCACTTGAACTCAGGAGGCGGAGGTTGCAGTGAGCCGAGATTGTGCCACTGCACTCCAGACTGGGTGACAGAGCAAGACTCCAGCTCAAAAAAAAAGAAAAAAAATATATACTCTGCTTCACAGGGTTGTGGGGATTAAATATGAAGTACGTAGAAGAGTGGTTAGCACATGGTACATGCATGAACAGTTCTGTTAGCATGTAAACACCCAGCAGGGATTTATCTAGCTTTTCACCAGTGTATCCC
>NW_012123132.1:30857-31836 GCF_000951035.1 Colobus angolensis palliatus
AGGTGATTCTCCTATCTCAGCCTCCTGGTAGCTGGAACTATAGGCATGTGCCACCCACCACACCTGGCTAATATTAAAAGAAAATTTTTTTTTTTTTTTTTTTTTTTTTTGAGACAGAGTCTTGCTGTGTTGCCCAGGCTAGAGTACAGTGGCTCGATCTCAGCTCACTGCAACCTCCACCTCCTGGGTTCAAGCGATTCTCCTGCCTCAGCCTCCCAAGTAGCTGGGACTACAGGCACTCACCACCACACCTGGCTAATATTAAAAGAAAATTTTTTTTTAAAAATTTTTTTTTAGAAAAATGGGAAATTGCTTTAAACTCAAAACCCCCCTTTTTGGTTTTTTTTTTTTTTTTTTTTTTTTTGAGACGAAGTTTTGCTCTTGTTGCCCAGGCTGGACTGCAATGACGCAATCTCGACTCGACGCAATCCTCTGCTTCCCGGGTTCAAGTGATTCTTCTGCCTTAGCCTCCCGAGTAGCTGGGATTACAGGCATGTGCCACCACGTCGGGCTAATTTTGTATTTTTAGTAGAGACGGGGGTTTCTTCATGTTGGTCAGGCTGGTCTCGAACTCCCCACCTCAGGTGATCCTCCTGCCTCGGTCTCCGAAAGTACTGGGATTACAGGCGTGAGCCACTGCGCCCAGCCCATGATTTCAATTTTTGTGTTCATCAATCTCTAGCACCTGTGTCCCTAAAAACATAGTGAGAAGCAAGCACAAACCTAACTGTGCAAAGAAAAGTTGAAATTGCCACTATTATGAGGCAGGCCCCCAGGAGAAGGCAAGTTGAGCAGGCTGGGTTACAGTGTGGCCTCAGCGTCTTTGAGAACATAAGAACCATTTCTGGGAAAGTCAGCCAATGCCTTTCTCCATCTCAGAAAATCTGTAAAATCTGTAAAATCTATAATATCTGGTTCCCATTCAGATGTCCTTCCTTGTGCTTATAATGTGTTTTTATGTTTATTGCTTTTTAAAATT
>NW_012123132.1:37200-37667 GCF_000951035.1 Colobus angolensis palliatus
ACGGTGGCTCACGACTGTAATCCCAGCACTTTGGGAGGCGGAGGCAGGCAGATTGCTTGAGCTCACGAGTTGGAGACCAGCCTGGGCAACATAGTGAAACCCCATCTTTACAAAAAACACAAAAATTAACCGGGTGCGAGCCTGCGGTCACACAGGATGCGAGCCTGTGGTCCCATCTACTCAGGAGGCTGAGGTGGGAGAATCCCTTGAACCTGAGAGGCGGAGTTTGCAGTGAGCTGATTGTGCCACTGCACTCCAGCCTGGGTGATAGAGCCAGACCTTGTCTCCAAAAGAAATAAAACAGCCGGGTGCGGTGGCTCACGCCTGTAATCCCAGCACTTTGGGAGGCCGAAGTGGGTGGATTACCTGAGGACCAGCCTGGCCAACATGGTGAAACCCCGTCTCTACTAAAAAATACAAAAATTAGCCGGGCATGGTGGCGCATGCCTGTAATCCCAGCTACTCGG
>NW_012123132.1:42692-43284 GCF_000951035.1 Colobus angolensis palliatus
ACTAGCTGGGATTACAGGCGCCCACCACCACCACGCCTGGCTAATTTTTTGTATTTTTTAGTAGAGATGGGGTTTCGCCATGTTGGCCAGGCTGGTCTTGAACTCCTGACCTCAGGTGATCTGCCCGCCTCAGCCTCCCAAAGTGCTGGGATTACAGGCATCAGCCATCACGCCCGGCCTAAGCCACCATTCTTAAAAAGGTCACTTTGACTGAAGTCTATTGAGGACAGACTATGTGGCAGAGTGAAATTTGGAGACTACTGCATCATCCAGGAGTGAGGAAAGGGGCTTGGGCCAGGATAGTAATGCCAGTGGTGAAAAGTAAATTTGCTTTAATGACAGGATTACTTTAAGTGAAAGAGGAGGCTGGATATGATAGCTCATGCCTGTAGTCCTAGCTACTCAGGAAGCTGAGGCAGGAGGATTGGTTGAGCCCAGAAGGTCATGACTGCAGTGAGCCATGACTGCACCACTGCACTCCAGCCTGGACAACAGAGCAAGACGGTCTCAAAAAAAAATATCACAGGGTGTGGTGGCTCACACCTGTAATCCCAGCACTTTGGGAGGCCGTGGCAGGTGGATCACCTGAGGT
>NW_012123132.1:47244-48370 GCF_000951035.1 Colobus angolensis palliatus
GGAGCGAGACTGTCTCAAATAAATAAATAAATAAATATAAAAAATTAAATTAAATTAAATTAAATTTAAAAAAGACCAATGTGCCAGGCGTGGTGGCTCACACGTGTAATTCCAGCACTTTGGGAGGCCAAGGTCGGCAGAAACTTTCCATATGTAATGCAGGTAAAAATAAGCCCTCTTTGGCCACAGTCCTTGAGCCTCTACTTGGAGACACCCACAGTGAAACATTTCTTCCCTGTTCTCCCAAGGATATTATAGGCACATGTAAGCATCTCTACCAAAAATACAAAAATTAGCCAGGTATGGTGGTGGGCACCTGTAGTCCCAGCTACTTGGGAGGCTGGAGGCAGGAGAATCACTTGAACCCAGAAGGTGAAGGTTGCAGTGAGCCGAGATCGGGCCAACTGCACTCCAGCCCAGGCGACAGAGTGAGACCCCATCTCAAAAAAAAAAAAAAAGATTAAAAAGGAAAGAAAGAAAGAAGATAAAGGCTAATGTAGTACATCCTCAAAATAGCCTCAGACAGACATAGATTTTGTAAAGTTAGATTTAAAACAACAAAGAACAGTAGAATGCAATATAACATATGCCACAGTTTTTGTAAAAAGTAAAATTAAATGTATCTTTTTGCTTGCATGTGCCTATAATATCCTTGGGAGGACAGGGAAGAAATGTTTCACAGTGGGTGTCTCCAAGTAGAGGCTCAAGGACGGTGGCCAGAGGACTTATTTTTACCTGCATTACATATGAAAAATTTCAAAAACATACATTTTAAAATAAATCAGTAGTATGTGGCTCACTCCAAGTACTTAAACAAAAATATTGTTCAAAAATTAGACTTTTTTTTTTTTTCTGAGATGGAGTTTTGCTCTTGTCACACAGGCTGGAGTACAATGGCACTATCTCAGCTCACTACAACCTCTGCCTCCCGTGTTAAAGCAATTCTCCTGCTTCAGCCTCCTGAATAGCTGGGATTCCAGGTGCCCGCCACCACTCCCAGCTAATTTTTGTATTTTTAGTAGAGACGGCATTTCACCACGTTGGCCAAGCTACTCTCGAACTCCTGACTTCAGGTGATCTGCCTGCCTTGGCCTCCCAAAATGCTGGGATTACAGGCATGAGCCAC
>NW_012123132.1:55280-55583 GCF_000951035.1 Colobus angolensis palliatus
TATATATATATATATATATATTAGCTAGGTGTGGTGGTGCATGCCTGTAGTCTCAGCTATTCAGCAGGCTGACCCAGAAGGTGGAGGTTGCAGTGAGCCAAGATTGTTCCACTGCCCTCCAACCTGGGCAACAGAGTGAGATTCTGTCAAAAAAAAAAAAAGCAATTTGTGTTAATCCACTCTTTTTAAATCTGCTTTTCATAGAAAAAACTTTTTTCATATTTATTTCATAATAGATTTACATAATTGCTAACTGAATTGCATATTTAAAATAGATATTTTTCACATATGCAGATCTGGGAA
>NW_012123133.1:0-1820 GCF_000951035.1 Colobus angolensis palliatus
CCACTGATGTATTCTAAGCATCTAGAACAGTGCCTAGCACATAGTAGAGGTTCAATATATATTTGTTAAGTAAACCTGTTTAAAACAACAAGGATAAAGTTAAACTATCTTCGCTTGTTGTTTGGGAAGATTAAATCTGTGGTTATACAAAAGAAAGCAGCTGTCACAGTGCCTGACACATAAACATAAGTTGAACAAAAATTGGAATAATGCAAAGGAGTATCTGATTCCCCCTGTCCCCCCATGTAAACACAACACATCTCATAACTTCTCCACTTGATGAGGGCTAAAACAATTTTTTTCCTTCCCTATTAGGAATCAGTATTTGGGTAATTAATCCTGAAATGCTAAAATCCCCTCCACACAAGCAGAAAATTTAAAAATTCATGGAGACAACATAACCTGGGCTTCATCAATGTATTAATGAGCATAGGCAGTGAAGTCTAGGGAGAGGCTGAGAACCCCGTAGACTGTGTCACTCCAGCTGCAAAGCTAAGAGATGCTTAACTTCCTGAAAAGCAGGTCCAACATGCACCTGCTGAGGAAGCAGCTCCATCCTGCTCCTTTCTCACACACAGACCTGCTGGCCCTTTTGTCCCCAAAGCTCTTTTCCAGCCATATCAACATGAAAACATTGCACTGTCTTTGATGAGTTCAAATCCACCCACACAGGCCTTGATCTCCTGTGGGTGGCATCATTGTTCCCATGAGTGGGACACCGTGGGTCCCCAGACAAGAAGAATTTGGGCTTTGGAAACAGGATTTGTAGGTGAGTGAGCCTCCTGCACAAACAACTCCCTCCTCTGGTTGGAGAACACCCCAGCGTGTCAGGAAATTTTGTGGGAGAGGGTCTCCTCGAAGTCAAGAGAGGAGATGAGATTCTTCCATTTATTTGCAACCAGTCACACAACTGAAATATATTCAAATAGAGAAATGCCAAAACAAGGTCCAAAAAAAATTTTCATGTAAATGAACACTTACATTTAGCAAATTAAAGCATTTAACCTCCTAAGATTATAAGGTAATAATAACTGAATTTTCCAAAAAATATTCACAGGATTTATTTACAAACAGAATTTATAGAGCCTTACAGGCAGCACTAGCCTGGACTGGGGCCCAAGCTTTGAATTATCTAACAATCATGCTGGATTGCCTCTAGCTTATCAGGACCCTCATCTGAAGGTCATGTCAAAAATCTAAGTGGCCAGGCATGTAATGTAATCCCAGCACTTTGGGAGGCTAAGACCGGTTTATCATGAGGTCAGGAGCTCGAGACCAGCCTGGCCAATATGGTAAAACCCCATCTCTACTAAAAATACAAAAATTAGCCAGGCATGGTTGCACAGGCCTGTAATCCCAGCTACTCGGGAGGCTGAGGCAGAAGACTTGCTTGAACCTGAGAGATGGAGGTTGCAGTGAGCCGAGATTGTGCCACTGCACTCCAGCCTGGGTGACAGTGCAAGACTCCGTCTCCAAAACAAAAAAAGAAAGAAAGAAAAAAGAAACCCGGTCTCTACTAAAAATACAAAAATTAGCTGGGCGTGGTGGCAGGCGCCTGAAATCCTAGCTACTTGGGAGGCTGAGGCAGGAGAATCACTTGAACCCAGGAGGCGGAGGCTGCAGTGAGCTGAGATCACGCCACTGGGTGACGGCCTGGGTGACAGAGCAAGACTCCGTCTGGAAAAAAAAAAAAAAGAGAGAGATTTCATACTGGTATCTGCATGAATACTTTCTCAGTATTCATGATTTATAAATAAATAAATATGCTTATGTTGGGGAGGGCAATTTACAGTTTGAATTATTAGCCACAATTCTTCATC
>NW_012123134.1:0-1336 GCF_000951035.1 Colobus angolensis palliatus
GAGAGCAGTGGCCCCATCTCAGCTCACTGCGACCTCCGCCTCCCGGGTTCAAGCGATTCTCCTGATTCAGCCTCCCCAGTAGCTGGGACTACAGGTGCCCGCCACCAGGCGGGCCCAGGTAATTTTTGTGTTTTTAGTAGGGAGGGGGTTTCACCATGTTGGCCACAATGGTCTCGATCTCCTGACCTCATGATCTGCCTGCCTTGGCCTCCCGAAGTGCTGGGATTACAGGCGTGAGCCATCGTGCCTAGCCCCCACCTTTTTCTATAGGGCAGCTTGGCTCCAACAGGTTTCCTAGGAAAATTTCCCCCTAACCACTTCGGTGGCCCAACCTCATGAAAGTTTGTGAAGGGAAAGTTAACCAAAACACCAATGTTTTCCCTTTCCCTGGGTGTTTCCCTGCTCCATTGATGATGACAAAGGATCTGAGATCCTAGACACTCTATACTTCCCCAGGGCTGAAATCAACGCACAGGTGCTTGGAGACTCCATAATACTTGCTTTTTGCTGAAACAGGAAACCAAATATTGCATGTTCTCACTTATAAGTGGGAGTTAACCCCTGGGTACACGTGGACATAAAGATGGGAACAATGGAGGCTGGGGACTCCAAAAGAAAGCAGGGAGGGAGGGGGTCAAGGGCTGGAAAACTTCCCACTGGGGACTCTGTTCACTATCTGGGTGTCAGGATCAATAGAAGCCCAACCTCAGCATCATGCAATATACCCATGTAACAAATCTGCAAATGTACCCCTTGAATCTAAAATTTAAACTCAAATTTAAATTTAAAAGTGTGTTTTTCTGATTATGCTGATTTATTAGTGAGGGGATTCAAGAGCCAGATAACTTCCTGTCTACCTTTATTTACTTGAAACTGTACTGTTTTTTTACATCTTAGCTATTGTTTTTATAACTGAAAGTTTCTCCCAAAGCACAATGCTGGGAGTTACGTTTTGAAAGAGAATTTTTTTATACAACTGGTTCAAATCAAATGTTAGTGACCAAGAATAAATATTTTGGTAAGTAGTTTGAAGGTGAAATGAGAAGGTCACCAAATTCTTGAATGCAACTGTTAGTTTACATTACGTAAAATAAATTTGTTGAAAATAAGCAAACAAGCTGCCATAGTCATGCAGTTATTATAAATATTTTTTCAATATTTTTCTTTTTACTCTTTATAGTTTATTCCAAAAAGCATTCTAACTGTATAATCTTTTATTCATTTGCATTTTTCATGGCTTTATCACTGTAATTTTGTTGCCAACATAGGCTTCTCTAAGGCAGTGCCTTTAACTTTTCTGAAGCAACTGAAGTGTTACATTGAGAAAGTAGGTGAC
>NW_012123135.1:0-6515 GCF_000951035.1 Colobus angolensis palliatus
GTGATCATGGATTGGATCCCAGTAACAAATTCCTGTTACTTTTCCTTTTGAATCTTTACTCTATATTTTTATTTTCTATTGATATTTTTTGTTTACAGCTATATTTTAGATGACTTCTAGACTTTAAAAAAAATAGCCAATAACTTGAATATATTGTTTCTTTGAATGGCTTTTTTTTTTTTTTTGGTACCTCCTCTGTTCAGCACTGTAATCTCCTCGCTCCCAAATAAGTAGTTTTTGAGCCATTGTGTTTGCTAGGTGCCAGCATGATTTCCTGTTTTAACTGATTTAATAGTCACCATACATCTTATAGAAAAAATAGGCAAGCTATAAACACATTATTGTGATAACCAACAAAATTTGCATATGGAATGTTGTTTAGATAATGTATCTATGTTAAGTTTCCTAATTTTGATAACTGTTCTTTAGTTTTATAAGGGTGTCTCTTTAACCTTAGGAAATAGATGCAAAAGTATTTGCATCTAAATGTAAGGGTCGTTATGTCTCCAACTTCCTCTTACTCTGAAATTGTTTTTAAAATTCTTATATATACATATTTTGTGTGAAATAAAAGAGAAAAAGAGAAGGAAAACAAATGACGAAATGTAAATCGTTAGTGAATCTAGGCAGGTGTATAGAAATTTCTTGTTTCATTCCTATAACTTCTCTATAATTTTGAAATATCAAATTAGAAAGAAACAAAGAAAGAAAGAAAAAACATAGAAGATTCCCACAAAAGTGGATGGTAAGTTTAAGGCTACAACTGGCTGATGGATGGGGTTGGATCCTTAGGAGAATGGATTTTTATAGAAGAGCTATTTTTTCGTAGAGCAGTTACTTCTGTGCAATCCAGTCAAAGCAGGTTTAAGGAAGCTTATAATGAGAATCTCAAAGCTACCTGGAATTACATTCCTGGTAACTACAAATTGACTTTCACTGCAAATAGAGGAAGCTTTCATTCAAAGGGCTGCTCCAAAGCAACTTCATACCCAGCTGACTATCCCACAGCCTACCTTCCTAAAATAATTAGATTATTTGCAAGCTTAACTCTGTTATTTGCCCCAAATTATCCATATGTCTATATTATAGTCAAAACACTCTGAACCATCAGCTATCCTAAATTTTTCCCTGTTTCAGAATAAAAGCTGTTTATTTTTCCAAATTAAACTTCCATCTTTCCAAGAACAATTCTTTTCCTGGGCCATCGATCTCATACTGCCAGGCCTCCTCAATAAAGATTGCATTATTTCATCACCCACAAATTCCTGTTACTCTTCCTTTTGAATCTTTACTCTACGTTTTATTTTCTATTGAGCCTTTTTCTATTTATTTACAGTTATATTTTAGATGACTTCTATACTTTAAAAAATAGCCAATAAAAAAAGTTTGCTTGAATATATTGTTTCTTTAAATGGCCCCCTTTTTTTTGTACCTCCTCTTTTCAGAATTGTAACCTCCTCACTCCCAAATAAGTAGTTTATAAGCTATTAGGTTTGCTAGGTGCCCGCGTCATTTCCTGTTTTAATTGATTTCATTGTCACCATTCGTCTTATAGTTTGATGCTGCCAATTAACCTCATTTTACAGAGGAGAAATTTAAAGAAATTTAAAGGCATTAATTAGTCCAAAGTTAATTAGTGGAAGAAGTGAGTTTTGAACCAGGGTGTTTGACTCCAGAACATACTGTCTTACTCAGTATATTCTGTTCTGCAACACTGAATTATTTTATCTGCATTCAAACTGATTTCTTTCCTCGGTGCCAACTTCAGAAGAACTCTCTTGAAGTTGACCTTGGCTTTTCTCAGTGTCTTTAGGGCTTGCCATTGTTAAGAAACAGCATAGCATTGTAGTTTCAAAGCTTAGCCACTAGAGCAGGAAAAAAAAAAAAAATAAATTTGAATCTTAATTGTCCTACTTCCTAGCTGTGTGATTTTATTATTGACAATTCTAAGCCAGGTCTTTTGACTGTATTAAACAGAAGTCAGAGTAAAATCTACTTCATACAGTTTCCTTTAAGAATTAAATTAAATGCGGTCATGCATTAGAGAGCATTTATCACAGTGCTTAACACAGTTAAGTTGGCCACGCCTACGTTTCAATAAATGGTAGCAATGATTCATTAGCAGACTTCCCTTGCTTGCCATACACTAGCTTGGCTCATTTACTTCTTCACTATTTCTTTATGACTTCCATGCCCTTTCTACTCATTCGATCTTCAAAATCACCTTTGGCTCTCTACATATATTTTCCTACATTTATTTGTCTAGAAATACTGCTGCAATTATCACGTTATTGTAGGTGACTCTGAATCAGTTTCTTGGTCTCTGAATCCCCTCTAATCTTCAGAATTAATTAACCATTTCCACTAATTCAAATGTGCAAATGTTGCTAGTTAAAAAACAAAACAAAACAAAAACAAAAACAAACAAACAAAAAAACTTGGCAGCCTCCAAAATGACACACAAATTATCCGATAAATTGTTCTGGTATTCCCTACACCCATCTACCTCTTGGTTCTTTGCCCATCTTCTTACACATTGTTCTGAATTGTCCTTTCATCTACATCCCCATTAAAAAGATCAATGAAAATATGACCAGTGAAGCATGATGCTAACTTTGACAGTAGACTGGGCATGTCAAAATTATAGGCAGTGATCAATCTCAGGCACATGTGAGTTAGGAATGTAAGGGGTACAGGATTTCAGGAAGGCCATTCTAAATATGGAGAATGATTAATTTCCTTTGGGCACATACCCAGTAATGGACTGCTGGGGCAAATAGTAGTTCTGTTTTAAGTTCTTTGAGAAATCTCCAAACAGCTTTCCATAGTGGCTAGACTAATTTATTTTCCCATCAACAATGTGTAAGTGTTCCCTTTTCCTCACAACCTCACCAGCATCTGTTAGTGTTTGACTAATTTTATTTTTATTTTTATTTTTTTGAGATGAAGTCTTACTCACTCTGTTGCCCAGACTGGAGTGCAGTGGCACAATCTCAGCTCACTGCAAGGTCTGCTTACCAGGTTCAAGTGTGTCTCCTGCCTCAGCCTCCCGAGTAGCTGGCATTACAGTTGTGCACCACCATGCCTGGCTAACATTGATATTTTTAGTAGCAACCAGCTTTCACTATGTTGGCCAGGTTGGTCTTGAACTCCTGACTTCAAGTGATCCACCTGCCTCCCCCTCTCAAAGTGTGGGTTTACAGGTGTGAGCCACCGTGCCCAGTCCATTTGACTTTTTCATAATAGCCATTCTGTCTGGTGTGAGATGGTATCTCGTTGTGGTTTTGATTTGCATTTCTCTGATGATTAGTGATGACTATTTTTTCTTTTGTTTGTTGGCTGCTTGTATGTTTTCTTTTGAGAAGTATCTGTTCATGTCCTTTGCCCATTTTTTAAGGGGCTTATTCGTTTTTTGATTGTTGATTTAAGTTCCTTATAGATTCTGTATATTAAACCTTCGTCAGATGCAGTTTGCTAATATTTTCTTCCATTTTGTAGGTTGTTTGTATAGTCTGTTGATAGTTTCTTGTGCTGTGCAGAAGCCATTCACCAAAAAGGCACATGCACTTGTATGTTCATCACTGTGTGATTCACAATAGCAAAGACATGGAATCAACTTAGGTGACCACCAGTGGTGGATTGGATAAAGAAAATGTGATACATACACATCATGGAATACTATACAGCCATAAAAAAGAACGAAATATTTTGTAGACATGTTTCTTTGCAGCAACATGGATGTAGCTGGAGGCCATAATCCTGAGTGAATTAACACAAAACCAAATACTGCATGTTGTCACTTATAAGTGGGAGGTAAACATTGAGCACACATGCACATAAACATGGAAACAATAGCCACTGTGGACTACTGGGGTGGGGGATGGAGAAGGGGGTCCTGTGTTGTAAAACTACCTATTGGGTACTATGCTCACTACCTGGGTGTTGACATCCAAACCCCAAACCTCAACATCATGCAATATACTCATGTAACAAACCAGCACATGTAAGCCATATCTAAAATAAAGTTTGAAAATTCAAAATAAAAAACATAAATTTTAAAAATATGGAAAAGGTATGTACATTATAGTAACAGAGATGCAGGTTGAATAACATGTGAAGAAGGCAGAGAGCCAAATGGGCTCGCATAAAGATAGCATCCAAGAGCTCAAACAAAACTTGGGAAGAAACGAAATATTTTCTGTAGATCATTAGATAACAATTTGTTCTAATGTTTTTAAATTTTTTTTTGAGACCTTTTATTCTCTAATCCCTCCTCGATTGACTGTATGTCAGATCTTAATCGATTTAGTTTCCTAGAGGGTTGATAATTTTGTCCTGGTAGGTCACTATAGACCTGGAGAAGTACTATATTCTTTCTTCATTCTCACTCTGAGAAGAGCAGTTTTTCTACCCTGGTTTAGACTTTTCTGTTCTATTTAAGAATGTTGGTGTCTCAAGTAAGGAAGACCCTTTGTTTCTTATTCTGTGGGGCAAAGATCTTTGTATTATTCGGAAGTTTCACATCAAATAAAAAATATAAACATGATCAAATGTCATATACTATGAAATAATACAGAATTAAAGTGAAACTTCCTGCACTCGTCCAAAAACTTATTTTATCTAAAAATATGAGTTGGTCATACTTGAGATTCTGCTTGTTTTCCTTAAACCTATTTTTAATTCAAATATTTTTTAAAATTAAAGGTTCTGGTTTGTGTAACATTGACACATGATCATCAAATGAAAAGGTCAATAAGTTTTGAATCACAAAACATTTTTATCTTCAAAATTTGGTAAACATAATTTCAGGTATGATTCGGTATATTACATACAGACATATATATATATAATATAATTCTATATGCATATATATATGGATGAATGGATAAATGTTTGTGATTGTATCTTTGCATGCGTGTACTTAAACATATTACATTTAATTTTAATTGAATTTTAAAAGAAGACAATCTGATAAAAAAGTAAAAGATTTATTAAACTTCAGATATAGGCTTTTCTACGGTAAGTGATATGTATTCATTAAATATCTTAAGAGTTAAATATGTACACAGACCTATCTGAAAAATCAACTAGAGAACTTTTTTTATTTTTTAATTGTATGTTTCAAATTAAGATATCATGAAATAAATTCCTGCTATGGAAAATGATATAATAGTAACATACTTTCACTTCACACATACTAATGTTGTTAGTTGTATTATTAATTCTACCTTGACAAATTTTGAAACAGTATTTTTTACAACACCATAACTTTTATAATTGTTCACTTATAGATCTACATTTTAAAGGTTTCAGCATTTATTGCTATAATAATTTCTGTATTATAGCATATTTTTTTTTAACTGAATGTCATTAAAATTGATTTTTGTCTTTATTTGGTTATTTTCCCCCAAATGAAACTCCTAAAATCCGTTGTTTTTTTCTCTGCAAACCAAGAATGGTTTTCTCCTGACTCTACACTTGAAATTAATAGAAAATTATATATATGTTAGATAATTATATATCTGTATCATATATCCTGTACATATATATGATATGTATTTTTGGTATTTTTTTTTTGTATTTCAGAAATCTGTAGAAATTTTCTTCTGCCATTAAGTCTTACTGTGTAGATATCAGGAGCTTTCTTGATTGTTCTTTCTTGTATATTATTCAGTTTTTTTCATCTACATGACTATATACCTCTCTATTTCTAAGATTAAGAAATATTATCAATGTATATCTTTGCTTATTCCTAAGGATCATGAGGTATGTTTTCAATTAGAAGATATAATATTTACTTCAGAAAATGTATTTGTTATATAATTAAACATATTTGTCATCATCTCTATGTAAACTAGCCATGAAGTTTTATTAATCTTATCTCTTTGAGCAAATTCTCACTTCTCCCATGCTACTCCCAGGCTACCACTTGTAATTTATTTAACTTCGCAAATACAATCATATATACTATCAGGTGAATGGTACCTCTTAGTTATGCAGCATCGCGGGTTTGATGTACCTATGCCCATAGAAACAGTCATTCTGATTTGCTTACGTAATCCAGCATATAAACAGAACCAAAGACAAGAACCACATGATTATCTCAATAGATGCAGAAAAGGCTCTTGACAAAATTCAACAGCCCTTCATGCTAAAAACACTCAATAAACTAGGTATTGATGGAACATACCTCAAAATAATAAGAGCTATTTATGACAAACCCACAGCCAATATCATACTGAATGGGCAAAAACTGGAAAAATTCCATACTGAATGGGCAAAATTCCCTTTGAAAACTGGCACAAGACAGCGATGCCCTCTCTCACCACTCCTATGCCCTCTCTCACCACTCCTATTCAACACTCCTATTGGAAGTTCTGGCTAGGGCAATCAGGCAAGAGAAAGAAATCAAGGGTATTCAGTTAGGAAAAGGCAAGAGAAAGAAATCAAGGGTATTCAGTTAGGAAAAGAAGAAGTCAAATTGTCCCTGTTCGCAGATGACATGATTGTACATT
>NW_012123136.1:0-1616 GCF_000951035.1 Colobus angolensis palliatus
TGCAATAACATTTCACTCATGGATAGATCACTCTTCTGAATATGAATACTGGGCTCAGGTACACTCCTCACATTTTGTGAATCCTTCACCTAATTAATAGGAGGTGAGTCTCTTAACCTGCTGCCCAGGTCCCATGGCAGATTATTAGCACTATTGCTTTGATTGATCTTTTTAAGTGCTCCTCTTGGGAAAGATATTTGAAAGTCACATTTAAATAAGGATTCAACAATTACTGAACATTAATTCTCTTCTAGTCTCAAATGCTATTTCTGGCAAAGGTTATGGAGACACTTTTAATGGGAGAAATACACGATTATTTAGTTACTCCTGATTCCCAATACGCGGCAAACGTTTTGTGTTAATTTTTTTTACTGACCTTCTCTAATGATATGGATTTTCATTCATATTTGAAATGTGGAGAATAAAGCAAAAGGGAAAAGAACTAGAACTCACAGAGACTTATTGTATCTCTTCATTCCAAATACTGCCCTCAGTGATATGGCATCTCATTCAAAGGATGCGATTTAATTTGTATCCAAGAAAATTCTTCCTTTACTCTTTCATCTTATTCTCAATTAATAGAATATAGTAAAACCAAAAGGCTTTCTCCATATAGAATCATAAAGCTGAAAAGAACCAAATTTCATTCACTAAGTAAAACAGACAGACTCAAACAGTGTAAATAACTTTCCCAAAGACACCAAATTTCATAGCAGTAAAACCATGACTTGAGACCAGGTCTCTGGACATCCAGTCTTCTCGCTTCTGCATAATGTTGCTTAAATATAACTTGTGAATTCGTTATTTTTGAAAGTCAAGCATATATCTTTTCCTACCCTGCCTTCAGACAAAAATATAAAACGAAGAAAATTCAGATTCCAAAAGAAGTAATTATGTAATTGCGATTGCATTTAAAATTTCTAATCTATACAGTAAAACTGCTTATGGAAGGAAAATAAAGGGGAACCATGAAATCAAAAAGGGAATGAGTTTGAAACTTTCTTAAATTTTACAAAACTTTTAAATAAAGATATATTTTTAGAAAAACAATCAAAATGCAAACTAATGACTGAGAGAGACATTAAAAATACAAAGCAATGCTAAACGCAACTTAACAAAATTTTTCTGCTGTCAGGAAGGTAAGAAACCAATAAAGAAAAAAAATGAGAATATTGGTGGATGAAACAGGAAATGAAGAAGCTCCGGATGGTAAATAGCTCATCTGTTAAAAAGGTAAAGAGGAATATAATTCACATATTAAATGAACACAAAGTATCTGTCATCAAACATTGATTTTGCATTTAACCATCAAAGGGGACTTCAGTCAAAAAGTAAAGATAGTTAAAGTAAACCAAAGGTGCCAGGCCACAGAAGTGAAGAAAAATGATTACAGAATTTTATTTAAGGGAAAATGAGAAAACAGTTGAAGTATGGTTAAATAACAGGCTGTTTTTATCCGTTTGTATGCACACGTAAATCATATCGTCTTCATAGAAAGTTTACACATGCCCAGAAAAACCTCTGCTTTCTCCCTTGAGCAAGCAAACAGTCCTGTTTAAATAGCAGCATGCTTGTGGAGGTTGTAGGAGGCATTAATGAAATCAGGGCACAGGTGG
>NW_012123137.1:0-2034 GCF_000951035.1 Colobus angolensis palliatus
CCTTTGAAAACTGGCACAAGACAGGGATGCCCTCTCTCACCACTCCTATTCAACATAGTGTTGGAAGTTGTGGCCAGGGCAATCAGGCAGGAGAAAGAAATAAAGTGTATTCAATTAGGAAAAGAAGAAGTCAAATTGTTCCTGTTTGCAGATGACATGATTGTATATTTAGGAAACCCCATTATCTCAGCCCAAAATCTCCTCAAGCTGATAACCAACTTCAGCAAAGTCTCAGGATACAAAATCAATGTGCAAAAATCACGAGCATTCCAATACACAATTAACAGACAAACAGAGAGTCAAATCATGAGTGAACTCCCATTCACAAATGCTTCAAAGAGAATAAAATACCTAGGAATCCAACTGACAAGGGACAGGAAGGACCTCTTCAAGGGCAATTACAAACCACTGCTAAACAAAATAAAAGAGGACACAAACAAATGGAAGAACATTCCATGCTCATGGATAGGAAGAATCAGTATCATGAAAATGGCCATACTGCCCAAGATAATTTATAGATTCAATGCCATCCCCATCAAGCTACCAATGACTTTCTTCACAGAATTGGAAAAACTACTTTAAAGTTCATATGGAACCAAAAAAGAGCCTGCATTGCCAAGACAATCATAAGCCAAAAGAACAAAGCTGGAGGCATTACTCTACCTGACTTGAAACGATACCACAAGGCAAAAAAAAAAACATGATACTGGTACCAATACAGAGATGTAGACCAATGAAATAGAACAGAGCCCTCCAAAATAACCAAAACAGCATGGTACTGGTACCAAAACAGAGATATAGACCAATGGAACAGAACAGAGCCCTCCAAAATAATACCACACACCTACAACCATATGATTTTTGACAAACCTAACAAAAACAAGAAATGGGGAAAGGATTCCCTATTTAATAAATGGGGCTGGGAAAATTGGCTAGCCATATGTAGAAAGCTGAAACTGGATCCCTTCCTTACACCTTATACAAAAATTAATTCAAGATAGATTAAAGACTTAAATGTTACACCTAAAACCATAAAAACCCTAGAAGAAAACCTATGCAATACCATTCAGGACATAGGCATGGGCAAGGACTTCATGACTAAAACACCAAAAGCAATGGCAACATAAGCCAAAATAGACAAATAGGATCTAATTAAACTAAAGAGCTTCTTCACAGCAAAAGAAACTACTATTAGAGTGAACAGGCAACCTAGAGACTGGGAGAAATTTTATTACAATCTACCCATCTGAGAAATGGCTAATATCCAGAATCTACAAAGAACTTAAACAAATTTACAAGAAAAAAATCAAGCAACCCCATCGAAAAGTGGGCAAAAGATATGAACAGACACTTCTCAAAAGAAGACATTCATACAGCCAACAGACACATGAAAAAATGCTCATCATCACTGGCCATCAGAGAAATACAAATCAAAATCACAATGAGATACCATCTCACACCAGTTAGAGTGGTGATCATTAAAAAGTCAGGACACAACAGGTGCTGGAGAGGATGTAGAGAAATAGGAACACTTTTACACTGTTGGTGGGACCGTAAACTAGTTCAACCATTGTGGAAGACAGTGTGGCGATTCCTCAAGGATCTATAACTAGAAATACCATTTGGCCCAGCCATCCCATTACTGGGTATATAGCCAAAGGATTATAAATCATGCTGCTATAAAGACACATGCACATGTATGTTTATTGTGGCACTACTCACAATAGCAAAGGCCTGGAACCAACCCAGATGTCCATCAGTGACAGACTGGATTAAGAAAATGTGGCACATATACACCATGGAATACTATGCAGCCATAAAAAGGATGAGTTCATGTCCTTTGTAGGGACATGGATGAAGCGGGAAACCATCATTCTGAGCAAACTATTGCAAGGACAGAAAACCAAACACCGCATATTCTCACTCATAGGTGGGAATTGAACAATGAGAACACTTGGACGCAGGATGAGGAACATTACACACCAGGACCTGTCGTGGGGTGGCAGTAGGAGGGAGGGATAGCATTAGGAGATA
>NW_012123138.1:0-1231 GCF_000951035.1 Colobus angolensis palliatus
ATCTGCCCGTCTCGGCCTCCCAAAGTGCTGGGATTACAGGTGTGAGCCACCGTGCCCAGCCCCTTTTGTTTTTGTTTTTGTTTTTGTTTTTTGAGATGAAGTCTCACTCTGTTGTCCAAGCTGGAGTACAGTGGTGCAATCTTGGCTCACTGCAACCTCCACCTCCCGGGCTCAAACAATTCTCCTGCCTCAGCCTCCGGAGTAGCTGGGACTACAGCCATGCACCACCATGCCCAGCTAATTTTTGTATTTTTAGTAGAGATGGGGTTTCACTATGTTGGCCACGCTGGTCTTGAACTCCTGACCTTGTGATCCATCCACCTTGGGCTCCCAAAGCCCTGGAATTACAGGTGTGAGCCACCACACTGGCCCACACAGTGATTTTGCAAAGTCTTTTCAGCCCATAGCCTTCAGTCATGTGAAACTGCTATCTGGAATTTTTATTCTCCTGTGACCATGCTGTATTATTCCTGTCTCAGGACCACCCACAAATCTCCAGCTGCTTTGTGGACCCTCTTATGGACATCCTTTCAGACTCGGTGTCTGTGCTCCATCAGCAAATCCATGTGTGCCACAGATCAGACAACTACTTTTCTTCCAACACCGGGGTAAACCTATGGGATTATATATTTATTTATTTTAAAAGCATTTGACTAGTAAATTGCAAAGCATAATGTATCATAAAAAGGATATTTCGCTGATTTCAAAATTCTCTATTGAATGTATTTCTCAAGTGAATGTGTTTGTTCTCCTCTACTGAACCTGTAAAACTCCCCTACGTGTGAATACTATGAGTCCTTTTCAAGGAACTCACTCTATCTTCTCATCAGTTAAGTGAAAGCTGACTTCTCTATTTCTTGGTTTCTTCCAATGGAACCCTTCTTTTCTTCCTACAGACCCCAAAGACTCATTTGGTTTTCTTCTCCCTTGGCCCCTGTCACTGTTTCTACTTTCTGTGTCTTTTGTGTCTGTATTGGTCAGGATTATTAGTGGCAGACAAGAACCCTCTCTAACTAGTTTAAACACAAAGAGATTAATTCAAAGGTATTAGTTGATCTAATGCTTTTTTTGTTTTTCAAGACGGAGTATTGCCCTGTCGCCCAGGCTGGAGTACAATGGCACAATCTTGACTCGCTGCAACCTCTGCCTCCTGGGTTCAAGCAATTCATCTGCCTCAGTCTCCTGAGTAGCTGGGATTACGGGTGTGTGCCACCACACCCGGCTAATTTTT
>NW_012123139.1:0-1468 GCF_000951035.1 Colobus angolensis palliatus
AAAAAAAGAAAGAAAAATTATTTATCAGTGTAGGCAACAGGGTATGCGCAAAATGTCAACAAAGACTTTACCTTCTTACTACCTAGATTGTAAGGACTCTTAGAAAGATGAAAAAAATAGAAATAACAAATAACTTTCTCAAACGATATTCAATATTTTGTCTCTGTTCATTAAAACAATAAATTTTTTCTGTCTATGGCACTGGCTAATTATTGCTTGATTGAGAAACCTAGAAATTGCTTTTGCGCCAGGAGTTGTGTGTATACGACAACATGCATGTGTGCCAATGCTACTGAAAGTAGACGGTGGTAATAGATACCTTTTTAGAAATAGTTTGAAAGTTGCATTTAGCCTGAAAGCTCTTACTATAAAATTTGTGTGAAACTTTATAGATCAACTTTGGTTACTGAATACATGTTCAAAATTGTATTTACCTTAACTGTTAATAAAATGATGACTTTAACAGATGATAACTGGCTCACATCATGCTTTTTCAATTCAAAATAAGTGTTATCTTTTATTCCATTTTTTTAATGTTAGACTTCAACATCTTGCCAATACTCTGCCTTAATTAAGGGCTCCAAAATCCCTATCTCAAATAACCTAAAGTTAATGAAGTCCTTGAATAGGTATGTTACAGAAAGTAATACATAACTATATAAATCACTTTACAGTCAGTATTTGTCTCTTCCACAGTTCCTTAATATGGAAGGAAAGTATTTTTTTTTAACTTTCCCCTAGTGTTGACAACTTTTTTGTTATATACCATCCTTAAAATTCTGTTCTTGGATAAAATAAAAGTAAACCAAGACTCAGCAGCTGAGATAAGTTGATTTTTGCACAGCAAAATTGTTATTCTTTATCTGTGACCATTTAGTAAAACCTTTTCTCACTAGTTTATTTAGTGTGTTTAGTTGCATCAAACATCCTTGACTATTATCTTTATAGAACTCACCTGTATTACTAATGTTGCTTTATATTTCCTACAGTACATTTTAGGTTTAAATCCTACAGTGATGAGAGTTCCATTTGTGTTACAAGGAAGAAGTTCTCCAGCCTGAGGTTTTACAAAAAACTCCAGATCACTGCCAGGCAGGAAGTGTGCAGTGAATGGTTCAGGATTTCTGGAACAAAATAACAAAATTCAGCTTACTAAATTTGATCATTACCTCATTCTCTTCGTAAGAACTTGACGAGAAGAATGTGAATCCTGCTGCAATAGGCTTGGTTAAACATTAATGCCGAATGCTTACCAAATAAGAGTGAGGAGGCATTTTAAAAAAAATTACTGAAGTCATTCTTCTCAGGGTGACATAATGAAATTCTAACGAGTTTTAAAATCACATCTTATTTTTATAATGCACAAAGAGGTTGGGTGTGGTGGCTCACGCCTATAATCCCAGCACTTCGCGAGGCCGAGGCAGGTGGATCATCTGAGATCAGGAGTTGGAGACCAGCCTGGCCAACA
>NW_012123140.1:0-1721 GCF_000951035.1 Colobus angolensis palliatus
CCCAGGTTCAAATGATTCTCCTGCCTCAGCCTCCCAAGTAGCTGGGATTACAGGCGCACACCATGCTCGGCTAATTTTTGTATTTTTAGTAGAGGCGGGGTTTCACCACATTGGCTAGGCTGGTCTCAAACTCGTGACCTCAAGTGATCTGCCCACCTCAGCCCCTCAAACTGCTGGGATTGCAGGTGTGAGCCACTGTGCCCAGGCCCTTGGGTTTTTTCCTCTAGATTTTTCTGGCCCTAGAGGTTTCTCAGTCAAGTTCTCACAGAGTGCCTCACCACACAGAACACGGGCCTGGAATGTGCCCTCCATGAAGGCACCCAAACCCAGGAAGGGGCAGGTTTGATGGGAGCTCAGGTCAGACCTCCCTGCAGGAAAAGACAGTGGTGGCTTCAGGCCTAGACCAGACCTGGCGTGGGGCTGCAGGCCTGAGGGAGGAGAGGGGAGCAGGGCTACTGAGAGAGATGGGGTAGGAGGAGGCACCCTGGGGTAGGAGCAGGGCTACTGAGAGAGATGGGGTAGGAGGAGCAGTGAGGGCCTGGGTAGGGGCTCAGCCCCAGGCTGGGGAGTGCTGAGATGCACCAGAGACTATGTAACCTTGCCATGCCAGTTTCTTTATTTGTAAAATGTCAGTGGCACCATCACAGCCCTCAGAGGGCAGTGAGAGCACATGATTATGAGTATTTTGTATTGGAGAACAGTGATGCGGATGGACAGCATGGTAACTGGGCACTCCGTCCCTGCCACCACCTGGGGAACGGACACCTCCCCTAAGCTGCCTGACAGGTGCCTGATTCCCCCATCATTTGTCAGCCACTTCCAAATTCAGCTCTCCTGGTTCCAGCACCCACAAGGCCATAGTTAAGGTTTCATCCTGTTGGGGGCAGTGAGGATCACTCTGGGTTTGCCCGCAGCTCACAGGCAGGGGCAGGCAGGCATGTCAAGCCTATGGACTCTGCAACCTGACTATTGGGTTCAGGTCTTGGCCCTGGGGCTTTTTGAACCTTGTGCAAGGTGTTAACCTCTCTGTGTCTTAGTTTCCCTATCTGCAAAATGGGAATTACAATAGTACCTTCTTCCAAGGGTAGTAGTGAAGATGAAATAAGTTAATATACGTAATGTTCTTAGAACAGTGCCTGGCCCAGATGCTATAGATGCTTTCAGCCTTTTATTATTACATATGACCCAACAGGAACTAGGCCCACTGCAGGTGCAAGAAGAGGCTATGATTTACCTACTCCGTGCCAAAAACTTTTGTTGAGCCTGCCCTGTCTCATGCTCACAACAATCCTACAAGAAACATCCACATGCAAGGCGAGCAAAGGGTGAACCTGCCCTAAGCCACCCAGGAGGTGAATGGCAAGGCTGAGATGCAAACTCGGGTTTCCCTGACTCAAAGTCCATGCTCTCCCCACTCTGCCAAGCACCTTCCAGTGAAGACATGTGGAGAGGATGGGATCCAGCACCTATTGAACATCTACTGCATGCTGTTTTTTGTTTTTTGAGACAGTCTCACTCTATCACCCAGGCTGGAGTGCAATGGTGCAATCTTGGCTCGCTGCAACCTCTGCTTCCCAGGTTCAAGCTATTCTCATGCCCCAGCCTCCCAAGTAGCTGGGATTACCGGCGCCCACCACCATGCCTGGCTAATTTTTGTATTTTTAATAGAGACGGGGTTTCACCATGTTGGCCAGGCTGGTCTCGAACTCCTGAGCTCAGGT
>NW_012123141.1:0-1176 GCF_000951035.1 Colobus angolensis palliatus
ATAGCTGTCCATTTAACAAAGTAGAACTTGTTCTACCAAAAAGTCAAAAACAACCAATTGCTCTAATGAGTAAGAATTCAATTTTTTTTTTTTTTTTTTTTTTTTTTTGAGACGGAGTCTCGCTCTATGGCCCAGGCTGGAGTGCAGTGGCACGATCTTGGCTCACTGCAACCTCCGCCTCCCGGGTTCAGGCCATTCTCCTGCCTCAGCCTCCCGAGTTGCTGGACTACAGATGCCTGCCACCGCGCCCGGCTAATTTTTTGTATTTTTAGTAGAGATGGGTTTTCACCGTGTTAGCCAGGATGGTCTCGATTTCCTGACCTCATGATCCGCCCGCCTCGGCCTCCCAAAGTGCTGGCATTACAGGCGTGAGCCACCGCGCCCAGACGGGCTTGGATTCTTAGCTATCTTAGCTGCTTTATGAATGGGGACTTCGGGTTCCACCACTGTTCTGAGTGACTCTGCAGTCAGGTCTGGAAATTATATTTACTCCTTAAAAGCCACTCCCCAGGGTGGGCTGAGGAGTTGGGCTAAAGGCCTAAACATGCGACTTGTGCACCTGCTATAGGACAAAATGTCCCGTAAGCAAACGACTTAGACTTCTGCCTTGAGGAGAGAGAGTAGGTGGGGTTGGGAGAGTACCTTGACATTGCTTCGGGAAGCTGTATTCCCTAACAAACAGGTCAAAGATTGAATCTGAATATTTTTCACCTTCTTAGAGTATCATGCATTGAGTAAGTGTTCAATAACTACTAATTGAATTGAATTGATTTGACAAAATAAAAGAAAAAAGTATGGGTCCAGAAATTTTCTTAGGTTAAGAAGCAATCTTGAATTCACAGCTTAATCAATAATGATTTGCAGATTCATTATTCCCCAACTCTCAGTCGGTACTTCTGGCTGCTTATTTATTTATTTATTTATTTATTTATTTATTTATTTATACTTGAAGTTCTAGGCTACATGTAAACTAGTTCAACTATTGTGGAAAACAGTGTGGCGATTCCTCAGGGATCTAGAACTAGAAATACCATTTGACCCAGCCATCCCATTACTGGGTATGTACCCAAAGGATTGTAAGTCATGCTGCTATAAAGACACATGCACACGTATGTTTATTGCGGCACTATTCACAATAGCAAACACTTGGAATCAACCCAAATGTCCATCAGTGAC
>NW_012123142.1:0-2817 GCF_000951035.1 Colobus angolensis palliatus
GGGTTTGGAGTTTTTCTTTTTTCTTTTCTTTCTTTCTTTTTTTTTTTTTTTTCTGGGACAGAGTCTCCCTCTGTCACTCAGGCTGGAGTGCAGTGGTGCAGTCTTGACTGACTGTACCCCCTGCCTCCTGGGCTGAAGAGATCCTCCCAAAGAGATCCTACCACTTCAGTCTCCTGAGTAGCTGGGACCACACGAGGCTAATTTTTGTAGTTTTTGTGGAGATGGGGTCTCTCTGCGTTGCCAAGATTGGTCTTGAACTCCTGGACTCAAGTGATCCACCCACCTCAGCCTCCCAAAGTGCAGGGATTACAGGCTTGAGCCACGGCACCCAGCCAAAGATATATTTCTCATTATATTACAAGACACAGCATCTATCCAAAATCAGCAAGAAAGAAAACAGGTCAAAACCTTGACATCCTTCTTTTAGAAAGTGTCTGTTAATATTAGCCACAGGAAATTTAAATTTGTGGTAGAAATTCCATGATTAAGCAAAATAGCCTGTTAAAGTCCAAGACATAAATTAAGATATACATTGTAACATCTAGGAGGGATAATTAAGTATAGCTAGTTTAAAACAGGTATAGTCACTAGAATTGAAATTCTTGGGACATTTTGCCAAAGGCTTTTGCAAAAGAGAATAGCTTTATGAATTACCTGATTTGCTGTGTTAATACCAATCTTGGAGATGAAGAATCAACTGATACTTAATGCAAAGCATGAGTTTGTGCTTTTTTTTGGTTAGTTTATAATCTTCCGAAAGTTTGACTTTAACGTTGCTTTGGACATTGTGATGACAATGATTGCTAAGTGCTTGCACATAGTATTCACAATAGCAGCCACGATGTACTGAACCCTGCTCTGCGCTGGCCCCTTTTTGTGCGTTTATTCCTTACAGCATCTTTGTGAAGTAGGGTAGCCAGGGATAAAAACCAAATATCATAACAAAAGATGCTTTTGTCACTTTATGTATTTACTTTTATTTATTTATTTATTTATTTATTTATTTGAGATGGAGACTCGCTCTGTTGCCCAGGCTGGAGTGCAGTCGTGCGATCTCGGCTCACTGCAGCCTCCACCTCCCAGGTTCAAGCAATTCTCCTGCCTCAGCCTCGTGAGTAGATGGGATTACAGGTGCCCACTAACACGCCCAGCTAATTTTTGTATTTTTAGTAGAGATGGGGTTTCACCATGTTGGCCAAGCTGGTCTCGAACTCCTAACCTCAGTTGATCCACCCACCTTGGCTTCCCAAAGTCCTGGGATTACAGGCATGAGCCACCATGCCCAGCAGGGAAGCTACCATGTTTTAAGGAGTCCTACGTAGAGGCTCATGTGGCAAGGCCAATATCCAGTGAGAGAGAAGCTGAGGCTTGCCAGCAGCCACTTGAGTGGGCTTAGAAGCTGATCCTTCTTCAGTTGAGGTTTGAAGTGACTAAGTTGGCTTGTAGGCCATGCTAACTCCTTGATTGCAGCTTTGTGAAAGGCCCTGAGCAAGAGGACTACACTGCACATGGATTCCTGACCCAGAAATAAATCTAAGATAATAAATGTTGTTTGAAGTCACTACATTTTTGGGTGATTTGCTACATAGTCGTAGGTAACTTGTATACCTTGTGTAAGAGGTGGACATCGCCGGGCGCAGTGGCTTACGCCTGTAATCCTAGCACTTTGGGAGGCTTAGGCGGGTGGATTGTCTGAGCTCAGTAGTTTGAGACCAGCCTGGGCAACATGGTGAAACACCATCTCTACTAAAATACAAAAAATTAACCAGGCGTGGTGGCATGTGCCTGTAGTCCTTCCCAGCTACTCAGGAGGCTGAGGCAGGAGAATTGCTTGAGCCCGGGAGGTGGAGGTTGCAGTAAGCTGAGATTGCACCACTGCACTCCAGCCTGAGTGACAGAGCGAGACTCTGTCTCCAAAACAAAAAAAAAAAAAAAAAAAAGAGGTGGACCTCCAGTCTTGAGTCCAGGGTCCGGGAATTCAAGACCAGCCTGGGCAACATAGTGAGATTCTGTTTCTATTTAAAAAAGAAAAAGAGGTAGACATCAGTCAAGTAGAAGGAAAAGCTGAAAATATAACTGCATTTGTGCCATACAGTTAATGATATAGTCAATGAATAATTTATAACTAGGAAGTAACTTTACAGTAGTACATTCTAGTCCCTAGATGTATTTAAAGGGCTTAACCATTTAAATGTAAAATGATAACTTGCCATGAAAGATAGTAACCACTAAAACATGGCCATGCCTACCTGGTATGAGATGAACACAACATAGCAATTTCTTGTAGACCTCTACATAGAAAACACTTTTTTCCTCCTCTCTATACTCTCACACAACACTTCTGACAACCAAATGTGTGGGTTTTCGACACCAAACAATTCTTCGATTCCGGTTCTCTGGGGTCAACAGGGTGTCCTCCAACCCAATTCAATTCTGACACTATGTGCCTGGAGTTAACATCAGACCTCACTTCAGATGCCAATCTCATCTGTGCCTTCTGGACTTCTGACTGATGGGCTATACACTGGGGGTTCCCACAACCCCCTTCTCAGGTTTAATAATTTGCTAGAATGGCTCACGAAACTTGGAAACATTTACTCATGTTTATGGGTCTGTTATAAAAGATACAATACATGGAAGAGACACATAGGGCAAGGTATGGGGAAGGGGCACAGAGCTTCTCCAGGTGCACCACCCTCCCAGCATCTCTATGAGTGCATCAACCCAGATGGTCTCCAAACCCTGTCCTTTTATTTATCTATTTATTTTTTATGAAGTATTCATTATGTAGGCATGGTTTTTTTTTTTTTTTTTTTT
>NW_012123143.1:0-874 GCF_000951035.1 Colobus angolensis palliatus
TATTCAGTAATCAAAAAGTAAGTTTTGTCATTCAAATACTAATTGGAAAGTAATTTTTTTCTGCTTTTTGTGTATTAATTTTCAATGTTCTTATTTCTATTCAAGTTGTTTATGTTTTTTCCATCTGGTGTAAAATTCTGTGTTTTCACTCACACTGTTATCTGGATTGTTTACGTGAAGACACAGTAGGGGAGTACCGTTGTTTGATCATGGAGAATTTTGTTAAAATAAAACAAATAAATGTTTGCGGGGAGCTCATCATGGTGACAATTATGCTGTATTCCAAGACTAGAAGTTGAGGAATAAGGAATCAACATAAAAATAAGGAAACAATGATATCTGCTTATAAAGAGAAAATGAGCAAATCAGGAGTATGCTAACCATGGAATATAAGTGCAATAAATTAATATTTGAAATGTTATGATATCCATTTATTTGTTTTTTTATAGTAATTTTTCCACTCTTATCAAAAAGTGCCAAAGTAAGATTCACCAGATATTTAGAATACAAACATAAAGACCATTCTCTGGGAAACAGAAAATTGCATACCTTCTTTTCTTAAGTTCTTCTACACAAATCATGTAATTCCACATGTGAGGAGCTAAAATAAATGTAAAATCATAAAGAAAAACTAGTAAATATCCTTAATCCCCTAAAATATTCATTTTTATCAACTTTTTTCTTTATAACAGATATATTAGTTAGGGTTCTCTAGAGGGACAGGACTAACAGGATAGGTGTATATATGAAGGAGAGTTTACTAAGGAGTATTGACTCACATGATCACAAGGTGAAGTCCTACAATATGCCGCCTGCAACCTGAGGAGCAAGGAAGCCAGTTAGAGTCCCAGAATCTCAAAAGTAGGGAAGCTGA
>NW_012123143.1:924-1859 GCF_000951035.1 Colobus angolensis palliatus
AATCATTATGTTTTCCATTCCTGTAAGAATCACTTGAATTCCCTGATCTGCCTCCTGGTATTTATTAATCCCTGTGTGTCTGTGTTTGAATTTTTATCTCCCTCATATCTCATTTTCTGTGGCTGTTCTCTCAGTTCTAGCATCCCGTAAGGTATAATACATGGTGTTGTCATCACTTCAGTCTTGTGTTCAGTCTTAGCTTTGATTACCATAGGCAATAACTGTTCTACAAGTGACTTAAGAGCAAAGTGGTGTCTTGTTCCTTGATTCATTCCCCAGGACCTGAAATATCATTTGGCATATTGTAGGAATTCAAACAATGTTTGTTGAATGAAAGATGAATAGAGAAGACTTCATTTGTCTAGTTGTTTTACATCATATTCATGTTTTTTCTTCTCAAAACACTCTTCTCAAACTACATTCAACACTTATTACCCAAACTTAACTGTCCAATAGTCTAAAATTTCACTGGACTGAAAATAATATAAACTTTAAGTTTAATATATTAATATTGATGCCTTACACTTTATGGATACATGTTTATATAATGAAAGTAAGTATACCTGTTTATTATTTTCTTGACTATCTGAACTTATTACACCATTTTTAGGATCACAAATGAGACAGTAAAACTAAATTTAGGTTGATTTTTCGCTCTCATGATAGCAACAAATGCATAGAAAATTGTGTTTTTTGTTATCTACAGGAAGTTATATATTCAGTAATCAAAAAGTAAGTTTTGTCATTCAAATACTAATTGGAAAGTAATTTTTTTCTGCTTTTTGTGTATTAATTTTCAATGTTCTTATTTCTATTCAAGTTGTTTATGTTTTTTCCATTTGGTGTAAAATTCTGTGTTTTCACTCACACTGTTATCTGGATTGTTTACGTGAAGACACAGTAGGGGAGTACCGTTGTTTGATCATGGAGAATTT
>NW_012123143.1:1909-2913 GCF_000951035.1 Colobus angolensis palliatus
AAAAAAAAAATGGAATGTACAAATGGTCTGGTGTTTCATTTTTAACAGAATATTAGGGTTTCTGGAATAACACTCCATTACTTCTATTATTGTTGGATCTCAGTTTCTTTGGCTACAATATCAGTAGTCTCCGGGAATAATATCTTATGTCTTTGTAGTATTCTCTTAGGGCCTGAAAAAGCCTGTTTTTAAAACTTTTATTGATACAAAACAATTGTACACATTTATGGGGTACATGTGATAGTTTAATACATGCATACAATGTATAATAATCAAATCAGGTTAACTAGACTATACACCACCTCAAACATTTATCATTTATTTGTGTTGAGAACATTTCAAATCTTCTTTTCTAGCTATTTTGAAATATACAATAAGTTCCAAAGTTTGCTACCACAGTGGGTGACTAAAAAGTCTATTTTATGTACGCTATGAATATTAAAGGTTCACTCATCCAAATCTTACTCTCTATTTCCAGCAAAAGTTGATTCTGTCAAGTTGTGAAATGCAGAAATATTTATTTACAGAGATGAGGTAAATATTAAATTATTAATTTTATAATGTTTTGGTTCACTGATGCAGATTTTCATTATACCACAAATGAATCTCTCTGGAGTATTCTCCCCCTTATAACTTTATCTTAATCCTCTAAAATGGGGGAAAAAATCCATGATAGTGGTGAAATACCAGCACCTGTCTTAGAACTCTGGTCTCTAATGTTCCAGTAATATAACTTTAGATATTTTACTTAATTTCTATAAGCCTATTTTATCTATAAGTGAGGGCAATTATCATAACGACTACATAAGAGTGTAGTGAGAAGAGAACGAGCTGATAATTTAGAGAGCACTTCACTTAGAACTTGGCATACTGTAAGCATTAAATCAGTATAAGTTAGTTATTTGTAGTAGTAATTTTAAAGTCCACATTATTGAGTTTGATTCTCATGTTTCTGGCACTTAAAAATTTTAACTTCCTTTGCAAGTACTTAAAGTCACATGGAA
>NW_012123143.1:4429-6247 GCF_000951035.1 Colobus angolensis palliatus
ATGTGGACAGCTTTTAGACACATCAACCTAGCTCAGAAAAGTCCTTCCAACTCGACTGAACATGATCGTTCTCTTAATTATATGCTTTCATATAATCATGTTCTTTGTCCTATATGTATATATTTTTTTCTGTTCTTGCCTATTAGACTGTAATCTATCATATAAGGACACGGTGTTCCTCCCCTCTGGAACATACAACAAGAAGGCCCTGACAAGATGCTAGCTCTTCAATGTTGACCTTCCCAATACTGTGAGAATTAAATTTCTGTTCTTTGTAAATTACCCAGTCTCAGGTATTTTGTTGTTGCCGTGCAAACATACCATGAAACTTATTGAACAATTTTTACTTGTATCAGATTAGTAAGAATTACTCTCAATTTCACATCTCATGACAAGAGAGACAGAGATATATATTCTATTAACCTGGCACATTACTACATTCTGAAGTACAGGGTTATTGTTACTAAGATGGAAAGGGTGAAGGAACATTAGTGTAGGGAGATAAAGGTCTCTGCCAGTATCGTTAGTGGAGATACATCTCATTAAAATTTCTTAGTATTTTTCAAATCACTATTGTTTGTTTTTATTATTGCTATCTTTTTTAATAACATTTTACTGTGGGATTATTTTCCAAAACCATTAGGCTTCACTTCTTAATAAATCATTCAATTTAGAAAGAAATCATCTGGGTTCTAGTCTCTGTTTTGTCATAAATTCTTTATATAATCTTGGAAGATTGTTTAATAGCACTGGATTTCAATTTATTTTGAAATATACATGGCTTTAAAATTTAACTAGAACATAATTTTACCATCTATTTTTTACTTATCTGCGTATTATGCATGTAAAATAATTATATATTAGTAAACATGTTTCTAATGCATACCACAGATCCAATTCTAGAAAATATATCAACACAAAATTAAACAATCCATTATTCAACCTTGCATTTAATTGTAATTTATCCTCAAGATAGTAAATAATTGTTCTAAATTTTTATTAACATTTTATTCTGAAATGTAAAGGGAATCTTATTATATTTCTAAATAAGTTATTAAATTCATTTACTACATTATTTTACAAATAATTATTTAGCAAATCCTATATGATGGCTATTGTTCTATGTATTTATATTATATATTAAAAGAATTATCAGATAGATCCATACTGTTTAGTAGATAACAGTCTAATAGGTAAGAATAGCAAAATATTTATATATAAGACAAAGGACATGATTGTATGAAAGCATATAATGAAGAGAATCATCATGTTCAATCGAGTTGGGAGGACTTTTCTGAGCTAGGTTGCTGTGTTTATAAGCTATCCACATAAAGATAACATAATAACCTTTGCATGCTTGAATCTGGAGTTCAGAGGAGAGAGTTAGTTTAGAGATACAACTTTGGAGGTCATCAGAATATTCATGATATTAAAAACCATGGAACTGGATAGAATCACATATGAAGTTTGTATACAGACTTTTAAAAATAATAAAAAAAAGAGTTGAACCAAGTGCAACATTAACAATCATACCAAAAGGAGAATTCGGTGAAGAACACTGAAAATTAGTGGTTAAAGAGATAGGACAAAGACCGAAAGAGGTGTCTGGAATGAAAACCAAGTGAGGAGTGTGTTTCAAGCAGAAGAATATGTGATCATCTCTTTCAAATGCTGATCATGAGTAAAAGAAGCCTGGGAAATGGCCACTGGACTTAGCAATGTGGAGCCATAAGGACATTGACAGAGCAGTTGCAGGGAAATGGAGAGACAAAATCCCTTCAATGAAATGGGTTCAGGAGAGAAAGGGAGAAAAGAAAC
>NW_012123143.1:6297-7951 GCF_000951035.1 Colobus angolensis palliatus
GAGCCATAAGGACATTGACAGAGCAGTTGCAGGGAAATGGAGAGACAAAATCCCTTCAATGAAATGGGTTCAGGAGAGAAAGGGAGAAAAGAAACAGAGCTCTTCAAAAATAGACAACCCTTTCAAGGAATTCTACTATGAGAGGATTTATGTAACAAGCAGTACCTATAAATGACATTGAGGTTTGTTTGTTTGATTGTTTAAAAGTAGAAAAATAAAATCACCCGCCAATGTTGCAAGAAGTCAGGGACCCTGAACAGAGGGACAGGCTGGAGCCAGGGCAGAGGAGCATAAATTGTGAAGATTTCATGAACATTTATCACTCTCTAATAATACTCTTATAATTTCTTTTGCCTGTTATCTTACTTTAATCTCTTAATCCTGGTATCTTCGTAAACTGAAGCTGTATGTCACCTCAGGTCCACTATGATGATTGGGTTAACTGTATTAATTGAATGCAAAACGCGTTTTTAATAATATTAAATCAGTGCACCTTGATAAAAACAGAATAACAGCGATTTTAGGGAGCAAGGGAAGACAACCATAAGGTCTGACTGCATGTGGGGTTGGGCAAAAAGAGCCATATTTTTCTTCTTGCAGACAGCCTATAAATGGATGTGCAAGTAGAAGAGCTATCACTAAATTCTTTTCCTAGCAAGGAATATTAAGACCCAAGGAAAAGAATTGCATTCCTGCGGGGAGGTCTATAAACAGCCGCTCTGGGATACATTCTGAACATACATGCGGTTGAGATAAGGACTGAAATACACCCTGGTCTCCTGCAGTACCCTCAGGCTTATTAGGGTAGGGGAAAAAACCTCTCCCTGGTGAATTTGAGGTCAGATCGTTTCTCTGCTCTTGAACCAGGTTTTCTGCTGTTTAAGATATTTATCAACACAATATGTGCACAGCTGAATATAGACCCTTATCAGGAGTTTTTGATTTTGCCCTTTGCCTTGTGATCTTTGCTTTGCCCTTTGCCTTGTGATCTTTATTGGCTGCAGAAGCATGTGATCTTTGTTCTCCGTTTTGCCCTTTGAAGCACGTGATCTTTGTGACCTACTCTCTGTTCATACACCCCCTCCCCTTTTGCAGTCCTGAATAAAACCCTGCTGGTTTTGTGACTCAGGTGGGCATCATCGACCTACCGATATGTGATGTCACCCCTGGCAGCCCAGCTGTAAAATTCCTATCTTTGTACTCTTTCTATTTCTCAGACTGGCTGACATTTATGGAAAATAGAAAGAACCTATGTTGAAATATTGGGGGTGGGTTCCCCTGATATGGCATGCTAATAACAATTGTGAAAGGAACAAAACAAAAACAAGAACACCAAAACGAAAATCCAACAAAACCCAGTATATTTGCCATGTGCAAGCTAGAGTGAATGAGGCTTATTGTTCACATGAAAGGAATGACTTTTATTTGAATATAGATGATTAACAGTGGATATGTTATAATGTAGATACTTGGATTAAAGTGAGAAATATCAAGGATGATGCATTACTGACTTATGTAACAGGACAAAGTGGTATCTTAATACAAAGGTGTGAAATAGTAGAAATGGTCTAGTTTTATGATGAATGGGTTGAGTTTGGTATGACTTTCAGATATTGAAGCAGTGATCTCTACTAGTCACTTGAATATATAGGAG
>NW_012123143.1:9516-9804 GCF_000951035.1 Colobus angolensis palliatus
TTTGCTGCACCTATCAACTCATCACCTAAGTATTAAGCCCCGTGTGCATTAGCTGTTTATCCTGATGCTCTCCCTCCCTCCACCCCTGATAGGCCTCACTGTGTGTTGTTTCTCTCCTGGTGTTATTGTGTTCTCATGGTTCAGTTCCCACTTATACATGAGAACATATGATGTTTGGTTTTCTGTTCCTGTGTTAGTTTGCTGAGGTTGCTAGCTCCATCCAATTCCCTGCAACAGGCATAATCTCATTCCTTTTATTGGCTGCATTGTATTCCATGGTGTATATGT
>NW_012123143.1:9854-10097 GCF_000951035.1 Colobus angolensis palliatus
AAATTAGATGTGGGAGGCCAAAGGATTACTGTAATGCTGGAACAATTGGCGACATAATCTAGATCTGTAAGAACACTGCGTTAAGCTAGCTCCTACGTTCTCTTGGAAGCAGAGACAGGAAAACTAGTATTGGTCGATATAGTATTGCCTCTAACTTTTTACTTCTTCCCTATAATATAATTGAACACCCATATTTCTTTCCATATGAATTTGCAGTGCTTCCAACTAGGGAGAATTTGGGCT
>NW_012123143.1:14488-15899 GCF_000951035.1 Colobus angolensis palliatus
TTTAGTTTAGATTGACAATATTTACAAACGAAAGGACTTTGAGCATTTTTCCTATATACAGAAATTCAACTTTATGCTCTCAAAATATTTCTGTATGATCTTATTCTCCTTTGCTAGAGCCAGATTCCTTTCATTCTAGTTAAGCTCCCCGAAACTATCTGATAATAGTAACGGTCAAGTTAGAAAGTTGTTTCAAAATTATCTTAAACCTACAAAAATATTATCTGCATTTTGAATTTGCAGTTTTTATTTTGATAAAAGACATCTGTAATCTACTTGAAATTAATGAATAGGTCTATGCTTATAAAAATTATAAAAGTGTGTTACTTTTACAATTAAAATCAGTGTAGGCAAGCATTTAGACAACTGATTTTACATATTTTAGACAACTGATTTTACATATTTTTGACAACTGATTTTACATATTTTCATACCTTTAAATGTTATCTCTCTCCATATTTAATAATATGCATTTATATTTTTGCATTTTATATGTATGCAAATATTACATTTACTCCATAAATACATGCAATTATGATTCACACATAATAATTGTATGTATTCATGGAGTACAATGTAATATTTGCATGTGCTTGTATACATTGTTATGATCAAATAAGGGTAATTAGCATATTAATTCCCTTAATCTTTTCTTTGTGATGAGAATATTCAAAACCTCTCTTCCATATATTCTGAAATATACAATTCATTATTGTTAACTCTAATCATACTATTATACAGTAATAAGTCCAATAAACTTATTATTTCTACTCTACTGTAGCTTTGTACTCACTGAACAATCGTTCACCATTTCTTTATTCCCCTACCTTCCCCATGCTCTGGTAATCACTGTTCTTCTTTCTACTTCTATGAGACCAACTTTTTAAAGTCCACCTATGAGTGGAGTAGGCTTCCATTTAAATCACATTGGCCTATGATTGGATTAGACTATTTCTCTTTACCTTTGGAGCTGATAGAGGAATCCAGATTTCTTAAGAACATTGCCACAACTTTATTCCAGAAATTCGATATCTTTAAGGAAGAAAATGGAATATGTCTTTGATTTTTAAGCAATGAGCAGTGTCTAAAACATAAGATTACTCTGGAAACCTAAACTTAAATTTCTTTAAAACATGTAAACTAAGTTAGAAGACTTAATGTTAACTCCTATTATCAGAATCACGCTTGTTCTGGAAGAACAAACTGCTAAGGTTGACGTAGCAATAGAAGTGAGGCTTTTTTGGCCGGGCGCGGTGGCCTGTAATCCCAGCACTTTGGGAGGCCAAGACGGGCGGATCACAAGGTCAGGAGATCGATACCATCCTGGCTAACACGGTGAAACCCCGTCTCTACTAAAAAATACAAAAAGACTAGCCAGGCGAGGTGGCAGGTGCCTGTAGTCCCAGCTACT
>NW_012123143.1:21256-23206 GCF_000951035.1 Colobus angolensis palliatus
GTGATGATACAAAACCTGGTATAAGAGTTGGGGAAAAAAGACATATTTACAGGATTGGAATCAAAATTCTCTTTGGGACATGTTAATTTCATAAATCTGCTAGACATCAAAGGTGAAACCCTGGCCCAAAGGAGATTGGCCATGGCCAGTGATATAGCCTATCAAGGAAACACTTCCTAAACTAGCCAGCTTGTCTGGAATAGGGACTTTGGAAGCTAATTGTATCAATTTCCCCAGGATATTGCACCCATTCCCCAGCTGCCATAAATGTTGGCTGTCTGGCCCCACACCATATCCTCCTTTGGAAAATCACTTTCTCTAGACTCCTTAGAGGAAAATGACGCTGTGTTGCAGAGGTACAAGGCCAGTAACTGACAGGGAAGAGGGGTACAAGAGTCTAATTCCTGGCTTTAAGGTTGGATCATCTCTGTGTGTAGGTTTAACTCTATGGGAACATGTGGCAGAAGCATGAAGCTAGTTTCCAGTACAGATCACATCTTTCCTTAGTCATTTTCCTGCCCTGTCCTGCTTCTTTCAGTCCCCCATCTGAGAACACTTTAAAATATGTATGCATGTATTTTTTTTTAATTGATTCATGATGTTTATACATAGTAATGGAGTACAGTGTGATGTTTCAATACATGCATGCATTGTGTCATAATCAAATCACAGTGTTTGGCATATCCATCATCTTATACACTCATCATTTATCTGTGGTGAGACCACTGAAATCCTCTTTTCAAACTAAAAATATACTATACAATATTAGTAACCATAATATCCCTACTGTGTAACAGAACACCAGAACATATTTCTCTCATCTAACTGTAACTTTACACCTGTTGACCAATCTGTTCCTAACACACACCATTATTCTCTCTAGCCTCTGGTAACCACTATTCTCTTTCTATTTTAATGAGATCAATTTCTTTAAATGTCACATATAAATAAACATGCATTGTTTGTCTCTCTGTATCCAGCTTATTTCATTTAATGTTCTCTAGGTTCAACTGTGTTGCTGCAAATGGCAGGATTTCATGCTTTCTATGGCCGAATAGTATTCCATTGTGTATTTATACCACATTTTCTTTATTCATTTGTCAGATTATGAACACTTAGGTTGATTCCATATTGTGGCTCTCGTAAATAGAGGTGAAATAAACATGGGAATGCAGATAACTCTTCAACATATTAATTTTCCTTCTTTTGAATATATACTCAATAATTGGTTGCTGAATCGTATGGTAGTTCTGTTTTAAGAAACTATCACATAATTTATTTTATAAAGCTCCACCCTGTTTTATATAGTGGCTATACTAATTTACCATTCTCACAGACTGTGTATAATTCCCTTCCTTCCACATTCTTTCCAGTACGTATTTTTGTCTTTCTAATAATCGCCATTCTAGCAGGAATGAGATAATATCTCATTGTGTTTGATTAGTATGTCCCTAATAATTAGTAATGTTGAACATGTTTTAATATACATGTTGACCATTTCTTTGTCCTTTTTTGAGAGATATCCATTTAGCTTATTTGCCCATTTTTAATCGAATTATTTACTTTTTTTTGCTGTTGAGTTGTTTGAATTCCTTGCATCTTCTGGTTACTAATTTGTTGTAGAGTGAATAGTTTGCATAGCCACATTGTCTCTGTATTTTCCACTTAAAAGGATCCTCGTTTTTATACGGCAGAATTGTTTTTATAATTGAATTGTATTCCATTTTGTATATATACCACATTTTCTTTATCCATAAGTCTGTTGATGCACACTTAGACCGATTCCATACCTCGGTTACTGTTAATAGTGTCTCAATAAACATGTCAGTGTAGAGACATCTCATTGACATATTGATTTGATTTCCTCGGATATACACACAATAGTGGGATTGTTGAGTAATAGGGTAGCTCTATTTTTAACACTTCGAGGTACCTCCATATTATTTTTCA
>NW_012123143.1:23286-24420 GCF_000951035.1 Colobus angolensis palliatus
TATCATTGTACTAATTTACATTCTTAAAGTATGTAAGCATTTCTTTCTCCACATTTACACCAACATTAGATTTTGTGTGTGTGTTTTTGATAGTAGCCATTCAAATTAGAGTGAGATATCAGATTTTCATTTTGATTTTCATTTCTTGGATGATTAGTAATTTTAAGCATTTTTTTATATACCTCTTGGACATTTGTATATCTTCTCATGAGAAACGTTGCTTCAGATGTTACTTTTGTCTATTTTTAATTAGATTATTTGTTGTTTTGCTATTGAGTTATTTGAGTTCCTTATAAATTCTGGATGTTTACTCCTTGTCAGATAAATAGGCTGCAAATATTTTTCCCATTCTGTAGGTCATCTCTTCACTTTGCTGTTTACTTTGCTCTGCAGAAGCATTTTAGTTTAATGTAATTCCATTTGCCTATTTTTGTTTTTATTTGCCTGTGCTTTTGAGGTCTTATTAAAAAAATTTCTTGGCTGAGCATTGTAGGGCATTTCTTCACTTTGTTGTTTACTTTGCGGTGCAAAAGCTTTTTCGTTTAATGTAATCTCATTTGTCTATTTTGTTTTTATTTGCCTGTGCTTTTGAGGTCTTATTAAAAAATTTTCTTGGCTGGGTGTGATGGCTCACGGCTGTAATTGCAGCACTTTAGGAGGCTGAGTCGGGTGGATCATTTGAGATCAGGAGTTCAAAACCAGCCTGGTCAATATGGTAAAACCCCATCTCTACTAAAAATACAAAAATTATCTGGGCAGTGGTGATGCATGCCTGTAATCCCAGCTACTTGGGAGGCTGAGGCAGGAGAATTGCTTGACTCCGGGAGATGAAGGTTGCGGTGAGCCTAGATTGCACCACTGCAATTCAATCTGGGTGACAGAGCAAGACTCCTTCTAAAAAAGAAATAAAATAAAATGAAAGAAAGAAAGAAAGAAGGAAAGAAGGAAGGAAGGAAGGAAGGAAGGAAGGAAGGAAGGAAGGAAGGAAAGAAGGAAGGAAGGAAAGAAGAGAGAGAGGGAGGCAGGGAAGGAAAGAAGGAAGGAAGGAAGGAAGGAAGGAAGGAAGGAAGGAAGGAAGGAAAGAAAATTCTTGTTTAGACAAATTTTATAAAGCATTGTCTTTCTAGTAGTTTT
>NW_012123143.1:25125-27450 GCF_000951035.1 Colobus angolensis palliatus
GAAAGAAAATTCTTGTTTAGACAAATTTTATAAAGCATTGTCTTTCTAGTAGTTTTGTCATTTCAGGTTTTACCTGTAAGTCTTTAATCCACTTTAAGTTTAATTTTGCATATTGTGAAATATAAGCCTCTAGCAATGGAACATAATAGAGAACACAGAAATAAAGCTATTCACTTACAGATGACTGATTTTTGACAAAGGCAACAAGATCACACATTAGAGAAATGACAGTCTTTTCAAAACATAGTATTGGAAAAGCTGAATATCCACATGCAGATGAGAACACCTCTTTAAGACTTTCACAGAAAGCATTAACTAAGAAACTTCTAACAAAATACATTTAAGATACTAGTGTAACTAACACTCAACTCCTGCTAAAGAACTGACAAAATAATAGGTTCCTAAAGTTGAGCTATATCTTGAATTATAATTCAATTGATAAATACCGTGTTAATTTCCAGGAGGCCTGCTTGAGGAACAATTTTTATTCTTCCTTAAGACTTGACTGTATATATAATATTGTTTGCTTCTTCCACTTCAAAAATTTTTTATTATCAAAAATACTCTGAATATATCAATGTCTCTTGCACCATAAAAGAGAATAAGGGACAGAATACCTGATTCAAAGAGGCATACTCAGAAATATTATCATTTCTTGTTTCTGTAAATATTCTATAATTAAATGAGTAAAACTAATTTTTTGAATTTTTAGAATATAATTTAATTGAATGATTTTCTATAAGTTGCACTTGGAGAGATGACTCATGAAACTTGAAATAGAAAAATATTATTCATGCCAAGAATTTTACACCTTTTCTAGTCCTTCGTTTATTCTAATTAGTGGGTCTTCACGATTTGGAATATCATAGGATTTTAGAAAACAAAGTGGTAGCAGATTGACATCTCTGATTTTCCATATTCCCTTTTCCAGCTCATATAATACCTCCTGCCATCACTTGGGGGACATTATGGAATATGACCACCTCCTGCTGTCATTGGGGTGACATGGAATATGGCCGCATTCACAACCACATCTTCAATTGGGAGACTGTGCTTTGTTAGATTTTATTTTTTAAAAACTTCCACAATTAAATTGAGAAATTAAAAAGCAGCAAAATGATGCAGTTAATCCACTGGGAAAAATTATGTGCTTATAAAGTAAAATACACTGCCTCTTTCATGAACAGTGTGTGAGCTCTTTGAAAATTTTATGCCATTAGCACTTTCAATATGTCATTAACCTAGAAAATAAGAGGGAGTAATGAAAGTCATTAAAAGTGGTTGAGTGTCCTGCTGTAGCCTGGCCAATAAGCGTATAAAGAATGAGAGACAGAGCAAGGCATTCTGCTATGTTACAACTTAGCAGGGCTGTGTCTTCAAGATACACATACACACACACACACACACACATGTACACTCACATGCAAATTGGTGTGTATTTTTTCTGCCTCCAAGCTATGCTTCTTGTAAAGCAAAAAGGTATTAAATTTTTGACAAGAGTACCAAGTGCCATTCATAAAAATGTTGACAAATATAAAATAAATGTAATTATTCTTAATTTTCAAGGTACTGAGAACATCACACACTGTATGTACTCCTAAAACCTGGTCCTGGCATAACCTTCTAAGCTGTTTTGTTTGGGCAAAGTTTGATGATAGAAGATACAGTTTATTGCATTATAAATGACAAGATAATTTTTTTCTTTAAATACTACCCACTACTGCCAAAATTATTTTTCATATAGACTGCCTATAGATACACCTCAACCCACTTCAGGAAACTCTCTGAATTGCCTGATTTAAAACTCGACAATCCAGTGATGATTTTGTGCAATGCCCAAGAACTTATCAGCTTTATTATCATTATTAGACTGAAAGGAGATCCAAAATCACCACCAACTTGGTACATAACCAAGGATAAATTAATGGAAGTTAATGCTCTTTTAGGCAATACAGATGGCAGAATATATGCTATAGTTTATCTTTTTCTAAAAAAATTTATACTAAATTATGCTAAGAAATGTTAAAAGAAATTATGCTGAGAAATGCTAAAAGAAATTATACTAAATTATGCTAAGATTAGAAAGAAAAAAGAATATCAAAATATCAAATTGTTGCTCTGAATAATAGTATAAAAATACATTGGATACAGTCAACTCATATGTGTAGCAGTATGACACAGACACATCAGTACTAACAATGATGTGTTAAAGGAAGTCATACACTCGAGGAACTAACTCAAAGTGCAGAAAAATAAATAATTTAATATAATTTACAGTGTATTTCACTAAGGTGAAATATATAGATAGAAGTATTGATAGAAATG
>NW_012123144.1:0-1670 GCF_000951035.1 Colobus angolensis palliatus
GTGTGTGTACCCGTTCTTCTCCCTTTTCCCAAATGGGAACGCACTGTACACATTGTTCTGCAGTCAGTTGTATTGTTAACAACTTACTTGGGAAATGGTTTCATATCCCTTTAAAGAGAACGGCTTCATTACTTTTTCAGGGCTTTGCAGTCTTCCCTTAGATGGACGAACTAAAATTTGTTTAACCAGTTAGTCCTCTACTGTCTCCCCCTACCCTCTCAGTGCATTTAACCTTGGAATATACTTGTAAAAATTAGAATTGCATATCACTTTTGAGGAAAGTACCTGTTGAGTGACACAAGGTCCTCAGGTAGGAGGAATCACATCTTCAAACAGTGGATGCAGGATTCTAGAGAGGAGGAGGCTGAGATCGATGAGTCAGGGGATCCCATGGCTGTGCTCCTGCTGTTACAGTGGAGGTTTTACTTGCTTATCAGACGGTTTGTCTGCCTCTTCCCATCCCAGACCATCAAGCAACAGCATCACTTGGGAATCTGTTAGAAATGCAGAGTTGTAATTCTCAGACCCCATCCCAGACAAACTGAAGCAGAAACTCTGGGGGCAGGACCCAGCAGTCTGTTTTCACACATTTCTCCAGGGCGTTCTGATTCTTGCTCAAGTTTGAGAACCACCGTGAGACCAGTGGCTGTCTACAACTGGCTAAACATTAAGAATCACCCAGGAAGCTTGAACTGTCTAGAGGACCATGCTACACCCCCACATTACCTAAAGCAGAACATGGAGTGGTTGGGCTCCAGGCATCAGTAGCATTTAAAGCTCCCCAGGTGATTCCAATGTGAAGACAAGGTTGAGGCTCATGTCCTGGTACAAACTTGATTGAGCAGAACCACGCAGGGTCGGGGGTGAGTGGGTGGTAGGGGAAGGATTGTTATAACCCAGATTTCTGGGTTCCAGCTGTAGAATTTTTGATTCAGTAGGTTTGGAGTAGGAGCTGAGAATCTGCGTCTCACAAGTTACAGGTAATGCTGATACTTTGGCTCACAGTTAAGGACCATTGTCCTAGAATCATTGTTTCTCAGGCTTTGCTGTTTGTTAGAATATCTAGAGAATTTAAAATATAAATATCAAGTGTCGGGTCCACCTTGAGAAATTCTGATGGAATCAGCCTGGGGTGATTCCAACAGGCAGCCAGCGGTGAAATTCACCACCCTTGATTGTGAGTGAGGTCCTTGGGGGATGAGAGATGGGCTTCGCTGTCCTTAGCATCCAGCCTTAGCCGGATTACACTCATGCTACTTGTTCAGTTAATGTCTACTGAGTGAGTCAAAGGGCTTGGTCCCGCTCTTACCACAGAGGCCCCCACGTGGAACCTGAAGAACACTGTTGGATGCCTTCCCTGACTCACCTTGGACTGCTCCTTTGTAGCACTTACCACATTTAATTGTAATTGCTTATTTTGCTAGCCTCAGATCAATATTTCTTAAAGTGTGGTCTGTGGCTTACCTCCATAAGAATCATCTCAATATGTTAAAATGCAGATTCTAGGGGCCTCCCCCAGACTTATGGAATCAGACTCATTGGAGGGTGAGGTGAGGGACTATTATTTTATTTTAATTTTTTTGAGATGGAGTCTCACTTTGTCACCCAGGCTGGAGTGCAGTGGTGTGATCTCGGCTCACTGCAAGCTCCGCCTCCCGGGTTCACGCCAT
>NW_012123145.1:0-1149 GCF_000951035.1 Colobus angolensis palliatus
GAAGCAAGAGCAAACACATTCAAAAGCTAGCAGAAGGCAAGAAATAACTAAGATCTGAGCAGAACTGAAGGAGATGGAGACACAAAAAACCCTCCAAAAAGATCAATGAATCCAGCAGCTGGTTTTCTGAAAAGATCAACAAAATTGATAGACTGCTAGCAAGACTAACAAATAAGAAAAGAGAGAAGAATCAAATAGACGCAATAAAAAATGATAAAAGGGATATCACCACCAATCCACAGAAACTACCATCAGAGAATACTATAAACACCTCTATGCAAATAAACTAGAAAATCTAGAAGAAATGGATAAATTCCTGGACACATACACCCTACCAAGACTAAACCAGGAAGAAGTTGAATCCTTGAATAGAACAATAACAGGTTCTGAAACTGAGGCAATAATAGCTTACCAACCAAATAAAGTCCAGGACCAGAGGGATTCACAGCCAAATTCTACAACAGGTACAAGGAGGAGCTGGTACCATTCCTTCTGAAACTATTCCAATCCACAGAAAAAGAGGGAATCATCCCTAACTCATTTTATGAGGCCAGCATCATCCTGATACCAAAGCCTGGCAGAGACACAACAAAAAAAAGAGAATTTTTGACCAATATCCCCGATGAACATCGATGCGAAAATCCTCAATAAAATACTGGCAAACTGAAGCCAGCAGCACATCAAAAAGCTTATCCACCACGATCAAGCTGGCTTCATCCCTGGGATGCAAGGCTGGTTCAACATACGCAAACCAATAAACATAATCCATCATATAAACAGAACCAAAGACAAAAACCACATGATTATCTCAACAGATGCAGAAAAAGCCTTTGACAAAATTCAACAACCCTTCATGCTAAAAGCTCTCAATAAACTAGGTACTGATGGGACGTATCTCAAAACAATAAGAGCTATTTATGACAAACCCACAGCCAATATCATACTGAACAGGCAAAAATTGGAAGCATTCCCTTTGAAAACTGGCACAAGACAGGGATGCCCTTTCTCATCACTCCTATTCAACATAGTGTTGGAAGTTCTGGCTAGGGCAATCAGGCAAGAAAAAGAAATAAAGGGTATTCAATTAGGAAAAGAGGAAGTCAAATTGTCCCTGTTTGCAGATGACATGATTGTATATTTAGAAAACCC
>NW_012123146.1:0-1099 GCF_000951035.1 Colobus angolensis palliatus
TCAAAGTACTTGGAAACAACATTTATGTACATCCAGATGTTCTAGACTTTTCATTCCAATTTCCATAGGAAAAGTCTCAATACTGAATGTTAAGCAGGGAAACACTCAGAATAAAATATATAATTTATTCTATGTAGGAGCAAATCTGATAGGACAGCTATTAATTATATTAATAAAATCGAATAATGCACATTCCTAAATATTTTTTAAATGGTTATTTTTATCTCTTAATCACCAACTAAGTAGAGTTGTAGACTCCTCAAGTTTGACTATTTAAAAGCTTTTTCACTATCTGGCGGTTTTGTTTTCAGATATTCTGTTTAAGAATTCTTCTTCTGGGCATAGAAGCTCACATCTATAATCCCAGCACTTTGGGAGGCCGAGGCAGACAGACCACTTGAGGTCAGGAGTTTGAGACCGGCCTAGCCAACATGGTAAAACTCTATCTCTAATAAAAATACAAAAATTGCTGGGCGCGGTGGCTCACGCCTGTAATCCTAGCACTTTGGGAGGCTGAGGCGGGCGGATCACAAGGTCAGGAGATCGAGACCATCCTGGCTAACATGGTGAAACCCTGTCTCTACTAAAAATACAAAAAAATTAGCCAGGCGTGGTGGCGGGTGCCTGTAGTCCCAGCCACTCTGGAGGCTGAGGCAGGAGAATGGCGTGAACTTGGGAAGCGGAGCTTGCAGTGAGCCGAGATCGCACCACTGCACTCCAGCCTAGACGACAGAGTAAGACTCCATCTCAAAAAAAAAAAGTATAAAAATTAGACGTTGACATGATTTTACAATAAGGCTGACTGCTTTTGCTACTTTGCCAATCAATCCTTAGTGCTTTGTTCCCGTAACTGTGGTGAGCAAGAGCTTAAAAAAACAAAAAAAAAACTTAGTCTATTTAATCAGTCCGTAGAACCTTTAAAAGAAACAAGATCGACCAGGTGCGGTGGTTCGTGCCTGTAATCCCAGCACTTTGGGAGGCTGAGGTAGGTGGATCACTTGAGGTCAGGAGTTCGAGACCGGCCTGACCAACATGGTGAAACTCCACCTCTACTATAAAAATACAAAAATTAACCAAGTGTGGTGGCTACTCGGGAGGC
>NW_012123147.1:0-2808 GCF_000951035.1 Colobus angolensis palliatus
GCTAGTTTTTTGTATTTTAGTAGAGACGGGGTTTCACTGTGTTAGCCAGGATGGTCTCGATCTCCTGACCTTGTGATCCGCCCGTCTGGGCCTCCCAAAGTGCTGGGATTACAGGCTTGAGCCACCGCGCCCGGCCCAACCCTTCCTAACCATGCATCATTTCTGCCAGGACGCCATGCGCCTGTACTACGTGTGCACAGCCCCACACTGTGGCCACCGCTGGACCGAGTGACCTCCCCTCTCCCCCGAGTGTAATAAACACCAGATTCCATGCGTGAGTTTCCTGTGTTTATTTGCCTCGTGGGGAGGACGCTGGCACACCGTATCAGGCTGCGCGGTGCAGGGCGCGGTGCTGTGCGTAGGTGTCGGGCCGGGAGCTGGTGAAGCCGCAGTCCTCGCACACATGCAGCTTCTCGCGTCGCTCGCGGTAAGCGTAGCTGGCCGGCTGCCCATGCACCTTAGCAAGGTGAGCTTCCAGGGAGCAGCGCTGCGTAAACGCTTTCCCGCAAGCACTACAGCGGAAGGGCCGGATCCCTGCACAGATGGGCGCAGAGGGGAGGGCTGGACAGAGAGGGCAGTGGGCTCTGGACTAAAGCACCCCTACCCTGCTTTCCAGCCTTGAGCATTTGCGGCCCCTATTCCAAGCTCTTCAGACTCTTCCACCCATGACGCACCATCTGCTACCCTCACCCCGTGCAGACATGGGCCAGACACCTTCGTCCCCACCCTCCCTCACCAGGATGCTCTGTCCCCTGGGGGATGGAGAGGGAGGCCTTCCCTTGTCCTTCGATCTGGAGCCTGAATCTTATAACTGGCATCCGTCTGCATTCTGCATCCCTTGACAGGCCCCTATTTTCGTGCCACCTTACACCCACCCACTGAGGTCTGAGAGACATCATGTCTTGATTCCCCATACCCCACATACACAAACCCCGGACTCTCCACAGCCCAGCACGTCTCCATTTCCTTCCATCCCTACCTGGGGCCCAGCAACTTTTCCCTGTCCCTGCCACTGCTCACCAGTGTGAGTCCTCATGTGGCGCTTGAGATCGAAGGCGTCATGAAAGCCCTTGCCACAACAGCGGCACAGGTGGCGGCGCACGGGGCTGTGGCACTTGAGGTGCCTTGTCAGCATGCGCTGCAGAGGGAAGGCCTTAGGGCAGAGCGGGCAGCCCAGTGTCCCTGGGCCCCTGGGAGCAGAGGTCAGGTTGTCCTGTGTGGGCTGCTGGAGGGATGCAAGAGTTACTAGCCCCTCTGGCTGGACCCCACCCACCCTTTGTTACTCTGCAGATGAGTATTTACAGAGTGCCCGGAGCCACCACGGAGGATTAGGAAGGCAGGGGGGAGACAGTGATTAGACAGTGATTAGTGTGTACCTGTCACTCTCCAGGGCCTTCCCTCACTATCCCATGGCCCTTACTTTCTCTATGCCAATCCCATCTTCTGATGTGACATACACTTTTTTTTTTTTTTTTTTAAAGACAGTCTTGCTGTGTCTCCCAGGCTGGAGTGCAGTGGTACGATCTCAGCTCACTGCAACCTCTGCCTCCCGGGTTCAAGCGATTCTGGTGCCTCAGCCTCCCCATGATTACACGATTATAGGCATGCACCACCATGCCCAGTTAATTTTTGTATCTTTTGTGGAGTTGGGGTTTCACCATATTGACCAGGCTGGTCTCGAATTCCTGACCTCAAGCAATCCACCTGCCTTGGCCTCGCAAAGTGCTGGGATTATAGGCATGAGCCACTATGCCCGGTCTACTTTTCTGATTTTACTGTTTTTTTTGTTTGTTTGTTTTTGAGATGGAGTCTCGGTCTGTTTCCCAGGCTGGAGTGCAGTGGTGCAATCTCAGCTCACTGCAACCTCTGCTTCCTAGGTTCAATTGATTCTCCTGCCTCAGCCTTCCAAGTAACTGGGACTACAGGCATGCACCACCATGCCCGGCTAATTTTTGTATTTTTGGTAGAGACAGAGTTTCACCATGTTGGCCAGGCTGGTCTTGAACTCCTGACCTCAAGTGATCCACCTGCCTCAGCCTCCCAAAGTGCTGGGATTACAGGCATGAGCTGCCACACCTGGCCAACTCAACAATTTTCTAAGCTCCAGACCTAGCTTATTGAAAATGATCACATAAGTCCATGAAGGAGGCACGCCAGTGTCAGCCCAGAATGACCAACACAGTGAGAGGCAAGTGAGGCAGGGACCCAGCCACGATGGGGAAAAGAGGGGTACCTGGGGACCCGGACAGGCTCCTGATCCAGCCTGCCGGAGCAGGGGTGGCTTCCTAGATAAGCCCTGAAAGGTTTCAGATGAAAGGGGAGGGTGTTCTAGTCAGAGGAGGACATCTGTACAAAGCTTGCTGGTGAGAGTGTTTCTTCATTTCTTCCCATTGCCCAAGAGTTGGTTGTGCCAATTCATTTGGGGAAGCCAGGGCGGCAGTGCTGAGGGTCTGCTGGCCACTCATTGCCACTTGCTCTCTGGAGGACCCAGAGCAAGTCACTTCTTATTGGGCCTTGGTTTCTTCATCTGGAAAATGAGACTAAGGAGTCCCCTCTTCCCGGTTTGTATTGAAGATCCATGTAGCTCACATGGAGAGAATGCTTAGCATGGGGCCTGCCATGTGGCATACATATAAGCAGTGGTTGGTTAGGAAGGCTTTTTTTTTTTTTTTTTTTTTTTTTTTTTTTGTCAGGATGTGGAAACATTGGTGGGAGAACAATAAGAAAAGAAACATTTCAGCCTTTGTTTTTACTGACTCTCCAGAGAATACCTGAAATTAAAGGAGGTTTTTTTTTTTTTTTTCTAAA
>NW_012123148.1:0-3011 GCF_000951035.1 Colobus angolensis palliatus
GCCTCCTAGAGTTTTTAACCAAATTATAACTCAAGCTCCGACTGTTACTCTTTTGGATCAATAGAGCCTTGGATAGCAAGTGTTGCAAAATCAATTTGTTCATGTTTACTCAGGTTCTTTTTGGTAGATGATGATGGTAACTGCCAAATAAGTTTGAAGGGAGGAGAATTAGCTACCCCTGTACTACCTCGCTATGAGTTGTAATGAAAGCAAATTTCAGACTAAATTCTGCATATACATTACTAAACAAACATACACTGGCAAGCATATAACAATAATTTGCCAACCTGTCCCATGAGCTCAATGAAGTCCCAACTCTAGGTACTTTTAGGCGCTCCCATTCACCCTGCATGAAAGGCTCACTGAGGAAGACAGCAACGTTCCCTGGTAGGTGCTGTGCCCTGTTAGAGGTGCACTCCATTAGAAACCCACCTAAACTAAGGACTGAACACTGCACTGATTTGAGATCTAGTTTCAGGCACCATTCTGGTGTTAAGTTAATTATACACCTAGTAGATTCACGTCCTGTTCATACCTGGGGGTGGGGTGGCGAGGGTATTGGAAGTGTCTCTAAACTGTTTTAGCAATCCATATATTTAAAATACCTAGAATTTCACCAGTGAGGCCAGGCCCAGTGGCTCTTGTCAGCAATTTGGGAGGCTGAGGCAGGAGAATCGTTTGAGCCCAGGAGTTTGAGACCAGCCTGGGCAACATAGGGAGACCTCACCTATACAAAAAAAAAAAAAGAAATAGCCAGGCGTGGTGGTGCTCACCTGTAGTCCCAGCTACTCAGGAGGCTGAGACAGGAGAATCACTTGAACCCAAGAGGCAGAGATTGCAGTGAGCCGAGATCATGCCACTGTACTCCAGCCTAGTGATAGAACAAGACTCTATCTCAAAAAGAAAAAGAAAAAAAAAAAGAATAAGCAGAGGGAAAAGTGGAAAGATATTTCATCCAATTATTTGAGTGATGATGGAGGAAGGGAGAAACAATACGAATGGGTGAGGAAGAAAACAGAATAAATAGAGTAATCCCTTCCAGTTTAACAGCTCATTGAATAATACTTCATAGATTCTCAAATTGGGGAGCAGTCATTGAGTTAATTGTTCAAAGTCCGGATTTCTGGACCCTATAATTAACCTACTAAATTAGAATCTTTAGTGAATACTTATGAGTGAAATATAGAAGGAATTCTGATGCAGGTGATCTGAGTACCACATTTTGAGAGACTGTCTTAAGAATGGAGGTTACTAGGTAAGTTATATCTCCCAAGGAAACTTCCATCAATCTCTTGCAGTCTACGGCTCTGTTGTTTTACCTGAGCCATGGTTTTGTTATCACTAGTTTGACATTCAGCTAGCTGACTCTCTTTACGCAGATGTCCTTCTGATCTGCAGTGTCTGAGGACTGCAGAGTTGAGTTCTATGACAACTATAATAAAAAGCAAAATTAAAAGACTGAGGAGGTTCTTCCCACAAGCTAAAAGTAGGATTGTGCACACTCCTTCTCTCCAAGGAAGATCAAGTCCACGTAACGATTCTGAAAGCAAATTCATCCTTACCAATACAGCCCAGGCTTCAAAGTGAGAACACTTATTCAATAGAGGACTCTGTCCTGGAGACTCACTTCACCAAATGGACACCTGATGAAGAGATAGAACAGCCTCCGAACCCAATTTTCACTGGAATCATGTGTAATGACACTGGGTAGAGGTTTTGGCCAAATTTGCTTTCTCTCCATCTCAATCCTTAATCCTAATCAGCCCACAAATAACGCCAGACTCGATCCACTCATTTTCACATATTTACATATTTGGAGTTGCTGCTAAGCCTGGGATAAGGCAAGCAACAGAGCTAGGACTAGGATGAGAGGGAAAAAGAGGCATGTAGGGTGCAAACTGCGAGGAGGCACTCACTCTCAGGTCACACAATTGTGTCCTAGGCATCTCACCTGCCTCATCCTTGACCTGCCCCTAGTGAGAAAACCTCAGCACGGTAAAGGGTCATTGAGGAGGGTGGAAAAGGTAGGCAAGGAAAGGGAGACTTGAAGAATTGATTGCTGTCATCAAATATGTGAAAGGCCTTCATAGAACAGATGAAGTAGATTTATTTGATGGTATTCCAGAAGACAAAATTTGGCCAAAAACTGGGCCAAGTACAGCTTTTTAAAATGTAATTAGTTTATACCAAGAGCTAATGTTTATAAAGCACTGCACTAAATGCTTTACCCAATAATGTCATTCATCCCCACAACTCCAAGGATTTATGTCATCGTTGCCATTATGCAGATAAGGAAATAGGATTAGACAAGCCAAATTATTGGTCTAGGGTCATTGAGCTACTAAGTGGCCAGGCAGGGATGGAAATCAAATGTAGGACTTTATTTGGCTGTCTGCTTTGAAGCCCAGGCTCTTAACTACAACACCAAAATACTTTCTATTAAATGTGCAAAAAAATAGATAGGGATATTATATTTAAGCAATAAATAAATAAATAAATAAATAAAGCTGGAATAGTGACCTGTAAGGCATGTATCGCCAGATCATTGTGGCAGGAGAGTTCTGCCGTGTGCTGAGATACCCTTTAGCCCCTGAGGTCAGAAGCACTGGTATAGCAACAGATCTTGTTTTTCCGCCTCATTAACATTCCTATGGATTTAGGTTCCCCATCCTTAACCCTGGCCCACAGGTCAGAATCAGGTGGGGGCACTTTAAAAAAAAAAACAGATGCCTTATCCCCACTCCAGTCAATTATATCAGAATAAATGGGGGTGGGCTCCATGCATCCAGGTGACTTTAAGATACAGTGCTCAGAAGTAGAACAAAAATTAAATAATATATTAAAAGTTTGCTTTTTCACAGAGTAGATTACTACCTATAAAGCAAGAGTTATAGCACAGTAATCTAAATAAACTGCATTCAAGAATCTCTGGGCCGGGCGCGGTGGCTCAAGCCTGTAATCCCAGCACTTTGGGAGGCCGAGACGGGCGGATCACGAGGTCAGGAGATCGA
>NW_012123149.1:0-1480 GCF_000951035.1 Colobus angolensis palliatus
CAGGATATCATCCAGGAGAACTTCCCCAACCCAGCAAGGAAGGCCAACATCCAAATTCAGGAAATACAGAGAACACCACAAAGATACTCCTCGAGAAAAGCAATTCCAAGACACATAATTGTCAGATTCACCAAAGTTGAAATGAAGGAAAAAATCTTAAGGGCAGCCAGAGAGAAAGGTCGTGTTACCCACAAAGGGAAGCACATCAGACTAACAGCGGATCTCTCTGCAGAAACTACAAGCCAGAAGAGTGGGGACCAATATTCAACATTCTTAAAGAAAAGAATTGTCAACCCAGATTTTCATATCCAGCCACACTAAGCTTCATAAGTGAAGGAGAAATAAAATCCTTTACAGACAAGCAAATGCTGAGAGATTTTGTCACCACCAGGCCTGCCTTACAAGAACTCCTGAAGGAAGCACTAAACATTGAAAGGAACAACTGGTACCAGCCACTGCAAAAAACATGCCAAATTGTAAAGACCATCGATGCTAGGAAGAAACTGCATCAACTAACAAGCAAAATAACCAGCTAACATCATAATGACAGGATGAAATTCACACATAACATTATTAACTTTAATTGTAAATGGGCTAAATGCTCCAATTAAAAGACACAGACTGGTAAATTGGATAAAGACTCAAGACGCATCAGTGTGCTGTATTCAGGAGACCCATCTCACACGCAGAGACACACATAGGCTCAAAATAAAGGAATGAGGAAGATCTACCAAGCAAATGGAAAACAAAAAAAACCAGAGGTTGTAATCCTAGTCTATGATAAAACAGACTTTAAACCAACAAAGATCAAAAGAGACAAAGAAGGCCATTACATATGGTAAAGGGATCAATTCAACAAGAAGAGCTAACTATCCTAAATATACATGCACCCAATACAGGAGCACCCAGATTCATAAAGCAAGTCCTTAGAGACCTACAAAGAGACTTAGACTCCCACAGAGTAATAATGGGAGACTTTAACACCCCACTGTCAACATTACACAGATTAATGAGACAGAAAGTTAACAAGGATATCCAGGAATTGAACTCGGCTCTGCACCAAGTGGACCTGATAGACATCTACAGAACTCTGCACCCCAAATCAACAGAATATACATTCTTCTCAGCACCACATCACACTTACTCTAAAATTCACCACATAGTTGGAAGTAAAGCACTCCTCAGCAAATGTAAAAGAACAGAAACTATAACAAACTGTCTCTCAGACCACAGCAAACTAGAACTCAGGGTTAAGAAACTCACTCAAAACTGTTCAACTACATGGAAACTGAACAACCTGCTCCTGAATGACTACTGGGTACATAACAAAATGAAAGTAGAAATAAAGATGTTCTTTGAAACCAATGAGAACAAAGACACAACACACAAGAATCTCTGGGACACATTTAAAGCAGTGTGTAGAGGGAAATTTATAGCACTAAATGCCCACAAGAGAAAGCAGGAAAGATCTAAAATTGAC
>NW_012123150.1:0-5505 GCF_000951035.1 Colobus angolensis palliatus
TCTTGCGACATCACTCAAGCTAGGCTGGAGTTCAGTGGCACAAACATGTCTCACTGCAGCCTCTGCCTCCTGGGCTCAAGCGGTCCTCCTACCTCAGCCTCCTGAGTAGCTGTGAGACCACAGGCATGTGCCACTGCGCTTGGCTAGTGTTTTTATTTTTTATAGACACCATCTTGCTCAGGCTGGTCTCGAACTCCTGGGCTAAAGCCATTCTCCCGCCTCTGCCTCCCGAAGTGCTGGGATTACTGGTGTGAGCCTCTGTGCCTGGCCTGAAATAAGTTCTTATTGATTGAGGAGAGATCTTCAAAACCTCCACCCACAAGACCACAGGGCAGCCTAGCCAGCATGACTAACCTCCTCAGAAAGCTAAGAAACACCAGCATCTACCAAGGGCATTTATTTAAGAAATAATTCTGCAAAAACAGAAATTACCTACAGAAGGGAGAGGCAAATCATATCAAATGTCTTCCCAGACCAGTGCTGGATTCTTCCAGTGCCAGGTGCACAGGTGGGGGCTTTGCCTGGTGAGAGCCTTGGGCTGCATCTGCACGGGGCCACCAGTTCCCCTCTCACCAACGCAGCATTTCCTCCCAACGAGTCAACTCACATGTGTGTCACAGACCCAACCCCTCGTCATCCCGGCATTCTCAGGAGGCTGATGCTGAGACTTGACTTCATGTTGGACATTTGCACCTCCCTGATGTTCCAAATGGCCCATTCGCAGTTCGAGCGCTGACATTAATCCAGCCACGTCTTTGTTTTCCTTCCTCTCAGATCTACAGATAGAACCTTGTAAAGCGCCATGACAGTTGGCTTGCATTTGTAAGCAGTAATTAGCTATCAAATCCTTTGTGAATCTGTTTCGAGAATAAAAGAATTCAAAAACACCAAGGTTCCTTCTAGGAGCAGGAGTCTTTGTCTTCTCCTCTGCCCTCGCGTTTTGGAGAGCGCTGTCGTCCTGACTGTGCTCTGTAGGAACGAGTTGTTATCAAGAGGGCACACACTGGGTAGGACCTTCAAGAGCAATGGACAAAAACACAGTCTTTCAGGGTAAGAGCGCGGATTTATAGGCAAAATGCAGCTATTCTCAGAGTCTTCAATAAAGATGTACAACCTGAACAAAAGGTAAGTATTTCACTCCATCTATGAAAGCCTGTGAAATTTATTTTTTGCAAGCTTTTACAGTCCATGGCCTTCCCATTCAATCTGGAATAATAGCACTGAATTGAGCTGTAAAAGCTTCCGAAGTTTGAAGCCTTTTGACAAGTTAATTTAGCAGTATGGTAAAAAGTTTTTCCCCAAGATAGAATAAAGTCATCATATCATGAAAGTAGCAGTCATCCCGAGGAAAGAAAACACCATTAGGATTCGAAATGATGTGCTTTATGGAGATAGTTTGTGGTTTCGTGTAATCTACTATCAATATTTCAGGAGAAGGATGTTCCACTCATCAGTCAGCCAGAAGTCAATATCTCCACTTAAAACCAACACCCAGGGGCCAGACCACATATATCTTTTATTGGAAAAATAACATTTGCTATGTAGTCTCCCTTTCTTCAGTTCTTTAGATTCTAATTGAGGGGTGTGTGCGTGTGTGTGTGTGTGTGTGCCTGTGTATATATAAATATATATAAATATATACACGCACACACACACACACATATATGCAGTGGATATTCTATAAAGTTCTCATGTTAATTAACATGTAAATCTGTGTTCTCAAAGCCATTTTTCTCTGTCCATTCCCTAAAATTACATGTTTCATATACATATTTTCTCTCTCTGAACCTAACTCTCACAGACAATGTTTCTTGGTGCCATTCTTTTTTTTAATTTAAACACCTAGAAAAAGTCATTTGTGATCTGGCTCACCCCATGCCCTTGGTTTAGTCCCCAGCCCTTACCGCCCTTGGGTTCCTCCACAGCCCTCTCCCTGGACCTGGTCCAGTGCATGGGGCACTTGGAAGCTGTGGATCCTTCTCACAGTGCGTGCAGTGGGCTCCCTGGACACACAGTCTGCACTGGGAGCCCTTGGTGTCCAGGCAGGAAGGTTGAGGTTGGGGGAGTGGGGGTGTGAGACTGATAGGACGATAAAGCTGCCCTCACCTGGGCCCTAGATGAACCCCAGGTGTGGAGCCCTCTGGCCCACCTCAGAGGGGTGCTGAGCCTCTGAGCTGCTCTAGTTCTGATTCCATGCCCTCAGGAGGCCTCCCCTGGAGGTTCAGGGAAGATGCTTGCTCTCTAGCGCTCCCTCACAGCGGGGGCCAGACCATAGTGGAAGCACAGGTGGCTGCAGCCAAGGTGCTTTGGTGAGTCCTCAGGTGGAAACCATCAGGGGCTGTCACAGAGAAACGCAAGGGCCAGGGAGGGCCTCTGGGGGAGCTGGCAGTGGGGCCAAGCCCTCAGGGATGCTGAGGATCCAGGCAGGCCAAGACTGTCAGGGCCGCCCCACCCTCATGTGGAGAGCTCCTCTTACCAGCCCAGGGGCCTGGGTTTAGCAAGGGAATGAAGGAAGCAGACAGGTACCAGGTACCAATTAAACTTAGAACCCAGCTGCCATCTTTTCCATGGCATACATCCAGGCTGTCTTAGTCTGCACAGGCTGCCATGGTAAGGCACCACAGACTGGGGAGCTTAAGCAACACACATTTATGTGTCGTAGTTCTGGGGGCTGGAAAGTCCAAGATTGAGGGGCTGGCACATGCAGTGCCTGGTGAGGGCTGCTTCCCAGTTCACAGACGGCACCCTCGTGGGGCAAGAGAGCTCACTGGGGTCCCTTTCATAAGGGTGCTAGTCCCATTCTCGACAGCTCCATCCTCGTGGCCTGATCCCCAACGACCCCACCTCCTAAGACCGTTATCCTGGGGGTTAGGATTTCAACATGCACATTCTGGAGGGAAGCAAAGACTCGGTCCATTGCACATTTGGATAACATAGGTGTCATCTGTGTATACATCTCTAGACACACTCATACTGACCCTCTCTACCTGTTTCAGGATATTTCCCTCTCTCCTTTTTCTTGACTTACATTCTGTGTTTGCTATTTTCAAGAGTGACATGCTTCTCAAAATCCTAGGAGCATTTTTCATGGATGACTTTTCTTTTCTGCTTTGCTTTGGTTCCTATATTGCTCATGTTCTTGCTGCCTGAGACTGACAGCATGAAGGCCAATGCAACAGATGCAGTCACCGTGGATAAAACTCAAGTTGTCCATCGAGTTCATCTATTTGTGTGTGCGGTAAAGATAGCTTGGCAAAAATCACATTTCTAACTTCCCAATTATATTTTGAGTTCACCAGAAAACATCTACTGGAAAAAAAACTTCAATATTGAAAAGCGTCTCTGGCAAACAAAATCCATTGTTTTGTTTTTTTCTTTCTTTTTTTTTTTTGAGATGGAGTCTCGCTCAGTCACCCAGGCTGCAGTGCAGTGGCGTGATCTTGGCTCACTGTAAGCTCTGCCTCCCAGATTCACCCCATTCTCCTGCCTCAACCACCCGAGTAGCTGGGACTACAGGTGCCCATCACCACACCTGGCTAATTTTTTGTATTTTTAGTAGGGATGGGGTTTAACCATGTTAGCCAGGATGGTCTCGATCTTCTGACCTGGTGATCCGCCCACCTCGTCCTCCCAAAGTGCTGGGATTACAGGCGTGAGCCACGTACCCAGCCAACAAAATCCATTGTTAATACAAACAATGAATCTCTGACTTTGTTAAGAGTTCGCATTTTCCTCTGCTTTTTGGGCTGGGTGCAGAGTCTGCCTGGTCAGATTCAGCCTTACACCCCCAGGGCCACGTTTTCCATCCCTGGCAACTACAGAAGGTGGCTTGGTGTATAGGGAAAGCCCCAGGTGGACAGATAGAAGATCCCCCTGACCTGCCACTTCCTGGTCATGTGAGTTTTGGGAGCTGCCCAGACTCTCTGAGCAGTCAATTTTCCTCTTGGAAAACAGGAATCAGGGAGATACTTAGGGTTGTGGCAAAGAATCCATATGAGCCGTATGTAAAATGCCAAGCATGGAGCCTGGCAAATAGTAGATGCTCCTGTGAATGTAAATCCCCTTCTTGCTCCTCCTACTTCCCTTAAGCCGCTCAGAGCAAAAGATGAGAATCTTAAGGAGGCAATAATAGAGCATCCATGAGAAGGTTTTCCAGCTTATCCATTTCAGGGTGACCGTCCTCCTTGAAAAATTCAGCAATCTTCTCCCCACCCTCCCTCTTAACTGGTCCATCCAATTTAGGTTGGCATTAAGAGATAAAGCAGGAGAGCAGATCAGAAGCCCCAGCCCCAGAACTCCATCTAAGTGGGAGCAGGTGCCCTGTGGAGTGGCCATGAGGGGCACAGTGAATCAGAAGTACTGCCCAGGCCGGAATCCTGAAGATCTGAATTGCTCAAGACCACTCAGCTTCCAGGTGACCCTGGCTGCAGGGTGGCCCCACACCCTCTTTGGAGCAAGATTCCAGTTCTGTTCGCAAGGGATGCAGCCTTGGTCACACGCCCAGACAGCAGCTCGGTACCAGCCCTGTACTTCCCACGTCCTCCCAGACCTTGAATGCACTGCTGCCTGGGCCGGTGTTTCAGCCACACCTGCCCCCTCTAACCTAGCTCCAACCTTCATCCCTTGGTGAGCCTCCCCTGGCAAGTCATAGAAATCCAGAGGAAGTTCCTGATTTCCTGGTCACCCAGCACAGCTGTTTGCAATCCTCACCATCCATTAGGCACCTCAAGGGGCTTTTAAAAATACTCATTCTGGGTCCCACCCCCAGAGGTTTATTATGTGTGTGAACTACTGGGACGGGTGTTGGGGAGAGAGACTAAGACATCATACAACCCACAGACGTTTTCAATCAGAGGGGGAAATAGCACATACCTGCAACTACCCCTTCCGTGAGACAGCAGCTGTGAGGTGTTGCGAGAGAAGAAGGCTGTGTTCCCAAAGAAGTTCAAGAGACAAGATTTCTTAGGGTTGGGGACTACAGAAGGCTTTGTGAGAGACAAGGCTTGTAAACCTGCCTGTACACATGAGGGGCATAGAGATGGGTGGTGTACTTACACACTTGCCTTACACTTGCCTTCCCAACAATCTTGTCAACTCTGTGGGGCATGGACACACAAAATCTAAGTGTTTTTTATTATCTTGAGCATTTTGAGTTTGGAAAATGCTGAAATAAGTTTTTATTTGTTTGTTTGTTTGTTTGAGATGGAATCTCGCTCTGTTGCCCAGGCTGGAGTGCGATGGCATGATCTTGGCTCACTGCAACCTCCACCTCCTGGGTCCAAGCGATTCTCCTGTCTCAGTCTCCTGAGTAGCTGGGACTACAGACAACAGCCACCTAGCCTGGCTAATTTTTGTATTTTTAGTACAGACAGGGTTTCACCATATTCGTCAGGCTGGTCTCAAACCCCTGATCTCAGGTGATCCACCCACCTTGGCCTCCCAAAGTGCTGGGATTACAGGTGTGAATCACCAAGCCTGGCCTGTTTTTTTCTTTTTTCTTTTCTT
>NW_012123151.1:0-1987 GCF_000951035.1 Colobus angolensis palliatus
TGATCTGCTGACCTCGTCCTCTCAAAGTGCTGGGATTACAGGTGTGAGCCACCATGCCCAGCCTCAATGTACAATTTTTATAAAAGCTACTTATCCGTTATCTGTTCCTTTCTGCCACCCTACCTCACAATGACTCTCTCTTCAAGGTCCCGTTTCTCACACCCAAACTACAGTACTACTTATGCATAAACCTTCTAAGACTGCGAGCACCAAAACCTCCTTGTTCCTCTCTTCCCCAGTCAACAGGTACGCCAGACATGAGGCTGTTAGCCCTGGAGAGAACTCTATTTATTTTTCAGTTTCTTTCCTTTATCCAGATCTGAGCCCAGACATGGTATGATTAGAGAGGACAGGCTGATGACCCCGGAATTTCAGTGCCTTAACAGCACAGGTGTATTTTACAACCCTTTACAGTCCATTATAAGGTCATGGTAGGGGGTGGGGAGGACTGTCCTCCACAGAGTTATTCAGGGATCCAGGCTTGCTCCAGCAAGTGAGTACACCAACCTGAAGGGCCCTGGAGTCCTTCACTAGATTATTTGCACCCAGTCTGCAGGGGAGGGAAGAGAACGTGGAGCTGTGTTCAGGAAGTCTTATGGGACATGGTGGACTTAACCTCTGGACACAGCTCATTGGCCAGTTAGTCACAAGGCCCCTGCTAAGTGCAAGGGAGGCTGGGAAATGTGTTCTTCCCATGTGTTCAGATGGAAGGTGGAATGGGATTTGGTGAACACAGAGCATGCTCTCTACCACTCACAGAGTCTTGAAATCTCTCTTTTACCACATTGGTTTCTAACATTTGTATGATGCCAGTGTATGCTTTCATGTAGATCAGGGTAAACTGCAGCTGATGGGCCACATCCAGCAGACTGCCTGTTTTTGCTAATAAAGTTCTATGGGAAGACAGCTATGCCTCGTGATATTGTGATATTGTCTGCCTGCTTTCAAACCTGCAACAGCAGCATCAAGCTGTTGAGACAAAGCCGGTATGGTCCACCAAGGCTAAATCACTTATTATCTAGCCATTTACAGAAAATGTTTGCTGACACCTTCTACAAACAGTCCCCAAATTATGATGGCTTGACTGAACAATTATCTGACTTACGATGGTGTGAAAGCAGTAACCATTCAGTAGAAACCATACTTTGAGTATCCATACAACCATTCTGGTTTTCATTTTCAGGTCAGTGTTCAGTAAGTTGCATGAGATATTCAATTCTTCATTATAAAACAGGTTTTGTGTTAGATGATTTTGCCCAACTATAGGCTAATGTATTCTGAGTGCATTTAGCAGGCCAGGCTAAGCTATGCTGTTTGGCAGTTTAGGTAAATTAGATGCATTTTTGACTTTTGATATTTTCCATTTATGATGGGTTTATCAGGGCATGATCCCATCATAAGTCTAGGGCATCTGTATAGACTGATAATTCTAATTAAATGCATCCAAGTAGCACACTGCTGCAGCCCTAATTCCTAATTCATTCATTCATCAAGCACGCGTGTATGCAGCACCCATAAACTCTTTGCCAGGCTTATTTGAGGTAGAAGTATGCAACTATGAAAAAAAATTGTCTTTATGCTCAAACTTCTGGTCTTTATAAGAATGATGGTAAGAGGTGTGCAGAGTGTGGAGAAGCAACCTTTAAAAAAATGTATTTAATTAGTGCAAAAAGCAAGAGAATCCCACCTAAACAAATTTCCCCACTCTTCAGAAGTTTTAAAGGGGAATTCCCAGAAATAATTTGGATTGTGGACCTGCCCCAACTGGAAGCATGTATAGTCATCCACCGCATAATGATATTTCAGCCAACAACAGACTGCGTATATGATAATGGTATGACAGGATGTAAGATTAGAATGCAGCATTTTTACTGTATCTTTTCTATGTTAAGATACAGTTAGATACACAAATACCATTGTGTTACAACTGCCTACAGTGTTCAGTACAGCAACATGCAGTACAGGTTTGTACCTTAGGAGCAAAAGG
>NW_012123152.1:0-1230 GCF_000951035.1 Colobus angolensis palliatus
TTCTGCAAAGTAGGGTAAGATGATGCCAAAAAAGGCAGGTTGTATGCAACATTATCCTCACTCCAACAACAGAACTATCACACTTTAATCCAGGGTGTCTTTAAATTAGAAGACATAAAGAAAAACTTTCTTGAGAGGGAAACTTTTACAAATCAGAGAAAAAGTTTCTAGAACCTAACATTTACATCTTATAACAAATACATTCTATGATGTTATTCTTTCCCTATGAATACATTAATAGTTTTTCCATAATATTTTTAATTTTTAGCTTGAAAATACCAGTTGCTTAAACAACACAAAGACACAAAACGAAACTCCAGAATTTTTTTTTTTTTTGAGACAGGGTCTTACTCAGCCTCCTAAGTAGTTGGGACTACAAAGCCATGGCACCACACCTCACTCATTTTTGTTTTGTTTTTTGTAGAGATGGGGTATTGCTATCTTGCCCAGGCTGGTCTTGAATTCCTGAGCTCAAGCAATCCACCTGCCTTCACCTGCCAAAATGATTATAAGTGTGGGCCACCGTCCCTAGCCTAATTTTTTAAAACTGATAAACAATACATACAATATTTAATATTGTATTGTATGGCCTAATTTTTTTAAGCTGATAAAGGTAACACAGCAGTACCTTCTGGGGGAAAAGCTTTCAAGCAAAGCAGTCATTTTTGGTAGAGATTATAGAAGATGCTATCATAGTGAAACGGTGTAACTAATCCAGAACAGTTCATAATCTCTTTCTCAGATCTTCGCTCAAATCAGCCTCATGTATAAACACTCCTGACCCTCACTTCAGCAATACACTTTTTCCTCTCTCTCTTTTACACTTTCTCCCTGTAGCTGTTTTTTTGTGACTCCCTGGCAGGAAAAGAGAAAACATGCTACTTATTGAACATTATTATGTGTCATAAACTATGGTAAATACCTTCAAGAAGAAAGTCTGGGCTAAAAGAGCTTCACCTCAGTTTAGAGGATGTACCTCACAGGGTCTTTGAACATTTGGTGACAGGCATTTTGGGCATGACTTCTAGGCTGAGGTGTAACCCTTATGGGACAGACTCACTCTGGAAGAAGCTCAAGTCTTACCCGAAGATCTCTGTCTCCTCTGTCTGGGGCTATCAGGGAAGAGAGAAGCCCAGAGCACCCTGCACTTGGGGATCGGCCATAGGAGCTGCTCCCCAGGTGGGGAGATGGGAGCTAGCAGCTCAGGATGGGGACACAAGGTGAGTTCCA
>NW_012123153.1:0-1071 GCF_000951035.1 Colobus angolensis palliatus
CTAATTTTTGTATTTTTAGTAGAGACAGGGTTTCACCATGTTGGCCAGGCTGGTCTTGAACTCCTGACCTCAGGTGATCTGCCCACCTCGGCCACCCAAGGTGCTGGGATTACAGGCACGAGCCACTGCGCCCGGCCAGCACCTTGAAATAATAGTCTTTAGTTGCTGTTTTGAATTCCTCCTTTCTAATTCTCACTTGAACCTACTCTAATCGGGCTTTCTCCCCTGTCACAAAGACCACTGTCGTTATCACGGTCACTAATAGCTTCCATGTGCTAATTCCAACGGTCAGTTTTCAATCCTACTTTATTTGACCTATCAGCAACATTTGACCAAGTATATCACTACCTCCTCCTAGGTAAACTTTCTTCACTTGATTACCAGAACACCACACTGTTTTCTCCCTACATTATTGATGTCTCCTTTATTGGTCTGATACTTCTCCCAGATCTCTTCACAGTGAAGTGCCCTAGGGCTCAGCCTGTCTTTCTCCATCTACACATCTTGAGGGATCTTACCCAGTTTCATGGCTTTCAAAACCATCTATTTGCTGACAACTCCCAAATTTATATGTAGCCTTGACTTTTCGCCTAAAACCCTGATTCCTTTATCTAACAACCTACCCAACATCTCCAGGTAAATGTCAGATAAACATCTCAAAACCAAAACATCTAAAATCAAATTTCTGATCTTCAATCCTAAACCTGTTCAGTAGTCATCCTCATTTTACGAATGTTAACTCATCCTTCTCGATAATGATGGTAAAAACTTTGGAGTCGGCCTGGCGCGGTGGCTCACGCTGGTAATCCCAGCACTTTGGGAGGCCGAGGCAGGCAGATCACGAGGTCAGGAGATCGAGACCATTCTGGCTAACACAGTGAAACCCCGTCCCTACTAAAAATACCAAAAAAAAAAACTAGCCGGACGTGGGGGCGGGCGCCTGTAGTCCCAGCTACTAGGGAGGCTGAGGCAGGAGAATGGCGTGAACCCAGGAAGCAGAGCTTGCAGTGAGCTGAGATCACACTACTGCACTCCAGCCTGGGCGACAGAGTGAGACTCTGCACAGTCTAA
>NW_012123154.1:0-1324 GCF_000951035.1 Colobus angolensis palliatus
TTGGCCAGGCGCGCGGAGGCCGCGGGGCGGGGCGCGCCGTGGCTTCGCCCATTTTTCAGTGCGATTATTTGGGATTTTTGTTTTTGAGTTCTTATATATTCTGGGTATTAATCCGTTGATGGATGAATAGTTTGCAAAAAGTTTCTCCCATTCTGTGCGTTGTCTCTTCACTTTGTTTGTTTATTTATTTATTTTAGACAGAGTCATACTCTGGGGCCCAGGCTGGAGTGCAGTGGCGTGATCTGGGCTCACTGCAACCTTGGCCTCCAGGGTTCAAGCGATTCTCCTGCCTCAGCCTCCCTAGTAGCTGGGGATTACAGGCACCGACCACCAACCCCAGCTAATTATTCGTATTTTAGTAGAGACAAGGTTTCAGTATGTTGGCCAGGTTGGTCTAGAACTCCTGACCTCAAGTAATCTACCTGCCTCGGCTTCCCAAAGTGCTGGGATTACAGGCACGAGCTACTGTGCCTGGTCCACTTTATTTTTTATTTTAATTAAAAAATTTTTTTCTGTGCAAAAGCTTTTTAGCTTGATGTAATCCTATTTACCAATTTTTGCTGTGGTTGCCTGTGTTTTTGAGGTCTTACTCAAGAAATCTTTGCCTAGACAAGTGTTATAAAGCATTTTCCCAATGGTTTCTTCTAGTAGTTTTGTAGTTCCTTTTCTTTTCTTTTCTTTTTTTCTTTTTTTTTTCTTGACAGAGTCTCTCTCTGTCACCCAGGCTGGAGTGCAGTGGCATGATCTCAGCTCACTGCAACCTCCGCCCCCTGGGTTCAAGCAATTCTCCCACCTCCCTCCCTAGTAGCTGGGATTACAGGTGTGCACTACCACGCCTGGCTAATTTTTGTATTTTTAGTAGAGACGGGGTTTTGCCATGTTGGCCAGGCTGGTCTCAAATGCCTGAGCTCAGGCAATCCTCCCGCCTCGGCCTGGGCTGGGATTACAGGTGTGAGCCACTGTGCCCAGCCTGTAGTTTCTTACATGTAAGTTTTTAATTAATTTTGATTAATTACTTTTATATATGGTGAAGCATAGGGGTCTAGTTTTATTTTTCACACATAGATACATCTCATTTTCCCAGCAGCACTGATTGAAGACGCCATCTGTTTCTCCAGGGTATGTTTTTGGTGGCTTGATGAAAAATGAGTTGGCTGTAGATGCATGGATTTATTTCTGGGTCCTCTATTGTGTTCCACTGGCCCATGAAATCCTTCCTTTCCAATATTATAAAGTCACTATTTTCCCATTTCCCTCCTGTAACCCTTGCTGTGTTTGGGCCAAGCAGGGCAGGTAGGACCCAGAACTTGATGTGGACAGGTGA
>NW_012123154.1:3106-3420 GCF_000951035.1 Colobus angolensis palliatus
GCCCATTCTGCTCCGGCTGCCGCCGCCTCTCCCTTCCCGCAGCCAGAGGAGGCGAGGGAGCGACCCCCAGGCACTGGGCGGCCGCTGCTTCCCCAGCAGTCCTCCAGAGGGGCGATGGAGAAAGACGCCAGGAAGCGGAAGTTCACCGCCGTCGGAGGGTCGCCCGGGGGCTTCCTGCCCGCGAGCAGCTGCCGGGACCCTTCCTGCCAAGTCGCTCCCCGAAAAGCTGTAAGGTTCTCGGGCCTGCAGGGAGTGACAGTTTCCCCTTGACTGTAATGTAAGGCTGCAAACTCGAAGCCAGGCATTTTCTGCAT
>NW_012123154.1:5261-5710 GCF_000951035.1 Colobus angolensis palliatus
CGTGGGCAGAGGAGCACACGAGGCCGAGCACGACGCTGGGTGGCGCTGCCGGGCCGCCCCGCACTAGACCTGTTGCGTCCAGGGCGCAACTCCGGCAGGTTTAGAGTAAAGGGGCGCTCCGCTTTCTCCGCGCGCCCCCTGAAGCCCTGGACACAGCGCCTCCGTTTGGGACGTCCTATGCCCACCTTAACTGGAGGCTCCCATCCAAACTGCCTCTGCGATCCTCACCGCAACCGGGCTAGGCGCGTCGGGTGGGGCGGGAATAAAGTTTTTCCAACCCAGTTTGGGGAGAGGGCTGGATGGGGAGGACCCTCCCTGCTGCAGACTTCATGGCAGGCTGCACTGTGTCCCCTCCGCTCCACGGCTGCCCCGGGGGCCCTGCTTTCGGTAGGTGCCAGCCCCCTTGCCAGCAGGATGGGCTGACCTGTGTACCGCCCCCTCCCACCCCC
>NW_012123154.1:5760-51291 GCF_000951035.1 Colobus angolensis palliatus
GCGCCCGGGCCTTATTCCAGCCTGGGGAGCGCCTCGGGGGGAAGCACGGGACAGCGAGGGAGACCGAGGCGGGGGCCCTGGGCAACCGATCTCTCTGCGCTGGGGTCGCTGCAGTCCCCGCGGCTGCCCCGGGCTCCTTGCCCAGGCGCCCGGGCCTTATTCCAGCCTGGGGAGCGCCTCGGGGGGAAGCACGGGACAGCGAGGGAGACCGAGGCGGGGGCCCTGGGCAACCGATCTCTCAGAACCGGGGAGGCGGCCCCGATTCCGAGAGCCGGAACGCAGGGAAAGGCAAGGACGGGGCGGCCGGCGGAGGGGCGGGCGCCGCTCATCAGCCACTCCAGTCACGTTTGGGGCCACCGGCTGCTTTTTTCTTCCTTTCCCCCTTTGCTTTCTTCCCCCTCCGCTGTTGGCGAGGGCAAAGTGGCCGTGGCGGCGCCATGCCCGGGCCGGAGTGAGTGCGCGCGGGCGAAAATGGCGTACATCCAGGTAGGGCTGAGGCTGGGGGCAAGGTCCGGGGTGCGGGTAGGGGGTGCTGCGCCCCCTCCGGCTGGGAGCGCGCGGAAGGGAGGGCCCACTGCTAGGCTCCCACAAACTTGCTTCGAGAAAAAGGATGCCCGTGCGCGGGCAACCCTTGCAGCAACAGGGGTGCGTCCCGGGAGGAGAGACTGGGGACCCCCAAACCTCGGGATGGAGGGTCCTATGTGGACTCTGCAACGCGCGCCCTTGCCTCTTGGGGAGGAAATGGGGGGTAGGGCGGACTTTTCTTCCCCCCCGCCCCTCCCTCTCCTTGGCACCCCACCCCAGGGGAGGGGCCGTGGGGAGGGCGGCCCGGGGCGAGCCAGGAGCCCAGCCCGCCAGCTGCCGTTGCCGTGGTGACGGCTCTGGCTAATTGGCCGGCAGACCGAGCCTGAGGCAGCTGTTCCGACCAGGAGGGACAAGGACGTCGTCTCTCCCGGGCACTGGGTGCTGAGGGGTGGGGGACACCCGGAGGCCAGAGGCGCGCTGGTGAAGAAAAGGGAGCCTGTTACTTTAGTCCGCTGCATTGGGATCCGGGAGATGTGGACCCTCTTCACCTTGAAGAAACGTCCCCCAAGAATCCTTGGGCTGAAATAATTCTGAAATAATTTCTAAGCAGCCTTCTTTTGGGGGGAGGAGGCGGAGGGTTGGGCCGGGCTTCTTGATGAAAAGACCTTTCTCCTCTGCAAGAAGGGAAGTGACCGCAGGTCAGCGCCAAGGTCAAGCAGGCAGACTCGCAGTGAGACCGGTTGAGTTGCTTGCTTCTGGTGCTGGCGCCTCTGAGCTGGGCAGAGAAGCTTATAGACTTCCACGTCCAGGGTGTATCTTGGCTCACATCTTGTCCCCTCAGCCACAGCTGGGGGTGCTGCTGGTCCTCCCATTCCCCTCTGGCTCACGTATCCCCTCATAGTGTCCTCAGACGCTTCAGCCTGCCGGGAACTCTGTGCTGTGTCACCTGGCGGAGACTCTTCCGTTCGTCTCCTGCCTTCGATTCCCTGGATTGGCTTCCCTTTCCTAGAATCGCCAGTTTCCCTTTTCAAGTTCATTGAAGGTCACATTACGGTCCACCCACTGTGTGCTGAATGTTGTCCAGGGGCTATTCAATAGTCACCCAACAAACACCTGGGCGACCGCCTACTAAGTGCTGGCACTGGGGATGCAGTGATGAAAACAGCACAGTTCCTGCCCCTCTGAGTGCACAATTTAGTGAGAAATGAACATGTTTACTGGCGCCCGGGGTTCTTAATGGCCGCCTTCAGCAAAGAGAAATTAAGTAACTTGCCCAAGGACACACAGCCGCTTAGGGGTCAAGGTGGGATCTCAAGGGGGTCGGTGCGAGATATGTTAAGCATCTCATATGACAATTGAGCAGAGATGGTGGTTTTCTGTCTAGAACAAGGTGTTAAACTTTTTTTGTCCTGTAAACTGCCAGATAGTACTTTTTTTCTCTTGGAGGCTCACATGGTCTCTGTCACAACTATTCCACTCTGACTATAGCACCAAAACTGCTATAGACAGTTGTAGATGAGTGGGTGTGGCTGTGTTCCAATAAAACTTTATTTGCAGGCACCAACATTTGAATTTTGTATACTTTACTTCGCACGAGTCAAGAGGCAGTCATCTTTTTTTCAACCTTTTAAAAACCTACAAATCATTCTTTGCTCAAGGGCTGTAGCAAAACAGGCTGCGGGGCTGGTTTTGATCTGCGAGCCTCAGTTTGCCAGCCTCTGTTTAGAATGCATGGGTTTTCTTTCTTCCTCTTTCTTGCTGGTGTGAATTGGTTCTCTTCCATCGGTGTCAAACATGGGAACCCAGGAGACCCAATGCCAGAAGGACCGCATGCCTGGGAACGTCAGGGCACCTCTTTCATCTTCTTTGGTTTCTCTCTGTTCCTTGACACTCATCTTGCACCTGGGCTTTGAGAAGGCTGGGGAGGCTGTTTTTCAGCAGGGGCATGAGGTGGCCTTGTCTCTGTTCACTTTGGTTTCATAAATGGCCTCTTTTGACCACCACATGTCTAGGAAATGCTTTCCCATATTCCTAAAATGGTCATGGATTATCATGAAAAAGTATCACTTTATCCTAAACATTCTAAAGCACTTTTTCATGGAAGCCCTATGAGGGTATATTTTGCTGTTTTGTGCTCTGCTGTACCTGCCAGGACAATACCTGGTGCCTACTGGGTACCACTATGTCTTGACAATCACCCAATTATCATCACAGAAAGGGTGCATTTTATTTTTCAACTGGACCACATGGAAGTATTTGCATAGTCAGTGTCCTGTCCCACCCCAATAGCACCCCTTTGAAGTATAGAGTAGCCTTTCCACTAAAGAAGAGATAACCGAGGCTCAGAGAGGCCCCCTGACTTGCGCAAGTCACATGATCAGTCAATGGTGAGACTAGGACTCTAGTACTTCTTGACTCAGCTCGTTGTGTGGCCCCTCAGCACCTTCGGGTCTTGTTCTGTGTGTGGTTTGAGTTTTGGCTTTAGAGATTTTGTGATAAGTGCCTTTGACTATTTCCCAAGCTGTTGTTATTCCCTTACCACTTCGAGGATTTTGATTTTTTCACAAGCCACGTACCACCTGTACTATGATGATGATGATGGTGATGATGATTATTTTAGACAGAGTCTCACTCTGTTGCCCAGGCTGGAGTGCAGTGGTGTGATCTCGGCTCACTGCAACCTCTGCTTCCCAGGTTCAAGTGAGTCTCCTGCCTCAGCCTCCGCAGCAGCTGGGATTACAGGTGCCTGCCACCATGCCTGGCTAATTTTTTGTATTTTTAGAAGAGAGGGGGTTTTACCATGTTGGCCAGGCTGGTCTCGAGCTCCCAACCTCAGGTGATCCTCTCGACTTGGCCTCCCAAAATACTGTGATTATAGGCATGAGCCACTGTGCCTAGCCCTACCTATGCTATTATTAACTTAATTTTTTTCTATAAATGGGCTCACTTTCATTTTTACTTTAACGAAATCATATGAAAAGGAAACATTGGCCGGGCGCAGTGGCTCAAGCCTGTAATCCCAGCACTTTGGGAGGCCGAGACGGGCGGATCACGAGGTCAGGAGATCGAGACCATCCTGACTATCACGGTGAAACCCCGTCTCTACTAAAAAAAAAATACAAAAACTAGCCGGGCGAGGTGGCGGGCGCCTGTAGTCCCAGCTACTCGGGAGGCTGAGGCAGGAGAATGGCGTAAACCCAGGAGGCGGAGCTTGCAGTGAGCTGAGATCCGGCCACTGCACTCCAGTCCGGGCGATAGAGCGAGACTCCACCTCAAAAAAAAAAAAAAAAGAAAGAAAAGAAAAGGAAACATTATGTCACTAATATCATAGGAAACCAAAATCGTGTGACATGGGCAGAAGGCAACTAGAAGAATAAACGCAATGGGAATAATGCCACATTATTGAATTCTAGGTGGACATGGCTGTCTGCAAGGCTCTGGACAAGACCTACTTTCTTTGTTTAAAAGAAGGGGATGGGTGAGGGTAGAAATTGGTAAGTGGTAAAAGGATGTTAACATACAGTGGTACCACATTGAGACTTTCTCCTCCTTGAAGGAGAATTGGAAAGAAGATAATAACTTTCCCCCTCTTGATTCAAAGTTCTGAGTTTGAGTCCCACCTCAGTTCACCTCTGAGGTTGGGGTGCAGGAATTCTAACCTACCTAGTCTACTTGGCCCATTTGGAAAACCATCTTAAAGAGAAGGAGGGAATCTGTGCCCTGAAAACCCAGGAGACGAAGATGGGGAGGTGGGGTGGGGCCACAACAGGAAGGGAGGCCCTCCTTCCTCAAGAGGACCAGATTAGGGCTTCCTTTTTAGTTCCCTCTATTTGTGGGTGGTGATAGGAAACACCCCACCATTACCATTGGAGCAGAATTGGAAGGTAGGGCCTCCGGGAGGGCGGGGGAGCCAAGTAACATCCACTGTGTGCCTGCCTGCATGTTAGCTAATCATGTCCTTTTGGGTTGGCTACATGGCTATTTCTGTATAGGAAGGTTTGCTCTTCTCCTGAAGTGTGGCTGTATTGGATAGCATGACTATCTATCCGCCCGCTCTGATTCATAACAGCATACGGTGCAAATCAAATCGAAATGCTAAAATTTCCCATTTATTTGGTGTTGGTTAACCAGGAGGCTACCAGCAGCCCTGAAAATAGCAACACCTTGTTAGGAAGTCAGCTCCCTTCCCAGGATGGTAAGTGGAAATACGCAGGGCTGTTTTTTTTTTTTTTCTTCTGTAAATTTTTTTTTTGAGTTGCTGGAATATTGCTAAACTGGTCTTGTCTCTCTTTCTTTAACCCCTTCGTTCCCTTACGCCCTTGGCTTCATCGTGGATCTTAAAAGGGCAGTTGGAACCATTAAACGAGGTGGGTTCATTTGATGATTTGTTTGGTCTGGTTTCTAATCAAGAAATGCCTGACTTTCATTTTGGAGTGTTATGTGGGGCTGTGGGGATATTGAATATTCAACAATAACCTGGTGTTAATACTAGCAGAGTTTCCATTCCTTTCTAACGAAAGGAGATCCCGGTTTTGAAAAGACACCAGTTGACAAGACAAGTTTCCCTCTCCACCCCTACTTATTCTGTTTGATTATCTCTGTCTGTTTCATGTCACTGAGATTATTTTTTAATATTTTTCCCCTGCTTTCAAGAAGACAGAGTAATAATAATTGTGTTTCAAACATATTGTATAGCCTTTACAATGTTGTATAAACCACTCACATGTCAAGAAAGACGTTCACATAAACTACCAAAGAAAATACCTGCAAATGTTTTGCTTGCTACTAATGGCTCCAGCGAGTTGATGTTTGCTATCTTTGTGCCTGCAATTGGTAAATAGAAATGGAAAACATTTTGTTCTAAGTGCTCAGCAGCAAAGCCAGAACTCCTGAATGTCTGTTTCTCATCCGAGATCGGCTACTTTTAATTTTGGGTGTTGTTTCTCCTCTTCCTCTTCCCCACCCTGCCCACCACACCTCTCCCCCTACCCCCGGGCCACCTCCCCCAATGGCCTCAGGGTTTTCTTTCTAGACTCTCTGATCTGCTGCTGTGCAGATGGACCTGCCGGCACTGCTGTCAGAAGTGCTACGAGTCCAGCTGTTGCCAGTCAAGTGAGGATGAAGTTGAAATTCTGGGACCTTTCCCTGCTCAGACCCCTCCCTGGCTGTAAGTAAAACTGCTCTGAACTTCTCTGAAATCAATTTCAAGATTTTTCCCTTTTTCTGAGAAGGGGGGTTGGGGGTCTGGGCCACAGGAGGGAGGATGTGGGGGCATGAAAGAGAAGCAGGCTGAGTTTCCATGGACATCTTTGCAGCAGACTGGGGATATGTTCTGTACACCTCATTTTGTTTGGCAAGCTGGCAAGACCAGCTGGTGGTGGGGTTTTAGTTCACCTAGTGGCACATTGGGCCTTCTGAGATACGAACCGTGTAATGCTAAGTGTGTAGGCATTTTTAGTCATGTAGAGTGTTGTTCCAAGCAGAAAAGGAGATCTGTGAACCTCTATAGTCTTCAAGGGCTGACCACATTCTGAGGGTTTCCATCCAAGTCCATGTGACAAGACTCCCCAGCACCCAGCCCAGGGCATGCACATAGTAAAAGCTTGATAAATATCCGTTGCATGGATGGGTAGACGGAATCAACAAACAAGCGCCTTTTTGCTGCTCCGAACAAGAACTTCAGAAACAGGGAAGCAGAAAAGCACCTCCAGGCTCCATCCTGTCCTCCAACGCTGTTTATGTTCTCTCTGGCATCTTTCGTTTTATTTCTAATTCGCTCTCCTCCCGCGCCTGCATACAACATCTCCATCTGCCAGTCGCTCAGATATTTTGGGAACGCAGTTTTGAAGCTTCTCAGCCACGTGCCTGGTCCACCTCTCCCTGACTGAGAGAGGGTCATGGTCAGAGAGCCCGGGTACAGTCAAGAAGGTCGGGGCTGGGAAGGATCAAGAAGTCATCAAGTGAGCTTGTCATGGTTCGGAGAGGCAGGCCCAGAGAGGGAGAGAGACAGCGGCAGGAACGCACGGCTGGAGCCTGGCAGGGTGGAAGGAGGCAGTGCTGTTTCAGCTCAGTCCTTGGTCTGAGATTCCAAAAGTCTCTGGTGTCCCATCTTTCCCTCCCAAGTTGGGGGCTCATGCCTCAGGCCTCTTTTTCTCTTCTTAGAAGCAAGTATCAAATATTTCCATAGCAAAATGGCTCTGGATCCAGGCTCTGTGATCGCAACTACTATTTCTAGTTCTGTGACCTTGGGCAAATGGTTTGATCTCTCTGTACCTTCATTTCCCATCTGTGAAATGGGATGATAAAAAGAATAGTATTTCTCTCAGAGTTGTTGCCGGGAGTCAATGAATTTGGAATGTGGAAAAGTAGTTATGAATGCTTGATACTTCGTTGGTGATTATAAATGTAATTCTGGCTGGGCGCAGTGGCTCACGCCTGTAATCCCAGCATTTTGGGAGGCTGAGGCAGCCGGATCACTTGAGCTCAGGAGTTTGAGACCAGCCTGGGCCACATAGTGAGACCCCCTCCCCCACCCCATCTCAACAAAACATCAAAAAATTAGCTGAGTGTGGTGATGTGTGCCTGTGGTCCCAGCTACTCTGGAGGCTGAGGATCGCCTGAGCCTAGGAGGTTGAGGCTGCAGTGAGCTGTGATTGTGCCACTACACTCCAGCCTGGGAAAGAATGAGACCCTATCTCAAAAATAAATAAATAAATAAGATATGCATATAATATGCTTAGCACAGAGTAAAACTTTTATAAGCATTTATTTCTGTCAGTATTAGGTATCAATAGAGATTAATTAAACTGATATAAACACAATGTTAAAGAACTCTTCCATTATTCATTATTCATAAGTTGTGGCCTGAATCCTACAGGTGTGTGTAAAGTTGAGATTTTTGGTGAAAGCAACTCATTGATCAAGAGATAATTTGCAGCCGGGTGCCGTGGCTCTTATCTGTAATCCCAGTGCTTTGGGAGGCTGAGGTGGGAGGACTGCTTGAGGTCAGGAGTTTGAGACCAGCCTGCCTGGGCAACACGATAAGACCCTTATCTCTATAAAAATTTTTAAAATTAGCTGGGCATGTTGTTGCCTAGAGTTCCAGTTATTCGGGAGGCTGAGGTGGAAGGATCGCTTGAGCCTGGAAAGTCAGGGCTGCAGTGAGCTATAATCTTGCCACTGCATTCCAACTTGAGCAACAGAGCAAGACTTAAAAAAAAAAAAAAAAAAAAAGGGTTCCAGTGGTCTATGTAGCAAGAGTTAGTTCAGTCCCTCTGATGTCTTTAAAGCTATGCTCAGAAGAATGCCAACTCCATGTGGGCAGGGATTTTTGCCTGTCTTGTTCACTCAGAAAAAGTTGTTGACTGACACACTATTCTTCAGGCAGAACTTGCATCCTTAAAGTGCCAATCATCAGTTGAAAAGTTAATCTGAGTTCCTTTTGTAGTTATTTCTTAAGTACAGTGTGCCAGGCGCTGTGGCATACACAGGGCTAGATAGGGTCCTATGACCATGCTCAGGGAATTTTCAATCTCATGTAGGAGGTAAGGCAGGTATATAAGTCAGGTTGCCCCCTAGAGTTGTGCATTTACACCCTGCATTCCATATATGACAGTCCTGCATAAGGCCTTGTTATGAAAGAATCAGGAATGATGGCTTCAGGCATAGCTGGATCCAGGAGCAGAAATCATGTCATCAGAGCCTTTCTCTGTTTCTCTCTCTCTCTCTCTATTTCTTCTGTATTGGTCTCATTCTTAAGCTTGTTTTCTCCATGTGGCAGGACTAGACTTGCATTCTGTTGCCGTTGCATGAAAAGTGAACAAATAAACAAACAAACAAAACAAAACCAGGAAAGGCTCTCATTAGCCTGGCTTGGGTTATGTACCAGTCACTTTCACTTGGAGGAAATGGTGCTAGAATCATGCCAGTTACCTGCCCATCCGGGAAACCAGGGAAATCGTCATTTCCATCTGAAACACATGAACTAAACTACTAGACCAGGGGTTGGCAAACTTTTAAAGGACCAAATAGTAAATATATTAGCCTCATGGGCCGTATGGTCTCTGTTGCAGCTACTTATTTCTACCATTGTTGTGCAAAAGCAGCTGTAGACCATAAATGAAGGGGCAGGGCTGTGTTTCATTAACACTTCATTTACAAAATCAGGCAGTGAATTTGGCTTTGTAGTTTGCAGACCCCTGTAATAGACAATTGGGGTGTTGTGACTACAGAGGAGAAAATTGACTAGAGAAGTGGGCAGACACCACAAATGGACATTACATTTAGGAAGAGCTGGGGGAATAGTGGAAAATGAGCCTGCAAGCTCAGGTTGAATTGGGTCTTGAATGCTGGAGTAAGGAATTTGGATTTTCTTCTGTACCAGCGGAGACCCCTCAGAGGTGTTGAAAATCACAGTCAGGTACCTGTTTGCCCCCTAGATATCCAAATGTTGAGTGTTACAGATGCACAGCCTAGGTTCTCATGCTGAGTTGGAGGACAGTTGCATTTTGCCTTGACTGCTGCTGACCCTTTGTGTAAGCAGGGGCAAGATGGCTGGGACCCTCTGGGAAGACACTTGTTTTGGTTTTGCCACTAGTAGAGAAGTGGACTGTAACTTTCCCAGCAGGGCCAATACACCACACAACTCCAGGTGGCGCCAGTTCACATGGTAGCCATCATGAATGGCACCACCTAGGGTTGTGCAGTCTACAGACTGAACAGCTGTGCATGACCTTTGTGCTTCCCAGGATGAATGAGGTCTCTTCTAAACACTGGGCAGTGCTTGACACATTTTTGGCACTCAGCATAATGCAAAACGGTAAGAGAAATCTGTAAAGAGAAGATGGCTAAATCATTCAGAAAGCAAATTTACAGCTTTGTATTTTCCCCAGATTTATTTACCAAGTGGGCAGCTGCGTGTTAGCAAACAGACAGGAAGTAGAAATGGCAAGTGTATGGGCTTCGCAACGCTGTTCCTACTGTGACATTTGAGTCGAGAACCACGGGACTTGCCTCTGTGGACTGGCACGTGGCAGATGAGCTGGCCCTTTGTGTGTGCTCTGTGTGTGATCTTGGGGGAAACAACATTAATTGTTACGTATGCTCATGTCCTGTGGGCCCCCAACTTTTCTTGGCTGGGCTGGTGAAGATTAGGAAAACTGCACAATCTGACTGGTGCCTTTTGAAGCAATGCCAGAAAGACCCTCATTGAAGAGTGAATTAAAGTCAAGTTGGTTGGTTGGTTGTCGAACAAGCACATATTGAATCCCTACAATGTGTAGAGCTCTTACAGGTCTCACAAGAGATGCCTCACTTGGCGATTGGGAGTGTGTGCCATTTCGAGTTTAGCATTACTGGCTCAGCTGGGGTTCTGCCTTTTAACAGTGATGCCAATTAGTTATTCATCCTTCTCCCAACCTGTATTAGTTTGTTTTGTGTTGTGATAAAGAGATACCCAAGACTGGGTAAGGTTCAAGTGATTCTCATGCCTCAACCTCCCAAGTAGATGGGACCACAGGTGCGTGCCATCATGCCAGGTTAATTTTTGTACTTTTAGTAGAGATGGGGTTTCGCCATGTTGGCCAGGTTGGTCTTGAACTCCTGACCTCAAATGATCCACCCAGCTCAGCCTCCCAAAGTGCTGGGATTACAGGCGTGAGTCATCACGCCCGGCTCCTGATAATGCTTTTGAAGAACATTAGATCAGTCTCATCTCATGCACAGAATATGTCCGAAGACTTCACAGCATTCAAAACTTGCATTTTTCAAGACAAGTTTTCCTGTAGGCTTTAATGTCACGTTGCGGGGGATGCAGCCTCGGAAGGCATAAATCTACAGCCATTATGGCTTAGGGGCATGTTATTAGCGGCATCAGTCTCAAAACGATGTCACCAGCTGTTTTTCTACCTCCTTTTCCATCCCTCCAGCATCCTTACCTAGCTTTATGAGTATTGGGGGGGGATCTTAAAGCCCCCCAGTTGTAATAATATCAACTAAGCTGGACATGGAGGCATGCAACTATAGTCCCAGCTACTCAGGAGGCTGAGGGCAGAAGGATCACTTTGAGCCTAGGAGTTTGAGTCCGGCCTGGGCAACATAGTGAAATCCTGTTTCTTAAACAAACAAACAAACAAAAAATTCAGTGAATTGATCGATTGATCAATCCATAAAAAATGTTTCAAAATGTATTGAGCGCCTGTTTACTACACAACCAAGCACTGTTCTAAGCATTTTATTTATTTATTTTTGAGACAGGGTCTCTTGCTCTGTCACCCAGGCTGGAATGCATTGGCACAATCATAGCTCACTGCAGCCTGAAACTCCTGGGCTCAAGCGAGCCTCTTGCCTTAGCCTCCCAAGCAACTATGACTACAAACACAAGCCATCATGTCCAGCTAATTTTTAAAATTTTTTTGTAGAAACAGAGTTCTGCCATGTTGCCCAGGCTAGTCTCAAACTTTCGAGCTCAAGTGATCCTCCTGCCTCAGCTTCCCAAAGTGCTGGGATTACAGTTGTGGGCAACCATGCCCAGTCAACTTTTAGTAGAGATGGGGTCCTGCTGTGTTGCCCAGGCTGGTCTCAAACTCCTGGCCTCAAGGGATCCTCCTGCCTTGGCCTCCCAAAATGCTGGGTATAATGTGTGAGCCACCATGCTCGGCCTCTATGCATTTTATATGTGTTAACTCATTCAGTGTTTACAACCACCATATAATGTGGGTACAGTCAATATTTCCACTTTACAGATGGGGAAATGGAGGTACGGGAGGGGAAAGGGACTTACCCCAGCATCCAGTCAGGGTTCAACCCCAGCGGTTCTCTTAATCACTACCCCGTATCGTCTTCCTTCTCCATCCACCCTTACCCGCTCCTTCCCAATTTCTCAGCAGTTCTTTATTGGGAGCACATTAAGTCATGGCTGCTGCTAATTTATAGCTATTTCTTGACATCTAACTTCTGTTCAGAAATTGTTGATTTTCAGCGCCATTTCTGCCACGCAAAGAACCCTTGAGTGACATTGTTATAGGATATTTTTAAAAGATCTTAAATTATAGACACAGTGACTATTGAAATACCAGGACACTTGTAACCAAAAGCAGAAGTTTGGATGCCTATAAACAAGCAGACGGTTCCCTGCAGACTAGAGATTGACAGGTCTCGGGCTTCACTGAGCCAAAGTGGCGCCCCCACGTGGCGACAGCCTAAGTTTACACAGTTCTCCCCCCAACCCCAGCTTTGAAATTATGCAAGTTCTTGACAGATTGTTCTAAATCGGGAAGTATTTCTTCATATCATTTCACATTTTGTGCAAAAAGCAAGACGTTGTTGAGAGTTTAAGGACGCCACACTGTTTCAAATTTGCATTATTCCATGTTGCATAAAATGGGTCTGAGAGCGGTTTCATCGCGGGTCTTAACCCCCAAGGGACGGAGATGCCAGTCCCTCGGGATTCCTGGACAGCTACTGAGACCTCTTCCCTTCCTATAGGATGGCCAGCCGGAGCAGTGACAAGGATGGTGACTCTGTCCACACGGCCAGCGAAGTCCCGCTGACCCCACGGACCAATTCTCCGGATGGAAGACGCTCGTCCTCAGACACATCCAAGTCCACATACAGCCTGACGCGGAGGATTTCGAGTAAGTATCTCCGCTGTGCCTCTCTGGGGGCCCTGGCTGGCTTTCCCAGACACTCCTATGGAGGGTCATGAAGGGCAGTGTCTTTGCTGGGGGAGGGCGGCGGAGTGGATTGACAGTCCAGGGGACAGGGTGAGAGAGAGATAATGACGGTGTGACAGAGGAGGGCATCACACCTGATTGCTGATGAGTTTAATCAAAAGCAATCATTTTGATTGATTTTTGCTTTTATTAGTTTTAAGTTTGATTGAACTGGCTGCATTGATTAACATTGTCAGTGTATATCATTTCAGATTCTGAAAGATGAGTGTGGCTATATTATATAGAAGGGCTTGTCAATTCTGGTGACTTTGGGAGCTAGGCGGGTTGCATCAGTGGCCAAATGCAGAGGTTACATAGAGATAAACATTGCCTGAGTGCAGTGACAAATGGCAGCTGCCGCTCTGCCTGGAGAGTTACTAAGGCAGGGTGAAGACTTCAGTCAATTTAAAAGCGAATGCCCCATTGAAAGGCCAGCAGGGCGGCTGCTGCTCAGCTTGGCCAATGGTAGCTGTATGGGATTGGGGGCCCAGTATCGTCTGATCTTTGTAAAGAGATATTGGCAATCTGGGTTTTTTTTTTTTTAAATATGAAACATTCTTACTTTCGAGCCTAAACAAAATGTATGTGCAGCCATCAAACTTGGCCACCCAATTTGTCTACTCTGTTGTGTGGCATATGTGTTTGACCAAACAGCATGATTTGGGTGAGGATGAAAAAGGAAGATAAATACCCAGAGACTCCCAACCTCCTCCTGCTCCACAAAAGTATCTCTTCTCTACGTGAACTGATGTCTTCTCTACGTGAACTGATGTCTGAAATTCACTAAACAGAGGGAAAAGCTTAAAATGCCTGAAACAAGTCCATTCAGGTGGAGATCATTGGTGTCCAACCTTTCCTGGGGGTAGAGGGAAAAGAAAAAAGTAGGAAAAAAAAAAAAAAAAGAGTTCAAGGGCATGAAATAGTGAAACAGAGCGAGCACTGGGTTTCTTTAGGCCTCAGTCTTCCCATCTGTAAAATGAGAGGGCTGATCTAGAACTGTGCTGTCTGGTGTAACAGTCACCACACACACGTAGCTGTTGAGCACGTAAATGGTGTGAGACTGAATCTTACTGATGTTCTGTGAGTGCAAAATACGTACTGGACTTTCAAGACAGTGAGAAAATAAAAGGCCTGTTGCGGTGACTTGTGCCTATAATCCCAGCACTTTGGGAGACCGAGGCGGGAGGATCACCTGAGGTCAGGAGTTCGAGACCAGGCTGGCTAACATGGTGAAACCCTATCTCTACTAAAAATACAAAATTAGATGGGCATGGTAGCGCATGCCTGTAATCCCAGCTACTTGGGAGGCTGAGGCAGTAGGATCACTTGAACCCGGGAGGCGGAGGTTGCAGTGAGCCGAGATCGCACCACTGCACTCCAGCTCAGGCAACAAAAGTGAAATGCTGTCTCCAAAAAAAAAAAAAAGAGAGAGAGAGAGAATTTAAAGTATCTCACTAAAATGTTTTTATATTGGTTCCATGTTGAAATGATTATATATTGGATATAGTGGGTTAAATAAAATAAAATACTAAAATTAATTTTGCAGGCCAGGTATGGTGGCTCATGCCTGTAATTCTAGCACTTTGGGAGGCCAAAGCAGGCAGATTGCTTGAGGCCAGGAGTTCAAGACCATCCTGGCCAACATGACGAAACCCCATCTCTACTAAAAATGCAAAAATGGGCCAGGTGTGGTGGTACACAACTGTAGTCCCAGCCACTAGGGAGGCTGAGGCATGAGAATCACTTGTACCTGGAAGGCGAAGGTTGCAGTAAGCTGAGATCCGCCACTGCACTCCAGGCTGGGTGACAGAGCAAGACTCTGTCTCAAAATAAACAAATAAATTAAATTAAAGGAATTTTGCCCTTTTTTTGCATGTTTTTAAAGTCATGGCTGCCAGGATATTTTAAGTTACATATGTGGCTTGCATTTCTGGCTTGCGTTATCTTTCTGTGGACAGTGTGGGCCTAGATAATTTCTGAGTCTCATGCCTAGCTCTGAACACGGGTGATTTTTCCATTTAGCACACATCTGTCAGAGTACCTCCCATGCCTCAGGCAAATGTCTCATAAAGGCAGCTGTTAGGGCAATTAGCAAGAATGCCATGAGCTCATTGCTAGAAGAGTGGGATGCACGAAGGTTAGAAATATGAACTTGGGATCCATGAACCAGCACTCTGCTGGTTCATGGAAGGGAGAGAGGCAGCCCGTAAGCGATGAGGTTTGAATATGAACCTTGAAGAAGTATAATCATTCCCATTTATTGATCTGTGCCTACGGGCACATTCCACACCATGCCCTTTCCATGCCCTGGTTCAGTGAATCTTCATCACATTCTTTGAGGTAGGTGCCATTATTGACTCTATTTTACTAATGGGAAAACAGAGTCCCAGAGAGTCAAAAGAATATGCCCGGAGTCACATGGCTCATTTGTTAATGAGTACACGAGTAGTGAGTAAGCGGCTGAGAGGGAATTCTACCCAGACACTCTGGTCCCAGAGCTCACTTTCTTAAAGTGGAGGCATCATAGGATAATGGTTAGAGCCAGACTCTGGGGCCAGCTAGACCAGCCTAACCCCTGGCTCCTCCACTTGCAAGTGTGTGACCTTCAGAAAGTTCTTAAAGCTTCTGTTTCCTCATCTATAAAGTGGGGATAATAGTAATTATCTAAGAATTCAAGGGGATGTGAAGATTGTGATTGCACATATGAGATGATGTAATGTACTCAGTCTATTCGAGCAGTGCCTGGCACTTAGCTGCTGTGATGATGGCGGTGGTGACAAGAGTGCTACCATACTGTCTGTCACAGAATCAGTGAGTATTTCAGAGTGTAGAGAAAGATGGCAAGGATCATTTTGAAGTAGAGTAAACAGTGCAAGAATCTGCTCACCTGCACAGTTGCCCAGGTGTGCCCTGTATGTGGCTGTCTTCATTGTTATTTCTGGTGGCTCTCAGGTCTTGAGTCAAGACGTCCCAGCTCTCCACTCATCGATATTAAACCCATCGAGTTTGGCGTTCTCAGCGCCAAGAAGGAGCCCATCCAGCCTTCGGTGCTCAGACGGACCTATACCCCCGATGACTATTTCAGGAAGTTCGAACCCCACCTGTACTCCCTCGACTCCAGCAGTGACGACGTGGACTCTCTGACGGACGAGGAGATCCTGTCCAAGTACCAGCTGGGCATGCTCCACTTTAGCACTCAGTACGACCTGCTGCACAACCACCTCACCGTGCGCGTGATCGAGGCCAGGGACCTGCCACCTCCCATCTCCCACGACGGCTCGCGTCAGGACATGGCACACTCCAACCCCTACGTCAAGATCTGTCTCCTGCCAGATCAGAAGAACTCAAAGCAGACCGGGGTCAAACGCAAGACCCAGAAACCCGTGTTTGAGGAGCGCTACACCTTCGAGATCCCCTTCCTGGAGGCCCAGAGGAGGACCCTGCTCCTGACCGTGGTGGATTTTGATAAGTTCTCCCGCCACTGTGTCATTGGGAAAGTTTCCGTGCCTTTGTGTGAAGTTGACCTAGTCAAGGGCGGGCACTGGTGGAAGGCACTGATTCCCAGTTCTCAGGTAAGGAATGGGTTTGTGGTGTTTCCTCCTGGGAGCTTTTTAAAAAAGTGATTGTTTTTATTTTGTTTTACTGTTTAAAAGGCTTTTTTGGGTTTTTAAAACTTTTTATTTTGAAATAATTTTTGACTCAAAGGTTGCAAAAATAGCAGAGAGTTCCTGTGTCCTCTTGATCCAGCATGATAGCATCTTACACAACCAGGAAATAGACATTGGTAACTAACCTAGAGCTTACTCAGATTTCACTAGTTTTCATATACATCACTCCTGTGTGTGTCTTTCTGTGAAAATTTATCACATGTATAGATTCATGTAACCACCACCACTCTGGAAGCCTTTTTTAAATGATTGATGCTGAGTTATTTAATAAGGAGAATGATTGCACAGGGTATAAAGCTATCAATCATTTTGACTTTCAGAAATTGATTTGGGGGGATAAAGTGAAGGCTGGAAAACAGGATGATGCATGGATATTTTTCAACCCAACTGTTAGATTGGCTTCCTTCCTCCTGTCCAGCCCAGGGAAATGTGGTTGGCTGCTTGGAAAGCCACCCACGGACCAGGCTGTGTCTCCAGTCGGCTGTTGGGCATTCCTGCGTGTTAGAGGATAACCGACTACCCATTGTGGGTAGAAGGATGTGGGGAGCCCAAGGAAAGGAAAAGATCCAGCCACTCCTTCCTCCCTCCCTTCCCACTTCTCTTCGCTCCCTTCCTCCCTTCCTTCCCCGATTCCCTCTTCCCTTCCTTCCCCGCTTCCCTCTTCCCTCCCTTTTCCCCTCCCTCACCTCCTTCTTTCCTCCCCTCCTCCTGTCTTCCCTTCCTTCTCTCCCTGTCCTGTGGGATGGCTGGTGTAGGAACAGGGACGGGAGATGGAGAAACAAGGGAGGGGGCTTTGGCCACCATGAGGTCAATAAGAGTTGCCTTCCAGGCCAGGCGCAGTGGCTTATGCCTGTAATGCCAGCACTTTGGGAGGCTGAGGCAGGAGAATCACTTGAGTCCAGGCACGTGAGACCAGCCTGGGCAACACAATGAGATCCCGCCTCTACAAAAAAAATGTAAAAATTAGCTAGGCCTGGTGGTGCACATCTGTAACTCCAGCTACTTGGGAGGCTGAGGCAGGAGGATCTCTTGAGCCCAGAGTTCGAGGCTGCAGTGAGCTATGATCGAGCCAGTGCACTCACTCACTCCAGGCTGGGTGACAGAGCGAGACCCTGTCTCTAAAAAAAAAAAAAAAAGATTGCCTTTCCATGGGGAGCCACTTGGTGACACACAGAGAAAATGGCCTTGGGTCTAATCTGCAACCTTCCTCCCACTGCCTAACTGTTGCTAGGCCCCTCTGCTCCCTCACCCCTCTGCTCCCTCACCTCACTTCAGGTGAAATGGAGGTAGCAATACCACCTTGCAGCGAGGGCCTGGCGGGTGGTGAGCTCTCCACAGTGGCAGCCCCAGTTGTCAGGAGAGGATGACTTCTATTGTGAACCCATTCAGGGTGAGCCTGTAATGCATCGCCTTCCGGTGCACTAAGCAGTAATCACACCTGGTGAATATCTAATTGGGCAGACAAGAGGCGGGGAGGGTTCCGGTTCACTCCTGATGCTGAGCCTTCTTGCGGCAGAGGAGCTGACGTCTCCTAAACTGAGTTAATCTCGGGGCTGCCGTCTCCCTTTCATCTGAAGAGGGACAGCCAGGCCTGTTTTATGTCACTGCGGGAGCAGGTTTCTCCCAGACAAGGGCTGGCTCCTCACCCTTGATAAAGCTGCAGGCTGTGCTTTAGTTTCATGGGGACCTTTGGGTGCCTCTAAGAATTCATGTGTATAGGGCTGAGTGCCATGGCTCACACCTGTAATCCCAGCACTTTGGGAGGTTGAGGTGGGAGGATGGCTTGAGCCCAAGAGTTGGAGACTAGCCTGAGAAACATAGTGACACCTTATTTCTACAAAACATTAAAAAAAAAAAAAAAATAGCCAGGCATGGTGGCATGTGCCTGTAGTCCCAGCTACTCGGGAGGCTGAGGCAGGAGGATTGCTTGAGCCCAGGAGTTTGAGGCTGCAGTGAGCTATGATTGCGTCAATGCACTCCAGCCTGGGCAATAGAGTGAGGCCTTGTCTCTAAAAATATAAAATACCAAAAGTGTGTGTAAAGTTGAAATATTGCAGGCAGGTCAACTGCTCTAACTGCTCATCTGATTTACACTCTGGTCTGTCACACTCGGGCTTCTAGCCTTGCTGGTGCTATTGTCAGCCAAGTAGTGGCTGTTAATGCCTTTAATTGTGGATTTGACTCTTAAATCCTGGCTGTAAATGCCTTCTGTCTCTCATTCCTGATGATGATGAGTGTTTTCTTAGTACTGTTCAAAACAGTTTTTGGAAGCGTCATCTGGACCCTTAAGATATTTGTTTTCCTTCTCTTCTCCCCTCTTCATTATTCTTTGTTTTTTTCTTCTCTGATCTGCTCATTTCTTCATTCTGTTTTTCTTGAGATCCTATTATGTGCCCGGCATTTCTAGTTGGATTAATAAAAATGAATCCCATACCATTCCTAGCAGCAGGAAACTTCCAATCTAGTGGGAAAGAGAGTTTGGTAAACAGCAAGCCATAATGCAGTGTGCTGCATGCGGTAATAAATGGGCAATCAGCACTCATTTTGATTTTTTAAAATTATTTTGTTTTATTATTTATTTATTTATTTATTTTGAGACGGAGTCTCACTCTGTCCCCCAGGCTGGAGTGCAGTGGCGCGATCTCAGCTTACTGCAAACTCCGCCTCCTGGGTTCACGCCATTCTCCTGCCTCAGCCTCCCAAGTAGCTGGGACTACAGGTGTCTACCACCACACCCAGCTAATTTTTTGTGTTTTTAGTAGAAACGGGGTTTCACTGTGTTAGCCAGGATGATCTCGATCTCCTGACCTCGTGATCTGGCTGTCTGGGCCTCCCAAAGTGTTGGGATTACAGGCTTAAGCCACCGCGCCCGTCCCTGGCCTATTTTTTATTTTTAGAAACAGAGTCTGGCTCAGTGGCCCAGGCTGGAGTGCAGTGGAGCAATCACAGCTCACTGCAGCCCCAAACTCCTGGACTCAAGAGATCCTCCCACCTCAGCCTCCTGAGTAACTAGGACTACAATTGTATGCCACTGTACTTGGTTAGTTTTTTTTAAAATATATTTTGCAGAGATGGGGATTTCTCTCTGTTGCCTAGGCTGGTCTCCAACTCCTGGTCTCAAGCGATCCTCCCACCTCGGCCTCCTAAAGTTTGCTGGGGTTATCGGCATGAGCTACTGAGCCCTGCCAAGACTCATTTTGTTAAGAATGATCAAAATTGGCCTTGAAAATGGACACCATATTGAAGACTGAGGTACCATCTCTCAGTAATTCCAATATGGTAGGTCTTGACCATTGGAGTGGATCAGGATGTATTTGCTCACATTTGGGGAGCAAATGTATTTCAGGCAGAAGTTTTAAATGATGAAATCCACTAGGAAGGTCATGCTATATGGGTATTTCACTTTGAATACCAGACTCGTACTAGCGAGGCAAGAAACACACAAAGAGAGGCACTGGAGACTCTGACAGGAAAGAATATGCTCCTATTGCCCAGCTAATGCTTACTCTGGAATTTATGCTCTTTGAGTGGAAAAGCCGGTTGTCTTACGTGCTGCCAGCAATCATACAGAAAAAAGCTCATCACTGATGATTAGAGAAATGCAAATCAACACCACAATGAGATACCATCTCACACCGGTCCGAATGGCTACTATTAAAAAGTCCAAAATAACAGATGTTGGTGAGGTTGTGGAGAAAAAGGAATGCTTATACATTGTTGGTGGGAGTGTAAATTAGTTCAGCCATTGTGGGAGACAGTGTGGCAATTCCTCAAAGACCTAAAGACAGAAATACCTTTCGACCCAGCAATCCCATTACTGGGCATATACCAAAGGAATCTAAGTTGTTCTATTATAAAAACACATACATGCGTTATGTTCATTGCAGCACTATTCACAATAGCAAAGGCATGGAATCGACCTAAATGTCCACCAGTGATAGACTGGATAAAGAAAATGTGGTACATATATACCATGGAATACTACGCAGTCATGAAAAAGAACAAGATCATGTGGTACATATATACCATGGAATACTACGCAGTCATGAAAAAGAACAAGATCATGTCCTTTGCAAGAACATGGATGGAGCTGGAGGCCACTCTCCTCAGCAACCTAACATAGGAATGGAAAACCAAATACTCTGTGTTCTCACTTATAAGTGGGAGCTAAATGCTGAGAACACATGAACACAGAGAGAGGAACAACACACACTGGAGCCTTTTGGAGGGTGAGGGGTGGGAGGAGGGAGAGGATCAGGAAAAACAACTAATGGGTACTAGACTTAATACCTGGGTGATAAAATAATCTATACACCAAACCCCCATGACACAAAATTACCTGTGTAACAAACCTGTGCTTGTACTCCTGAACTTAAAATAAAAGTTAAAAAAAAATTAAGTTCTGCAAAAAGAAAGAAAGAAAGAAAAAAACAAACTGGCTGTCTTTGGCCGGGTTCCCTAGAAGCAGAGCTGGAGATGGGGATTTGGGATGTAGATTTGTTGCCAGGGCTGCCGTAACAGAGCACTACAAATTGAGTGGCTTAAAGCAACAAAAATTTATTGTCTTACAGGCCTGGAGGCAAGGAGTCTCAGATCAAGGCATTAGCAGAGTCATGTTCCCTCTGAAACCTGGAGGGAAGCTCTCCTTGCTCCTTCCTCGCTTCTGGTGGTTGCAAGCAGTCCTTGGAATTCCTTGGCTGGAGCTGTATTGCTCTAATCCCTGTTCCACCATCACGTGGCCTTTTTTGCCCTGTGTGTGTCTCTGTCTCTTCTCTTCTTCTTCTTTTTTTTTTGGAGACAGAGTCTTGCTCTGTCGCCCAGGCTGGAGTGCAGTGGCATGATCTCGGCTCACTGCAAGCTCCACCTCCCAGGTTCGCGCCATTCTCCTGCCTCAGCCTCCCGAGTGGGACTACAGGCGCCCACCATCACGCCCGGCTAATTTTTTGTATTTTTAGTAGAGACGGGGTTTCACCATGTTAGCCAGGATGTTCTCAATCTCCTGACCTCGTGATCCACCCGCCTCGGCCTCCCAAAGTGCTGGGATTACAGGCATGAGCCACGTCTCTTCTCTTCTTATAAGGCCACTGGACACCAGTCATATTGAATTAGGACCCACCTGACTCCAGTGTGACCTCATCTTAATTTAAATAATGACATATACAATGAACCAATTTCCAAATAAGGTTCCATTCTGAGATACTGGGGGTTAGGACCTCAACCTGTCTTTTTTTTTTTTGAAACAGGGTTTTGCTTTGTCATCTAGGCTGAATGCAGCCTTGAACTCCTGGGCTTAAGCAGTCCTCCTACCACAGCCTTTCAAGTGGCTGAAACCATGTGGTACCACAAGTGTACACCAATACACTCAGATAATTTTTTAGTTTTTGCAGAGATGGAGTCTCATTATTTTGTCCAGGTTGGTCTCAAGCGATCCTCCTGCCTCGGCCCCTCAGGTGCTGGGATTAAAGACGTGAGCCAGTATAGCTGGCCTGACTGCTGATTTTTGTTAGAAGCTAACATCTGCTTTCACCAAATTGGTTGGTCAGTGGAATGGGAAGGAGAGGAGGCAGTTGTGTAATGGTGTATAAGACAAAACTATTCAATTTCTTATTTTCAGCCTATTCTAATGGTGTGTGGAGTTGGGCTAACGCTTAGTGTCTAGTTAAACTTTCTTCTTGGAAAACCCATATGGAAGATGAATGGGTGGCTTGTGGGGCCAGCATATAGGCACTTCCTGGTTCAGGGCAGAACATCCCATCTGTCTTGCAATGTCCCATCTGACTACATCTTTGATCTTAGCATTCAGGAAACTGGCAGCTAATGGAGCTATGGCATTTTGGGGGTCTCAGGGATAAGGTTGGCTGGAAGATAATGAAAATAAGACCATACAGTGAGTAGGATGAGGGGATTGACATAGACATGAAATTACACTGGCTATTTAGAGAAATTCTGCTCATCAGAATGGATTGAAAGCCATTGAAATCTGTGTAGGCTCAGCTCTTTTAAAAAACTATTAGCCAACATGGTGAAACCCTGTCTCTACTAAAAATACAAAAAATTAGCCAGGTGTGGTGGCAGGCACCTATAATTCCAGCTACTTGGGAGGCTGAGGCAGGAGAATTGTTTGAACTCACGAGGTGGAGGTAGCAGTGAGCTGAGATCACGCCATTGTACTCTGGCCTGGGCAACAAGAGTGAAACTCCGTCTCGAAATTAAAAAAAGAAATTATTAGTTTTAATTGTGGGAAAATACACACGCCACAAAATTTACCATCTTAACCATTTTTGTCTGTACAGTTCGTTGGCATTAAGTTCATTCACATTATTGTGCAACCATCACCACCATCCATCTCCAGAACTCTTGCAAAACTGAAACCCTATACCCATTAATCAATAACTCCCCATCTCCATCTCTCCCCAGCCCCTGACAACCATCGTTCTACTTTCTATGAATTTGACAATTCTAGGTACCTCATATAAGTAGAGTCATAGATTATTTTTCTTGTGGCTGGCTTGTTTCACTCAGGATAATGTCTTCAAGGTTCATCTGTGTCATAGCATGAGTCAGAATTTCCTTCCTTTTTAAGGCTGAGCTGAATAATATTCCAATGTGTGTATGTGTGTGTCTCTGTCATATTTTGTCTGTTCATTCATCCATTAATGGACACTTGGGTTGCCTCCACCGTTTGGCTATTATAAATAATACTGCTATGAACATGGGTGTACAGATGGCTTTTTGACCAACTGTGTGTGTGTGTTTTTAAGCCGTAAAAATATCCACGATATAGGTGGTTCATTTTCTCTTGAGTTCATGTGGTTTGGGGAAGGAAGAGCAAGGACAGTGGAGAGATTAGATGCCCCGTGGCCATGCGGGAACCTTTCTGAGCATTAGGAAGGATACACAGTTGTATTCATTTGGCAAGGCTCATCCAGTATTCCTAAGGCTTGTGCGTTTCACTGTATGTAAGTTTAATCTAAAAAAAAAAAAAAACCCGCCATAAACAAACACTGAACTCTGGTTAATGATATGCCAAAATGTGTATGGGTGCCATGGTTTGAAGGTTTCCTAAATTCATATGTTGAAATCCTAACCTCGAGGAGCTAGTATTCAGACGCCTTTGGTGGTTAGGCTGTGAGGGCAGAGCCATCATCAATGGGATTAGCGCCCTTGTAAAGACACTCCAGAGAGTTGCCTTGCCCCTTCCTCCACGTGGGGCAAAACCAACAGGTCCCGTCTACGAGGAATGGTCCTCAGCAGACATGAAATCAGCTGGCGCCTTGATCTTGGACTTCCCAGCCTCCAGAAGGGTGAGAAATAAGTTTCTGTTGTTTTCAAGCCACCCGGTTGATAGTGTTTTTGTTACAGCAGCCTGAATGGACTAAGACAGTGGGAAAAAATGTACCAATGTCAGCCACTTATTTCGAAATGCATTCAAAAAAGAGAGAGTGATAGATGGATAGGGATGAAGCAAATAGAGCATATTTTAAAAACAATTACAGCATTCTTAATATCAGTAACTTTTCATTTGGAATCTAAAGTATATGTCTAAGAGTGTGCACTGTACAATTCTTTTTTTTTTTTTTTTTTTTTTTGAGACTGAGTCTCATTCTGTTGCCAGGCTGGAGTGTAGTGGCATGATCTCGGCTCACTACAACCTCTGCCTCCTGGGTTCAAACGATTCTCCTGCCCCAGCCTCCCAAGTAGCTGGGACTACAGGCGCCTGCCACCACACCCAGCTAATTTTTTGTATTTTTAGTAGAGATGGGGTTTCACCATGTTAGCCAGGATGGTCTTAATCTCCTGACCTCGTGATCTGCCCACCTCGGCATCCCAAAGTGCTGGGATTACAGGGGTGAGCCACTGCACCCGGCCTCACTGTACAATTCTTTAAGCCTCTCTGTATTTGGAAGTGTTGAGAGTATAAGCCACGGCAGGCACGGTGGCTCACATCTATAATTCCAGCACCTTGGGAGACAGAGGAGGGAGGATCACTTGAGGCCAGGAGTTCGAGGTCAACCTGACCAACATGGTGAAACCCCATCTCTACTAAAAATACAAAAATTAGCTGGGTGTGGTGGCGCATGCCTGTAGTCCCAGCTACTTGGGAAGCTCAGGCACGAGAATCACTTGAACCCGAGAGGCAGAGGCTGCAGTGAGCCAAGATCACGCCACTGCACTCCAGTCTGGGTGGCAGAGCGAGACCCTGTCTCAAAAAAAAAAAAAAAAGAAATGTAGACTTGGTGTGGTGTCTCATGCCTAAAATCCCAGTACTTTGGGAAACGAAGTGGGAGGATCGCTTGAGGCCAGGAGTTCGAGACCAGCCTGGGCAACATAAAGAGACCCCGTTTCTTTGGGAAAAAGAGAGAGACAGAGAATGCTCATAAGAAAATGTCCAGGAGCAAAAGACAAGACGTACCAGTGCCAGTTAGGAACAATCGCTGTGGTCTCTTAGGTGAGAGGTGGTGATGATTTGGACCCCGTGTAAGGTGGCAGTGACAAAGGATGCAATTTGAAAGCAGAGTCTCTGATGCCCAGGAGCAGCCTTTGAGGAAACTATAAACAAGGAATGTCAAACAGTGTGGGGTCAGCGGGGGGCGGGGGGTGATCAGGTGGGTTTCTGCTACTGCGGTGGTTCTCTTACTTTAACAAGCATTGGAATCAGCTGGGAGCTATGGCTGTGGAGGCTCCCAGACCTCAGCCTCCCTGATTCTGATTTCCCACATCTTGGGTGAGAGACCCATGTATCTGCACTTGAGCCAAGGGGCTGGGAGATTCCAACGTAGTTAAACTCTGGACTTCATTCTGAGAAACACTGGGTGGCTGGTGGAAGGTGAAAGATGAAAGGTGGAAGGTGGAAAGGGTTCGGACTTTTGAGCTGGACAGACTTGCATCTAAAACTTGGCTCTACCACTTAGGGGCTAGCTGTTGTGATGGTTTCATAAGCTGGCATGGCAAGTGCTGTGCCCGGCTGCTTGAGTGGCCAGTGTGCAGGGTGCACCCAATACAGGGCTGCCACTAAGATGATATTTTATGGAGCCATTCTGGGAAGGGGTAGATTCAAGTTAAAGTGCTCTCAGGGATTCATGGAGAAGAGTTCTGAGTCATGTCACGGTGCACTATCTTACATTACAAAGCCAAATCGCCCACTGAAGAGGAATATTTGATTTGGGCCTGGAAGAAGAAAATATGTTTAGTCAAAAGTGATATTTGCACACTGGAATGCTGGATATTTATGTTTCTGAACATTGCTTCAGCCTGAGATTTGCACTGTCCAAATGAAAACCTTTTAGACCTTTGATGTCTAGAATTCAGAGCATTGTGGCTTAGGAAGCAGAGTCTGTGTGTGTGTGGCCACTAACCAAGCTGTCTTCTCCAGTGTCTGCTGACACCTGGGAAAGTCATCTGTTATCCTAGTTGAGTTCCTTTAAAGACAAATATTTGAGGGCATGCATTTTCTTTAGGAAGTGATTCTGAGAAACACCAGAAGAGAAGGGAGAAAATGAGACCAATAAAGTGTCTCACCGCTGTGGGTAACTAGAGCTTAACCCTACTGGGGAACTCAGTGCAAGGGGTGAGGGAGCTGGGGTATTTATTCACCCAGTTCCCATCTGGCATGGGTTGCAGGATGCTCCCAAAAGTCCTTAATTCCCTGGGTACCTCCAGCTTGCCCTATGGACATGAGTAGGAAGGACTCCACTGACCAGAGAGACCTAAGCAGAGATGTAGGGCTGACAGTAGGCAGTCAACGAAGCCTGTTCTGATCGGGGCTAGGTGCTGTGGTGGGCACCTTTAGCATTGCTACACTTTCTCTTGCCACCCTCAGGGCTCAGAATGTAGCATCTTCCATGCCTTCCCTTCTCCCTGCTTGCCATCTCTCTTCTTTTCCCCTTTCCTCTGATCAGGAAGGTGCAATGCAGATGAATAAGAACATTGGCTAAGCAGAAGCCTGTAAAGAAAAAGATGCCATTCCTCCCTTCTTATAGAGGTGCCCAATCTTTGCAAGTGACTGTCTTGGCATCTCTGAGCTTTTGGGAGATGGAGGACAAGGAGAATCTATAGCTGTCTCCACTCAGCCAATGCTCCCTCTCCCCTCATCCCTTTTACATGTACATACTGGGAGTGGAAGGGAGGATTGTGAATGCTGCAGAACCGCCTCTCTGCCTCTTACAAATCCCAGAGAGAGATGTTGGGCCCTAGATGTTGCTGGCCCCTGGGTACTTCCCCTTGGTCCTCACTCTGGGCCAGGGCAGCGCGTTCTGCGGTCAACAGGAAATACTCTCACTCAGCATCCTGCTGATGCACAGGAAAAGGTTTGGCGAGACCGTGGGGCAGCGTAAATACCCCATAGACATCAGCATTTGTTGTTATTTCATGTTTGTTTGTTTATTTATTTCTTTAGTTGTTTATTTATTTGAGACAGGGTCTCACACTGTCGCTGAGGCTGGAGTGCAGTGGTGTGATCACGATCACTGCAGCCTCAAACTCCTGAGCTCAAGCGATCCTCCCGCCTCAGCCTACCAAGGAGCTGGGACCACAGGTGTGAATCACCACGCCCAGCTAGTTAAAAAAAATTTTTTTTTTTTGTAGTGACGGAGTCTTGCTATGTTGCCCGGGCTAGTCTCAAACTCCTGGCCTCAAGCGATCCTCCTTCCTTGGCCTCCCAAAGTCCTGATATTGCAAGTGTGAGCAATCATGCCCAGCCAAATAAAAGGGTTCTAGTCTTGGTATCTTTGGCACTTGGAAAGAACTCAACAGATGTCTTCTGAACTGAACAAATATTGTCGTGTAAAGAGCATGTGCTTTTGAGTTAGACGGATCTGGTTAAGAGTTCCAGCTTCACCATTTCCCAACTGTGTGAACTTGGGTCTAACTCCTAGGCTGTAAATTAAGGATAATAATTCTTACTGCATGGGGAACTGGGGGAACATTGTGAGGATAGCGATGGTGGCAAACTCTCACATAGCACTCACTGTGCCCTGGGCATTCTGCTAAGTGCTTTTATTGTGTGAACTATTATCATCACCCCGTTTTATAGATGAAGAAACTGAGGCATGCATTAAGCAATATACCCAAGCCACAGAACTGGGATCCAGCTGCAGAGGCTGTACTCTGAGTCACTCTACTCCACGGCACTGCCTCTTTCATTTATTTTACCTTTTTTTTTTAAAAAAAAAAAACAAAACAAAAGAAAATACTTTTTTTTTTTTTTAAAGAGATTGGGGAGTGGGGGCAGGCGTGGTGGCTCACACCTATAATCCCAGCACCTTGGGGGGCTGAGGTAGGCAGGATCACCTGAAGTCAGGAGTTTGAGACCAACCTGGCCAACATGGTGAAACCTCATCTTCACTAAAAATACAAAAACTAGCTGGGCGTGGTGGTGGGCGCCTGTAGTCCCAGTTACTCGGGAGGCTGAAGCAGGAGAATCATTTGAACCCGGGAGGTGGAGGTTACAGTGAGCCGAGATCATGCCACTGCACTCTAGCCGGGGTGAATGAGCGACACTCCATCTCCCCCCTGTAATCCTAGCACTTTGGGAGGCCAAGGTGGGAGAACTGTGTGAGTCAGGAGTTCAAAACCAGCCCAGAGAAAAAGAGTGAGGTCCTCATCTCTATAAAAAATTTAAAAATTAGCCTGATGTGGTGATGCACATCCACAGTCACAGCTACTCGGGAGGCTGAGGTGGGAGGATCGCTTGAGATGGGAGGTGGAGGCTGCAGTGAGCTATGATGGCAACACTGCACTCCAGCCTGGGTGACAGAGCTAGACCCTGTCTCAAATGAAAAAACCCACCAAAACCAAAAAGACCCCAAAAGAGATGGAGTCATGCTATATATGCTGAATAAATGGTGATTGGGAACCCAGGTGCCAGAAGCTCACAGGGAGGGACCCAAGGAGGGAACGTACCAAGAAGAGGGGACATTGAGGCACAATTGAGATTGAAACCAGATGGAATTGGCTTAGAATCTGATTTGCGTTTCAATTTATACTACTTTGGTCATAACCACGCCCCAGGCAGACAGTAGATAGAAGAATTCATTATTGTTATCATTTTTAAAGACAGAGTCTTGCTTTGTTGCCCAGGCTGGAGTGCAATGGCATGATCTCGGCTCACTGCAACTTCTGCCTCCCAGGTTCAAGCATTTCTCCTGCCTCAGCCTCCTGAGTAGCTGGGATTACAGGCATGAGCCACCACACGTGGCTAATTTTTGTATTCTTAGTAGAGACAAGGTTTCACCGTGTTGGCCAGGCTGGTCTTGAACTGCTGACCTCATGTGATCCACCTTCCTCAGCCTCCCAAAGTGCTGGGATTACAAATGTGAGCCACCAGCGCGCAGCTGAAGAATTTTTTTTTTAAATGACTTTATTTTTTAGGGCCGCCTTAGGTTCATAGGAAAATTGAGAGAAAGAGACAGAGGTTTCCCGTATACTCCCTGCCCCTACACGTATGTAATCTCCTTCGTTATCAGCATCTCCCACCAGAATGGTACATTTGTTACAACTGATAAACCTACACTGACACATCATCATTACCCCAAATCTATAATTTACATTAGGATGCTCTTGGCATCGTGCATTCTATGGGTTTGGACAAATGTATAATGACATGGGTTCACCATTGTAATGTCATCCAGAATAGTTTCTCTGGGACATTTTTTAAGCCAAAATACTTGATAATTCGAGGTGCTCAGAGTTATGTGCTCACTGGACCCAGTACTTGGAAACTGCCTGGAGTTATAAACGCCCCCAGCCTGCCTTGTCAGCTGCCAAAAACAGCCTGGGAAACAGAGACACCTTACTGCATTTTGTATTTTGAGATCACTCACCACCTGGTACCTCACCAGCCAAGGCTCTTGACAAGGCAAATGTCAGGTTTCTTAATGAGAAATCCCTCTTTAACTTGCCCTGAGCTGCTGTCAGCCTTGACCCTCTCCGTAGAGTCCTGGCCTTTGTGTGTATGTTAAAATTATTTCCTGCTCAGGTTCTGATGAACAGCAGTGTTTTGGCAATGTTGTGCAGCCAGAGCTGGGCCCAGGCCAAAGTCTTACCAAGCAGTCATTAACTAGAAGTTTCTTTTCGTGCAGTCCTTCATGTTTTCTTCCTCCTTAAATAGAAATTGATTTTGCATTTTAGACATCAACATGCAGTTTTTTGTTTGTTTTGTTTTGTTTTTTTAGAGACAGGACCTCTAAAGAAAGAGGACAGGGCCTTTTTTTTTTTTCTTTTTTCTTTTTTTTTTGAGACAGGGTCTCACTCTGTTGCCCAGATTGGAGTGCAGTGGCACAGTAACAGTTCACTGCAGCTTCTACCTCCTTGGCTCAAGCAATCCTCCTGCCTCAGCCTCCTGAATAGCTGGGACCACAGTCGTGAGCCACCATGCCTGGCTAATTTGCTCAGCCATGTTGCTCAGGCTGGTCTTGAGCTTCTAGCTCAAGCAATCCACCTGCCTTGGTCTCCCAAAGTGCAAGGATTATAGGTATGAACCACCGTGACCAGCCTCAACATTCACTTTTGATTCCTAGTTATTAAATGAACTAGAAGAGGAACCAGAGATGATTTGGACCAACTTTCCTGTTATATAGACTAGAGAACTGCAGCACAGAGAGGTTGAGTGACTTGTCCAATGTCACATGGCTTTTGGGAAGGAGGTCTTGCTGTACTGTACCAACACTCAGTGTACTAACTTCTTTACCCCACAAGGGAGGTGATCTCATGATGGCTAAGAGCATAGACCCTGGAGTCCTACAGACTTGGCTTCAAGTCTTGGCTTTGCCATCCACTAGAGGTGTAGGCTCAGGTGAGTTACTTGTCATCTCTAAGCCTCAACTTCCTTGTCTGTAAATGGGGATCATGTTGTGTGCTGGCTTCCAGAGCCAATTGTTAAGTTTTCAGGAATTTTGCAAGCTGGTTGGCATCATCACATTGATAGCTGGAGACCAGCTATTGTATATGAAATTGACCAGTGTCATAAGTTAGAACCTCTGCTCCCCCCACCCGAAGAACTAAACATTTACCATCACAATACCGATCACAGAAGTACTTACTTCAAAGGGTTATTGTGGGCAGTCAGACTTAGTACTTATGAAGCACCAAGATCAGAGAGCCTGGCACATGTTTACAGTGGTGCCATATAGTGGTCAAGAGCACAGACGTAGTGTCCTTTAATGTTCGGGTCAGAGCCAGCCCAACCACTTCCAGCAGTGTGACCTTGGGTAATTACTCAATGTCATTGATAATAATCATTGCTAGCTCTCCCTGAGTATTACCATGGATCAAGTACTATTCTAAGGGCTTTCATTTCCACCCAGGGGCTATTACTATTCCCATTTTACAGTTAAAGAAACTCAGGCACAGAAAGTTTGAGTAACTTACCCAAGGCCATGAAGTTAGTGAATGGAGGAGGCTGTGTTCAACTGAACATGAGGAAGCTGTGTTAACTGTTGTCCTGTCTCACTGAGGCTCAGCTTGTTGGAAAATGGCAAGAATAACAATGCCAACATCAAGGGTCATAGTTAGGCTGTCATCTGATAATGCTTGTGGCATGAGGCAAGGCCTCAATTAATGTGAACTTCCTACTAGTAACACTAAATAAATGTCACTGGCAGTCATTACCATGATGATTACATTGAAATCTTCCTAGCCAAGAAGTTTCAACTCAGTTTGATTAAGGAGAATAAAGTAATATGTGTCATCCAAGCAATTCATCAACTTCATCTGGGATTGAGAAGATGAGGCTATGAGCTCTGAGTGGTCAGTGGGTGGTTGGCCCAGGTTTCTGGTGGTAAGCTCCAGAGAGAACATGAAGGGCTTTGTTCAGAGAGGAAGAAGTCTAATGTTTCCATGGACTGTCAACACTGATTGAGCACATATGTATGGCAGGTTCCAGGGCTACAAACGTGAGTAAGGGCCTGGTCCCTGCCCTTGAGACTCTCATCATAGTGTAATAAGTACGAGCATTTGTCATTTGTGTCCTGTTTCCTGACACTGTGCAAAGTGTTTTCTGTATGTGGTCCCACTGCGGACTCACTCAAGCCTGTGAGACATGGTAACCATCCTCATTCTACACAGGAGGAAACTGAGGTCCTGGTCAATGAGTGACTCACCTGAGGTTACTCAGGGAATGGTGGAGTTTGGACATGAACTTAGACAGGGTGACTTCTGAGCTCAATACTTCTTATTACCTGAAGTTGCCTTTGAAAAACAGTCATGGCCATCAATATCTATCATAGTAGGCTGGGCACAGTGGCTCACACCTGTAAACCTTGCCCTTTGGAAGGCCAAGGCAGGAGGATGCTTGAGGCCAGGAATTCAAGACCAGCCGGGGCAACAAATCAAGACCCCTTCTCTACAAAACAAAAAATTAACAGGCATGTTGGCACACACCTATAGTCCTACTTACTTGAGAGGCTGAGGCAGGAGGATCCCCTGAGCCCAGCAGTTCAAGGCTGCAGTGAGTTATGATTGCACCACTGCACTTCCAACCTGAGTGACAGAGCAAGACCCTGTCTTAAGAAAAAAAAACTATGATATTGATATCTACGAAGGAGAAAACTAATGGGGCTATAAGAAAAAGGTCTTTACATTTCAAACAGCAGCAAAACTGACCTTGGCAGCTTAAGGAAAATGAGGAATAAGATGATGATAGGCTCACTTATTAAATCTGGGCTGTAAGTCCTTCACATATATTAACTCATTTAATTATCTCAACAACTATATGATTGGTGTTCTTACTATCCCCATTGTATAGATAAGAAAAGTGAGGCCGAGGAGTTAGGAAACTTGCCCACAGTCATCCAGTTAGTAAATGGCAGAGCCAGGACTCATGTCAGGCTCTCTGGGAGAAAGAGAGGGTGGTATTGAAAGGATAGTGGAGCAGTTTATAGAATCAAAAGAAGTGAATCACCAAGGCCTCAGGGTAGCTCTGGGACTCTCTAGACTAGGTCCCCATGGACTTCGCTCTAGAGCAGTGTCCCCCAACAAATACAACATGGGCTGCATATTAATGGGCCGTATACATGGGCCCATATACATGACCATAACTTTAAATTCCTAGGAAACACATTTTACAAACTAAAAAGAAATAGGTGAAATTTACTCCAATATTATTTTATGGAATCCAGTACATCCAAAGTGTTATCATTTCCACAAGTCATCAAAGTAAGATACTATTGATGTGAAATTTTACACTCATTTTTCACACTAAATGGTCGAATCCATTGCCTCTTTTACACTCACAGGACATCTCGATTTGCACTAGCCATATTCAAGTGTGCAGCAGCCATAAGATGCAAGGGGTTCCCCTACTGACAGCAAAGCTTTAGAAGGATCAGATTAATTGACTTGGCTCCATGGACTCAGGTCACTCCCTCTTCATTTCTCTTCATTCAGGTTTTATTTCTAGGTGATAGAGAATCCGGTGGGTTGCCCCCTTGGGCAGGGTGTCCAGGGCAGGTGCGGTCAGATATGTCTAGAAGGTGTGGCTAGAAGGTGTTTGATCTTGACTTTTACTACAGCTGGTGTTGGCCTCAAGATGTGTGTAAACCCAGTGTTGAGAGAAAGAAAAGGAGAGGAGAGGTGAGATTGAGGGTTTAATTTCAAAGGAGCTTCTGTCCACGCTGTTGACCCTGTGACCTTCCTTAGGGAATTAAACTGGGCAACCGAGAGGTGATGTGTGGAGGCGGAAAGTCAGATCAGCTCATCAACATCACTAGAATAAAGGCTGCACGTTCCAGTGGGGGGTCCAGCTGGGGGACAGCTCTGACTCCCCACAACCCAGGGCTCTCTCAATGGTCCCTCAGTGTTCTTGAGGCCAACAGTAGAGATCTGCTTCAGCATCGGGTCCCACTGAGGCCCCAGCTGCTGCTGGACAGCCCAGGGGACCACATCACCTGCACATAGAGCCTGTGCGAGAGAGGAAATTGGTTTCTGGGTGGCACTAAGGTGGTCATGGAGGCCTGTTTATCTGCGGCATGGAAGTACTTGCCTCCCGAGATTTGTGTGATGTGTCAGGACCCTTTGAGCCACCAGGGACACAGCCCCAACTCAGGCTTCCTTCATGGGGGACAGGGGAAGAGGTAGTTAGGGAACTGAGAACCCCAGGAGTTCCCTGAGTTTCAGGCACAGCTGAATTTGGGGACTCAAACCTTGTCATCAGATAGACTTTTACACAGTAGATTAGAATCAACCAGCTGACTCCTGTACAAATGCCCAGTGTTAGCTCCACCCAAATCACAGCAAAAGAGCTTCTGACACTGGAGGAAGTGGAGAGGGGAGGAGTGCTAAATAGATAGAAGCCACAGATACCTCCCCTGTGGCCCCCCAAAACCAAAGACTGGGAGAAGGTGCCATTTTCAATAATAGGGAGGGCTTCTAAGGGCAGCAGACATAAGAAAGGAAAGTAGCTACAAGGGATGCCTCTGCTTTTTTTTTTTTTTAAAAGACCAATAGATCTGTTAGATTCTTATGGTACACCAGTATACTGGGTAAGGGGGTGGGCTTTAAAATCTGACAGACCCAAGTTCCAACCCTGACTTGACCACTTACACCTTCATTCATTCAACACATACTTACTGAGCACTTGCTTAGTCCAGGGACTAGTGTTCCAAGGGATACTCACTGTGTGATCTTGGGGAAGTTACTTGACTTCTCTGAGCCTCAATTTTCAGTGGGGAAAGTGGGAGTAAAAGTCAAAAAGCATAGTTTTCAAGAGTTCAGAATCTGGAGTTAGTTTCTTTATGTTCATACCTTGTAAACAGTTTTTACTCACACTTCTGACACCAAATGTGTGGGTTTTTTTCTCATACCAACCATTTCTCCATTTCTCTGGACACACCAACTTGGTGTCCTTCAGTTCAATTCATACTGACACTAAATATCTGGAGTTAGTGCAGACACCAAAGGTTGAGGTCTCAGTCCCATAAGATTGCCCCCACTTCAGATACCAGTCAAAAGCCCCAGGGTGCCACCTGTACCTCTGACTGACCTGGCTATAAATTGGGAATTTCCACGACCCCCTCCTCAAGTTCAATAATTTGCTAGAAAGGCTCATAGAACTCAGGAAAGTGCTTTACTTACTATGACTGGTTTATTATAGAGGACACACAACTTAGGAACAGCCAAGTAGAAAGGATGCATAGGGCAACACATGAGGCAGGGGGCTGTGTGTGGAGCTTTCATGCCCTCAACGGGCACAGCATTCTCCCAGCACCTTGATGTATTCACTAACCTAGAAGCTTTCTGAAAACCTTCATTTAGGGTTTTTATGGAGATACCATTATATAGGCAGGATGGATTAAACCATTGGCCATTGGTGACAGAACTCAACTTCCAGCCCCTCCCCTCCCTGGAGGTCTGGGAGTGTAGCTGAAAGTTCCAACCTTTCAATCATGCTTTGATCTTTCTGAAGACCAGTCCCATCCAGTCATCTCATTAGCATACAAAAGACACTCTGATCATTCTGGACATTCCGGACATTTTATTTTTATTTTTATTTTTATTTGAGACAAGGTCTTGCTCTGTCACCCGGACTGGAGTGCAGTGGCGCAATCATAGCTCACTGCAACCTCGACCTCCAGGCTCAAGCAATCCTCCCACCTGAGCCGCCTGAATAGCTGGGACCACAGGTGTGCACCACCTTGCCTTTCTAATTTTTTAATATTTTTTTGTAGAGACGAGGTTGCCCGGGCTGGTCTTGAGCTTGTGGGCTCAAGCTATCCCTCCACCTCGACCTCCCTAAGTGTTCAGGGGTTTTGGAAGGTCTATGCCAGGAACTGGGGACAAAGATCAAATATGTATTTTCTATTCACACCCTGGCTCTGCCACCTGCTTACAGTGTGATGTCAGCACATGCCTGGACCTTTCAGGCATGAAAGATCCCTTTACTCTCATGTATGACAAGGATAATAACAATAACTCTCCCATAGGGTTGCTGTGAAGATTAAAAGGGAAAATAAAGGAAAGCACTTGGCCAGGCGCAGTGGCTCATGCCTGTAATCCCAGCAGATTGGGAGGCCAAGGAACCTGGATCACTTGAGGTCAGGAGTTCAAGACCAGCCTGGCCAACATGGTGAAACCCTGTCTCTACTAACAATACAAAAAAAATTAGCTGGGCATGGAGGCACGAGCCTGTAGTCCCAGCTACTCAGCAGGCTGAGGTAGGAGAATCATCTGAGCCTTCATCATCATCAAAGGGCCCTTTGAGAACTGAATGACATAACGTGATAAGAAGAAAGGTGTTCAGCCCCTAGTGTGGTACAGAAGTGCTCGGTCAATGTCTCTGCTGTGGTTATTATTCATTTATTTAGTCAACATGTTAGGGGGATGCCCATGTGTCGGCTGTGGCCTGGGTCTTGAAGATAAAGTGATAAGTGAAGGGCTCGCAGTCTAGGCTGAAGGCCACAGATAGTACCCAGAATCCTGAGTGGTTCCCTCCGCTGCAGGGACTCAGTCACGGCTCTGTGCCCAGTGCAGCACCTTTGCCTGGCACAGGGTGGAGCTTCTGCTGGTAGAATAAATAGCCACACGTTCACTGCAAGAGGTAAGTCTCAGGCTCGTAGGAAAGCACGTGGGCAGGGGCACCTGCCCTGCTGTGGGTGAGCTGGGCATGGGTTGGGGGTTGGTGGATGGTCTGGAATGTTCTGTTTACCTAGTACATAACTTTACCCTATGGGCAATGGTGCAACATAAGATTGAGGGAAGCGGAAGCTGGGGAATGAAAAGCCTCAGACCGGGCCATGGATCTTAGCACTTATCCTGAGGGGGATGGGAGCCATTACAAGATAAAAAATACGGGAGGACCTGGTCAGGTTTGAATTTGAGGTTGCTCTTTCTGGAGCAGAGCATGAGGTGGACCTAGAGCAGGGATTCTCCGCTTTGGCACTCATCACACCTCGGACTGGACCATTCTGTGTTGCAGATGGTGTCGTGCGCATTGTTGGATATTTAGCAGCACCCCGGCCCCACCCATGAGATGCCAGTAACTCCCTCTCCCCAACTTGTCACCACCCAAAATATCTCCAGACATTGCCACATGTCCCCTGCAGGGCACAATCACCCCCTTGAGAACCACTGATTTGAGGATGTTTGAGAACGGGGCAGGTGACCTTAGATGTGGTGGGGGAGGGATCCAGGAGTGATTTTGGAGAGGCAAGGGGGGCTTGGAGGATTTTTTGGAGTTGGAAATGACATGAGGGCAGAGGGTGAGGGAGGTCTCTAGAGCCTCACTCAGTTTTTGGGGTTGAGGGGCTTGCTGGTTAGGGGTGCTGGACAGTGAGGTAGGAGGAGCAGGCGAGGATGGGGCAGGAGTGGTGCTGATGAGCTAAGTTTGGGGTGCAGGGTGTTGAGGATGGGCACCCCTGAGGAAGCTTCCAGTGGACTTAACTAAAGATCCCTGAGTGATCTCATCCGATCCCATGGCTTGAAACACCTGTGTTATCAGTATTTCTGGGGCACTTGTGAAACATTCTGATTCCCAGGTCTCTCCCCTGAAGAATCTGATCAAGTAAGCTCTGGGAGGCCCCAGGAATCTGTATTTACAAGCACCCCCAGTGGCTCTTTTGTTGAGGGCAGCTTTGGCAACGCTGAACTTAGGTTTGCCGCCTGCCGGAGTGGCTGGCTGACGTCTCACTCCTACCCTGGACTGTTGATTTTGCCCCAAATTGCTCCTCCATTGGTGTTCCCCATATCTGTCAGTGACACCAGTATTGTTCCCAAAACCTAGGAGTCATAGCCTACACTCATCAGCAAATCAGGCCAGCCGCACCAACCCTTTCAAACCCTTCCACTCCTCCAGCCAGGTCCAGGCCACCTTCACTTCTCACCTTCAGTGTTAGGACACCCCTTACGGGTCACCCTGCTTCATTCCTTTGCATTGCATTGCATTTCTCAACCCAGCAGCCAGGAGAATACAGTAAAATAAATGTCAGTTCATGTCTTTCTCCTGCATCTAACCTTCTAATGGCTTCCTGTCTCATTCAACATAAAATCTAAACAAGACTCAGCCCCCGTATCTCTCTCCAACTTTATTTCCCTGGTCAGTGGCCTCCTTGACTCTGCTTTGGCCACATCAACTTTGCTGGGTATCTCAAGCACACCTAGCATGGCCCTACCTCAGGGCCTTTGCACCAGCCATGTCTCTCCCTGGAATGCTCTCCCCCCAGATACCTTCATGGCTCCCTCCTTTCTTCACTCAGGTCACTATCTCAGAGAGGCCTTCCTTGACTTTTTTTTTCTTTTAAGACAGGGTCTCACTCTGTCACCCAGGCTGGAGTACAGTGGCGTGATCTCAGCTCACTGCAACCTCTGCTTCACAGGTTAAAGTGATTCTCGTGCCTCAGCCTCCTGAGTATCTGAGACTACCGGCATGTACCACCACAGCCGCTACTTTTTGTATCTTTAGCAGAGGCAGCGTTTCACCACATTGACCAGGCTGGTCTTGAACTCCTGACATCAAGTGATCCACCTGCCTCGGCCTCCCAAAGTGCTGGGATTATGGGCGTGAGCCATGGCACGCAGCCCCTTGATTTTCCTTTTAAAGAGCAGTCCTATCACTTTCTATCCCTGCAGCCAGCTTTGTTTTTCTTCCTAGCACTTAACTGCTATCAGACATTACATATTAATTTCCTTATTAAGTTTCTTCCACTTTAACGTGAGCTCCAAGAGGAGGGGCATTTTTTTCTGTCTTGTTCCCTAGTGGTACATAATACATGTTCAATAAATATTTATAGAAGGGAAGGAAGAAAGGAAAGGAGAAAGAGAGAAAAAGAAGGCTTAGGCAGGACCAGAACTCATAAAGAAAGTATGTTTGGGTTACATAGTCAGTGTGATAGTAGAAATGATAGGCATCAAGAAAATTGCCAGGAAACACCATATAAAGTAAAGAAAAGGTGACTAGGAGTTGAATTCTGGGGAAAATTACACTTAAGGGCAGGAGAGAAGAAAAAAGAACTGTGGAGACCAAGAAATAGAAGCTAGAAGGTAAGAAGAAATGCAGGAGCGGACAGTGTCCAACTGAAGAATTTCAAGAAAGATCTAGCCTTCTCCACTAGAACTTCATGGGGTATATGGTATGCATCCTCCTTTTCCCAGGACAAAAGGAATGAGGCTTCGAGAGGTTTAGCGGCATGGGTTAGGTCACACAGTTAGTGTATGTGGGAGAGCTGGGATTGCAATAGAGATTTGTGACTCTTTGTCCTTTGTCTTAATTCACCAGTGTGTTGGTTTTCTGGGACCACTGTAACACACACTGGGTGCCTTAAAACAACAGGAATTTATTCCCTTGCAACTCTGGAGGCTCAGAGGCCAAATGCAGGGTGTCAACTGAGTTGATTCCTTGCAGAACCTCTATAGGAGAAACCACCCCAGGCCTCTCCTCTGGCTTCTGATGGCTACCATCAATCCTGGTGCTCCTTGGCTGAGAGCCGCATCCCTCCAGCCTCCACCCCTGTCCTCACCTGGCATTCTCCCCTGTGTGTCTTAGTCCACGTTTCTTCTCCCCATTTCATAAATCCAGTCTTACGGGATATAGGGCCCACCCTACTCCTGTATGACCTCATCTTGACTCAGTTACATCTGCAAAACCCCTATTTTCAAATAAGGACTGTGCACTCCCATTGCTATAGTTTGGATGTGTTTCCCCTGCCAGATCTGAAGTTGAAATGTGATCCCCAGTGTTGACGGTGGGACCTAATGGGAGGTATTGGGTCATGGGGGTGGATCCCTCATGACTGACTAGGTGCCATCCTCATGGTAATAAGTGAGTTCTTGCTCTATTAGTTCTGCACAAGAGCTGGTCGTTTAAAAGAGCCTGGCACCTTTCCCATCGCTCTTACTTCCTCTCGTGCCCTGTGATCTCTGCACACGACAGCTCCCTTTCCCCTTTTGACAAAAGTGGAAGCAGCCTGACACCTTCACCAGAAGCAGAGGAGATGCTGCCTGACACCTTCACCAGAAGCAGAGGAGATGCTGGTGCTGTGCTTCTTGTACAGCCTGCAGGACCACGAGCCAGTTAATCCTCTTTTCTTTATAAATTACCCAGCCTCAGCTATTCTTTTATAGCAACGCAAAATGGACTAAGGCAGTCATATTTACAGGTGTGTTAGTCCATTCTCACCTTGCTATAAAGAAATACCTGAGACTGGGTAATTTATACAGAAAACAGGTTTCACTGGCTCACGATTCTGCACAGGAAGCATGACTGGGGAGGCCTCAGGAAACTTATAATCATGGCAAAAGGCAAGGGGGTAGTGAGGTGTCTCACAGGGCCGGAGCAGGAGGAAGAGACAGAGAATGGGGAGGTGCCACACACTTTTAAACAACCAGATCTCCTGAGAACTCTATCATTAGAACAGCACCAAAGGGGGAAATCTACCTCCATGGTCAATCGCCTCCCACCAGGCCTCACCTCCGACACTGGGGGAAGGTTATGGAAGGTCACTACCCTCAGTGAACTCACAACTTTGTGGAGCAGAAAGATAGGGAACAAGGTGGCCACTCCCTCAAAAATGAAAATGGGGCCAGGCACAGTGGCTCATACCTGTAAACCTTTGGGAGGCCAGGGCAGGAGGATCACTTGAGGCCAGGAGTTCAAGTCTGCAGTGAGCTGTGATCACACCACTGCACTCCAGCTTGGGTGACACAGTGAGACCCTGTCTCTAACAAAACAGGAAAAAAAAAAAGAAGAAAGAAAATGGAGCCTTACCTCACAGCACAGACCAAAATCAAGTCCTGATGGCCAGGAACTATGAATGGCCAAACTTTAAGTTTCATAAGGAAATAAAGATCTTTGTGACCTTAGTATAGCAAAGCGCCTCTTTTAAAAGTCAGAAAATAAAGTATGAACCAATGAAGGAAAAGAGGGATGCATTCTACCACATTAAAATGATGAATTTCTGCTTATCAGGAAACATAGTAAAAAGAATTAAAAGGCGAGCCACAAACTGGGAGGATACGTTTGCAATACACATGTATTAGTTTTCTAGGGCTGTTGTAACAAAATGCCACAAACTGGTGGCTTAAAGAACATAAATTTACTCTCTGCAATTATTAGAGGTGTATTAGTCCTTCACACTGCTATAAAGAACCACCTGAGACTGGGCAATCTACTAAGAAAAGAGGTTCCGTTGACTCTCAGTTCCGCATGGCTGGGGAAACTTACACGTGAAATTTTGTTGCATATATAATGCATAGTGATCAAGTCACCGTATTTAGGACTTCTGTCATTCTAGTACAATACATGTTTGTTAAATATAGTCACCCTACTCTACTATCAAACATTTATTATTATTACTTTTTAATTGAGTCAGAGTGTTGCTTGAGGCAGGAGTCCTGAACTCCTGGCCTCAAGTGATCCTCCCACCTCGGCCTCCCGAAGTGCTTGGATTACAGGCATGAGTTACTGTGCCCAGCCCCAAACCTTGAGTTTTTTCCTTCTCGTTAACTGTATATGTGTACCCTTTAACCCACTTCTCTTCATCCTCTCCCCTCTGATCTAAGTTTTTTCCTTAAGGGGTATTTCAGAATGTGCCTGTATTGTCAATGTAGCTATGCAAATACAGGGTTGCGGTATTGACAAAGACTGGGAAAAAAAAGTGAAGAGAAGAAAAAAAAAAGAAAGGAAAGCATTTGATGAAATGTGTAAAGTGCTGGCATTGCAGTTGGAGTTTGCTTTTTAAAAAATCCATTTCTATTTTAATGTTGTTTCTGCAGCAGATTAAGAGACAATAGGCTTTATCCAACCCCTGAGAGCAAAGGCATAAGGGGGCGCAGAGCAGCTGTGTTTGGGCTTCGTTAAAAGTTGTGTGCACACATTTGAAATACTTTGCTAGGCGAGAGAGAGCGAAAGGACCATCGAGAAGGAGCTCAAAGCAAACCTGTCAGGAGGAGAGCTGGGCTCTTGCCTTCTCCAGAAAATGTCTTTTGTCCCAGAGGATTTTCTTTTATTTCCTTTTTATTGATTAGAAATTAACTGTGTTGAAAGGCTGCAGGGAGAGAGAATTTTTGTCTGGGTAGAGAGGAGAGAGCCAAGCCACATTTGCCCAAGCCGGCTGCCGGATTCATCCGAGTAATTTACAGATGGTCTATTTTGGTTCTCCCTAGCCCACCCCACGTGGTTCGACCAAATTAAGCTCATCAGGCTCTTACAAGAAAGGAAACGAGGCCTGTTTATTTGTGACATCGCTTCCACAAGGGACAAGGTAGAAGTGGGCCTGTCACCCAGTTCCTTCTCCTGTCTTGGCTTCGATTCTCTGGGGGTTGGATAGGACAGGGGGCAGAACATCGTGCTGACAACTCCTCTCGGCCCATGGTGTGGCAGCAGCTCAGCCTGTGTTTTGGGAGCTGCACTGCTTGATTTTGGATTTGTTCCTGGTGCTGTGAATATAGTAGTGGACACATAGGCACTTGCTTTGCCTTTATGGAGAAAAAGGTTAAGGACCAAGTACCATGAAGGAAATGAACAAGGTGGTGTGATGGAAAGTGATGGAGGCAGAGGGCTGTTTTCAACTGAATGTTAATGGAAAGCTTAGATGAGGAGGTGACTGTTGAGTTGAGATTCCCAGGGAATAGCAGGTTCAAGCCTTGGGGCAGGTATAATCTTGTAGTTTTTTTTTTTGAGATGGAGTCTGGCTCTGTCGCCCAGGCTGGAGTGCAGTGGTGGAATCTCGGCTCACTGCAAGCTCCACCTCCCAGGTTCATGCCATTCTCCTGCCTCAGCCTCCCATGTAGCTGGGCCTACAGGTGGCCACCACCACACCTGGCTAATTTTTTTTTTATTTTCAGTCGAGACAGGGTTTCACTGTGTTAGCCAGGATGGTCTCTATCTCCTGACCTCGTGAACTGCCTGCCTCAGCCTCCCAAAATGCTGGGATTACAGGCGTGAGCCACCGCGCCCAGCCAATGATCTTGTATTTTTAAAGAACAGAAAGAAGGCAGAGGCGGTTGGTGAGTGAGGTCTCAGAGGCAGGCAGGGATCAAATCATTTGGATCAAATCATTTTGATCCTGTAGATAAATCCTTTTAGAGACCATTAGTTCTCAACTGGGTGATTTTTGCCCTCAGTGGACATTTGACGATGTCTGCAGACATTTTGAGTTTTTGCAATCAGGAGAGGGGGGATGCCGCTGGCATCCAGTGGGTAGAGGCCAGGGATGCTGCTAAGCTTCCTGTAATGCACAGGACAGCTCCCACAACACAGAATGTTCCAGCCCAAAGTGGCAATCGTGCTGAGGTTGACAAACCCTGTTGTTGACTAGGCTGAGCACTTTGAATTTTATTCTGAGCGATGGAGGGTTTTAAACAGGGAAGTGAGGCTGGGTATGGTGGCTCACACCTGTAACCCCAGCACTTTGGGAGGCCAAGGTGGGCAGATCACTTGCGGTCAGGCGTTCGAGACCAGCCTGGCTGACATGGTGAAACCCCATCTCTACTAAAAATACAAAAATTAGCTGGGCATGGTAGCACATACCTGTAATCTTAGCTACTCGGGAGGCTGAGGCACGAGAATCACTTGAACCCAGGAGGCAGAGGCTACAGTGAACCAAGATCATGCTAGTGTACTCCAGCTTGAGCCATAGAGTGAGACTCTGTCACAACAAATCAATAAATCAGTAAAATAAGAAATAAACAGGGAAGTGAGGTAATGGCATGGTTCTGTTTTCTTTTAGAAAACCAGAGTGTTGGTCTAAATTATTTCAGCTCTGACATTTCAACCTTATCTCACTAAATTTGGATAAGGAAGACTTTACAGAGTTGGAGATCCTACTAGACCAAGCAATCCATTTTCCTTGTGAGGGCTGAGCCCACTTCCTAGGAGGATTTTTGTATTTGGTGCTTGGGTGTCCACTTTGCAGTGAAGAAGAATGGCTTAAGGAGAAAGCAGAAGGAAGGAAATCTTAGCTGGATCTTTCTTGGCTCTGGCTTGTAGCACCAGCTTTGGCCTCTTCAGGCCCAGAGGGGACTGAAGACAAACTCAGTGGAGATGGTGAATAGACTTTTCTTTCTTCTTAAGAGGCAGGGTCTTGCCATGCCACTCAGGCTAGAGTGCCGGGGTTCAATCACAGCTTACTAAAGTCTTGTTAGAAACAAATGCTGTTCAGTGTCACAAAGAAAGTGAGCACTAAAACAAAGAATTTCTCAGTAAGGCAAAACTTCCTTCTGTAGGAGGGTGTTTCTCACAGGTCTAGTCATCATGAGAGCACACCAAACAAAGGAGGGAAGGGGTTTTTATCTCTAATGCGGCTTGTCCCTGCTGCTCTGTCCTACCTCCACTGGTTGGAGTTGTACTGCACAATCTAAGCTGAACCTGGTGGGCTAACTTGAAAAGTGCAGGAATGCGGTTACACTGGCGGGGAAGGACAGTTTCGGCGGGAAGAGCCGTTGTGATGGGAGGGATAATTTACAGAGTGGGTAGTAGATGTAGGCGGAAGAGTTGTTTACTGAAACCAAGACAGACAGGTACAGAGAGCAAGGAAGTTTGGCCTTGAAAGTAGAGAACAAAGAACAAGGAAACTAAACAAGCTAAACCTTTGAAGAGGAACTTCTTCTCGCATCTGACAGCCTCGAACTCTTGGCTTCAAGCATTCCTCCTGGCTTAGCCTCCTCAATATCTGGGACCACAGATGCATGCCACCATGCTCAGCTAATTTAAAAAAAAAAAAAAAAGTTTAGACATGGAAGGTGGGAAGGTTTTGCTTTGTTGCCCAGGCTGGCCTCAAACTCCTGGCCTCAATCCATCTTCCCACCTCAGCCTCCTGGGTAGATAGGATTAGAGGCTCAAGCCACTGCACCTGATGACCTCTTCTTATACCAAAACTTCCAAGTCTTTGGTTCCTAATAAAATTTTGTTCAGGGTACAGTTATGTATTTAACAAATCTGAATCAGCCCAAGATTTATAGACTTAGGTCAAGATTTCTCAACTTTGGCACTAGTGATATTTTGGGCCAGACCATTCCTTGTTGAGGGGGGCTGTCTTGTACCTTGTAGGATGTCTGGCAGCATCCCTGGTCTCTCTCTACCCGCTAGATGCCAGTAGCAGACCCCATCCTATTCCCCAGTTATGACAACTAAAACACCTCCAGATGTTGCCAAATGTCCCTGGAGGTGGCAGGAGAGAGGACAAAATTACCCCAGGTTGATGCAAGTTGGATGTTCCAGCACCTCATGGATGTCTGTAAAGATCACCATTAATTTCATGATCTTCCTAAGTGGTGCAAGTTGAGGAGCTGCTGGACTAGATGGTCCTGCTTTCTCTTCCTACCTTCTAAGCTCCTTATCAGCAGACTCCTGGTCAGCATTTTTCGTTTTGTTTTAAATTAGCGACCAAGTGTTGCTCTGTTGCCCAGGCTGGAGTGCAGTGGCACCACCAACATTCACTGCAGCTCCGAACTCCTGGGCTCAATCGGTCTTCCCACTTTGACCTCCTAAAGCACTTGGATTATAGGCATGAGCCACCGTGCTTGGCCCTCGTCAGCTTTTAGATGTAGCATCAGATACTTCTAGGGAAGAAGGGCTGAGAAGATGCCGGCTCCAGGAAGCCCCCAGGGACATTTTTGTCCTCAGATTGTTAGAGCTGACATTTATGGTGTCCGAGTGAATGACGTTGTTCTGTTATTCATACGTACAACATATTCTGGGGCAGAGACCCTGAGTGTGATGGCAACTCTCCTTTTCCTCCAGGGCAAGGTTAGGATAAGGCTTTGAGGCCCCCAAGCCCTGAAAATTATAGAGCCGCTCACCATATGTCATTCAAGATAATAATAATTCTGTCTTTTTTTTTTTTTGAGACAGAGTCTTGCTCTGTTGCCCAGGCTAGTGTGCAGTGGTGCAATCTCGGCTCACTGAAACCTCCGCCTTCTGGGTCAAGTGATTCTCCTACTTCAGCCTCCTGAGCAGCTGGGATTACAGGCACCCGCCCCCTCATCCAGACACTTTTTTTATTTTTAGTAGAGATGGGGTTTCACCATGTTGGCCAGGCTGATCTCTAAATCCCGACCTCAAGTGATCTGCCTACCTCGGCCTCCCAAAGTGCTGGGATTACAGGCATGGGCCATTGTGCCTGGACAAAAAGGACTGCTGCAATAATTCTCAAATGTAAACCTCAGCAATGTTCTGATTTCTCAATGGGTACTGCAGTGTTATTTCTGAAATATCAAATTCTTGCCAAAAATTATATTTCTCTTTTTTAAAAAAATTTGTTATAGAAGTGGGGAGGGCATCATCCATTCCTAAGTGGCCAAGAGCACACACCTGTTCTAAGGGAGAAACCAGTATTGTCTTCCACACTTAACAACAACAACAAACCAGGAATGTAAATGGGTGAAGGTGATGTTGTTTCTATGATTAATGCTCACTAATTTATCTCAAACATCCAAATTATTAACCATCTTTGGCTACTTTATTTTATTTACTTATTTTTGAGACAGAGTCTCTCTCAGTTGCCCAGGCTCTATCATGGCTCACTGCAACCTCAAACTCCTGGCTTGTGCAATTCTCCCACCTCTGCCTCTCACATAGCTGGGACCTCAGGCACTCACCACCACAGCTGGCTAATGTTTTCTTTTTTTTTTTTTTGTAGCAAAGTGGGGCATCTCACCATGTTGCCCAGGCTGGTCTTGAACTCCTGGCCTCAAGCAATCTT